>NC_041390.1:275088394-275150166 GCF_002162155.2 Triticum dicoccoides | reverse complement strand
TAGGCTACTAGCGTGCCTACAGCTAGACTTTGCCCCTCCCCATCGCTTCTCTACTCTTGGCCGGAGAGGAGTGACTCCACAACAATAGGTCGACGAGAGCACTAATCAGTTTTTCTCTTAAAGATTTCACCTCCGATCAGTGCTCCCTCTATGGTGTCAGTAGAAATTTCATTATACATAGAACGCAAAAAAGGTTCAGAAATACCAATGATAGAAGTTCATGTATATGAAGGATGATGCTTCACGCGTTGCATGTATACCAATGATAGAAACCATGTTGTGCCATCACTCAGTAGCAGTTCAACAAGAAAACTTGCAGCAGTTCTTTTAGTATAATTCCATCGGAAAAAAATCAAGTTATGCTACTTGATGTTGACAACAACAAAAAATGCCATTTTTCAGCAAAATTATGCAAAAAAATTACAGTGGAATATTTGTGCTCTCAAAAAGTGTTTGTCGTGTTCATAAGAACGCAACATTTTTTCTATTTCTCATTCCTTTGTTGTATATATAAGAATGCATAAAACTTGAGCCACTTGGGGACATACCGTCGAGAAGTTCATGTATGAATGGACTTGTCGTAACTTTGAAATTTCAAAATTAATAAAATGGAGAGGTCAAAGAAACTGACAAAACAAAAAAGTTCAAACAATTCCCATGGACTTTTATGGATTTATCTAATTTATAAAATAACAGACATTCAAATTAAAAAAGATGAGCGGTTCAATGTTCATTACAAACCTAGAATTTGTTTAGTTACTAAAAGAAATAAAACTAAGAAGTTCAAATTTATAAAATGGAGCAGTTTCATATTATATTTGAAAACCCGGATTTTTTCGGTTACTAAAGAAGAAAACCAATAAGTCCAACTAAAAAAATGAAGAAGTTCAATTGGAAAAAGTATAACAGCTTGTTATTTATTTAAAAACACGGATTTTTCTGATTACTAAAAAATAACCAAAAAGCTCAACTCAAAATAACAAACAAGTTCAATTGGAAAAAGCATATCAGTTTGATATTTATATAACAATTCAGATTCTTTTGATTACTAAAGAATAAAACCAATAAGTTCAATTGAAAATAACGAAGAAGTTTGATGTTTCTACAAAACTCCAATTTCCATATTTATAAAAAAAATACACAAAGAAGTTCAAGTCAAGAAGTTAGAGAGGTTTGATGTCTATAAAAAACTCACACTTTTTCGTTACTAAAACCGAAATAGAGAGAAGTTCAAATTGATAATAGACAGAAGTTCATGTACTGCATGGTGTGCATTTTGTATGAGAAAAAAGAATAAAAAGGCAAAGTCCAAAAATTTTGTTGCTAGAAGTTCAAGTGCTCATCCTCGAGAAAGTTCAAAAATTCTTGTGAGAAAGGTTGAACAAAAATACATGATGAAATTTCAAGGTGAAACAGTGGGAAGTTCAACTACTACACGAAATGCGTTTCAGATAAGAATATAACAACAGATAACAAAAATCTTAAAAGGTTTGTTGCAAGAAGATCACGTGCTCCTCCTAGCATAGTTCAAAATTCATGTGCAAGCTCTCCGTCGTTGATTTACATGTTAAAAAATGGAAAAAACAACGTTGTTTTGCCATTTTAAAAACTGCTCTCAAACGGTAACGAATTTGTAACACCCGTCTACGTTAAAAACTTGCTGCTATACATAAGCTTTCCAATGGTATAGTATGTGCTACATTTCGATGAACGGTTTAACATTTTCATGTATACATTTAAAACACATTTTTATGTATTCAAAAAATTCTTGTCTGTTGAAAGAAGTTCATAGTGAAAACTATGAGAAGTTCATGTACTGCAAGGAATGCATTTTAGGTGAGAATAGAAGTATAGAAAGATAAAAGCTTGAAAGGTTTGTTGAAACAAGTTCAAGTGATCTGTATAGGGAAGTTTAAAAATTATTCTGAGAGAGGTTCACCTTGTATTTCCATGTTCGAAAACACAAAAAGGAAATTGTTTTTTTTTTGCGTTTTAAAATAATTCTCTCAATCCACAAAAGAAGTTCTGTTATTATTGGGAGCAATTCGATTTCAAAAGAAAATAAAAAATTCAACTTACAAAAATGGAAAAAGTTCATGTACTACATGGTGTGTGTTTAATATGAGAAAAATGAATTAAAAGGCAAGGTCCAATTTTTTGTTGTTATAAGTTCAAGTCTTCGGTCGAAGAAAGTTAAAAAAATTATTGTGAGAGAGCTTTGTACAAAAGGAATATCATTTCTGTAACACTGACGAATGGATGAGCAAATTACAAACGAAAATACATCACAGAAGTTCAACGTGAAAACAGCAGGAAGTTCGACTACTGCACTGAATGAAATTCGGATAAAAAACTTTTAAACCGTCGCGAGTATGAAAAAGTGATCAACACGGGAAAGTTGCATGTTTACAACAACTTTCCATCGGTATATCACTTGCTCAATTTGGGTGAGTGGATGGAGAGCTACGAGCAAAAAAGCACGTGAAAAACAGAGTGAAGTTCAAGTAGACATGCCAAGAAGTTTAAGTTCTTCATGCGGTGCATTTTCGAAGAATCTGTTTCATGATAAAGGCAGAACGAATGATCTCGCCATTTTTGAAATTACTTAAAAATGGCTAGGAATCAGAGAAAACTATCAACATGAAAAAGTTTCACATTTTCCGTACCTTTTCAACGGTTTATTATTTGCCCCATTCCGATAAAGTTTGTAGAAATTACGGCAAAAAATATTTTTAGCCATTTTCAAAATTGACTTAAAACCGTAAAGAATTGGGGGAAACAATATATGTTTCACTTTTGTTCAAGCTTTCCAACGCCATATCATTTGCTGCATTTAGACGTACGGTTAAAAAATTAACTCAAAAATACGAACTCGGTGGAACTTGTACCGTTTTCTAAATTACTCTTAAACCATTCAAAATTAGAAAAAACTTTCAACATGAAAAAGTTGCGCATTTTCATAAGCTTTCCAACTCCATATCATTTGCCTTGATTGGATTAGCCGTTTGGAAATGTCATCAAAAATATGAACTCGGCTGTTAGGTTTGCAAAAATTTACTACTTTCCAAATTGCTCTTTAACCATAGGGAATTAGAGAAACCTGTTGTAACATCCCAAATTTTCAATTTGGAATGTTATACATTAGGTCATCATGCATATCATATTTTATTTTGCTTTTGGCTTTGATCCTAGAAAATCCTAAGCAACTCAAGGACCCACGGAGAGAGTTGGGGATTTCGTTATTTACATATTTGAGTTTTCCCAAATTATGTAAACAGGATCATTTGATTTTATTTATTTTATCATCAATTATTTCTATTACAGAAATACGAGAGAGGGAATAAAATGACTTTCCAAAAATATAGAAATATTGAGGATTTAATAAAAAAATCAAATAAGTTTTATTTCGGAGTTTTTCGGTATTTTATTTGAATTTAGGAAAAAATGCGCGTTTTTCAAAGTTGTAGTTTGGGCCCAGATAAATGTTCACTTTATCGGGCTTGATTTTAGGAACCCGGAAAAATTTATTTCGTGATTTTTTGTAGTCCGTTTAGTATTTCTTTTTATTTTTCTTCCGAGCAGAATTATTAAAAAAACGCGTAACCGACTCCGGGCCGTACCCGGCTAGGAAACCACCGGCCGGGGGCCTTTATAAGTCGCCGCCCCGGCCCGAGAGAGGAGCCCCAGCCGCCACCAGAAACCCTAGCCGCCTCCAGCCGCCGCCGCCGCCGCCGCCCCGCCGCCGACTCGCCGGAGCGCGCGCCTTTCGAGGTTCGTTGCCGCCTTGTTTTCCGTGCTGTTTTTTAAAAAAAAATTATGTTCGTCGTTTTTCTTTTTCGTCAGATTTTTCCGCGGTTATTTTCTGATCGCGATTTCTGATCCGATTTTCGTTTTAGTATAACCTTTGCTCGTTTATCGGAATCAGGCGATTCAAGCGCCTGGAGTTTCGTCTCGAAACCCTCTTTTCGAATAATCAACTTAAACAAGTTTTTGCTACTGTAAAATTTGCCCTAGATCCAGATTACTAGAACGAAGTTGTTTTCTTTCGCCGTTTGATTTCTTTCGCTTCGTTCGATTTGATTCTTTTGCAAACCAGGGTTCTTAAGTTGAACTTTCTGGTTAGATCTTCTATTTGAGTTTTACCTGTGCATTAGATGAGTACTTATTGTATGCTTATTGTTTGTCTGCGATAGAATATCCGGAGTGCGCCGCTTGTTACTTCGAATCTCTAGGTTTCGCGGATCATCAGCAAGGCAAGTAACACTTTGATCATACCTTTTTCTACAACCCAGTTTTATTGCATTAGATCAATCCTCACACATTGCATGATTAGGATCTAATTAAATTGTGGGATGGGATGTAGATGAGGTAGTACCTATTACCTGTTTATTACCAAACCTTTGGGAGTTACTTCTACGTTTGCTTATTATGCCATGCTATGCTAGTAGACGTGGATTGGGTGAGTGAAATCCATGACAGATGTGAGATTGTTAATTAAGGGTTTATCTAAGGTGGCAACCTAACACACATCTGGGTGGATTGAGGCACCTAGGGTTACCAGGACTTGCCTGTTTTCTTTTGGACCGCCACCCAGGCTCAAAGGGATCATGAGATTATTCATACTAGAAACTTCCGTGTGCAGCCACAAGCCATTATGGGCTCTGGCATAGTTGAGTAAGTTGTGCGAACTCTTACATGGTAGACTAGCAGATGTAGGGGAAAGTAGGTGTACCGGTCTATCCGTCGTAAGGTGCTAGCGCTTCTGAAAGACTGTGTCTCGGTCATCCGTTTCTCAAACACTTTGTAGTGCGAGAAACCAAACGGAGGCGATCGAGTCTTGTGGGGAAAAGTGCACAAACCTCTGCAGAGTGTAACAAACTAATCATGGTTAGCCGTGTCCCCGGTTATGGACATCTTGAGTATCTAGTACCTGGATTATCATGTGAATCTCAACATGTTACTCTAAAATTAATACTGTTGGGTTTTAATGATGTTACTTAATTGGGATTGAGGATGCTGTCAACCATTCTCAATGTTTAACAACCACCATGATAGTAATTCATTTTATTCCTTTGCAGTAGGGAAAAATTGGCTTTACGCAAAAACTGTAACCATAGAGCTTTCCACCAGCCAAATATGCATATAGTATAGCTGTTGCATTCCATTACTCTCTATGTGTTATCTTGCCAGCATATTCCATGTGCTGACCCGTTTTCGGGCTGCAACGTTAATGTTGCAGACTTTTCAGACGATGATTGAGGAGTTTTAGGTCGTGGTTCTATACTCAGTGATGCCGTTGGAGTTGATGGACTCACTTATCTTCCAAGCCTTCTGCTGTTATCGTTATTAGATGGCCTTAAGCCATATTTATTGTTTTAAGTTCTCTTTTGAGACACTCAATGTAATAAGTGTGTGATTGCTACTCTGCTATAAATCCTCCGAGTACTGTGTGGTGTCAGCATTACTGATCCATGGATGACACCGGAGCACAGAGATCAGACTGTTTGAGGTCTGGTCGCTACAGAGATGGTATCAGAGCCCACGCTGACTGTAGGAGACGACCACTAAGCTAAAGACCTAGATCACTACTCACTCTCTTTTCTTCTGACTTCTCATCTTTTCTACTCTTTAGGATGGCGGGTGCAAGGAACAAGTTCACACAACCGGATGAAGATACACCCTTTGGACGCCACTTGAAGGAAGTCACTAGATACCTGAACATAGGAATACCAAGCTTCACGGGAACCTGCAACACCACTTTACCTGAAGAAGAGCACTGGATGATTCAAGTTCAAGTTCCAGGAAGGACGTTCATGCCAGTCAGTGAGCCCATAGAGTTTTCTTTTGATGCACCAACTTGGAGTCTAGGAAAGAGCATGGCAGCTCACATCGCCATGGGACGCATTGGAGAAGTCTACCACAAGGATCTTAAGGATACTATCTACCAGATTTGCGGACACCGAGATGAACACTGGGAGATGATCAGCACCAGGAAAGATAGATCAATTGCAGCTTATATTCAGGAGTTAAACCAGCACATTCGACGACAGGAGAATCAGATGTGCGCCGACATGATAGATCTGAAGAAGGCTAAGACTAGAATCAAGGAACTGGAGGAAGAACTCAAGGCTACACATGAAGATTTTGTAGAAGAAATTGAAGTATTGGTGGAGAAGAATGACAATCTGATCAAGAAGATTGGAATATTTATGGGAGGCCCGACACCAGTAGATGAAGACGAGGAACCGAAGGAGATTAGCCCGGAAGACTACATCATCATTGACGGCACCGACTCGGAACAAGATAGTAGCAATGATGACTATGTTGATAAAGCAGGAGCAGATATCATGGAGTCTACAACCGTAGAATATTTCTAGTAGACCACCTCATCAGTAGTAGTAGTCCACCATGTAAATATAGTAGTCCGAGCACTTTTGCGATAGCTAGATCGATTGTATGCCTTTGTTTGATTGATTGAAGTGAATTGTGTGCTTTTGCCTCATGTGCATATGGGTAGTGTTTTCCCTTTAGACCCCCTCTATTCTTATATCTCATCTTTTCTAAACCCTCAGATGCCTCCGAGACGTGACCCCGGGTTTGGCTTTCCGCCGGAGCTCACCCAGTTGATCCAGCAGCAGAACACCCTGATGCAGTTGCTAGTTTAGAATCAGAATCAAGGGAACAACAACAACAACCCACCACCACCACCACCACCTGTTGACCACTTAGCGCGTTTTCTTAGGCTGAATCCGCCGGTGTTTTCCAGTAGTACCGAGCCGATAGTAGCAGATGATTGGCTCCGCAAGATAGCTAGGGAGTTGACCACAGCAGGATGTACAGATGTGGAGAAGGTTAAGTTTGCCGCACATCAGTTAGAAGGACCCGCAGCCTCTTGGTGGGAGAATTTCACAGCCACCTTCCCAGTCGACACTGTCACATGGGACCAGTTTCAGCAGGCTTTTCGTACTGCCCATGTTTCAGCAGGAGCAATGGCGATGAAGAAGCATGAGTTTCGTAACTTGCGCCAAGGAGGACGGACAGTTGGCCAGTATGTGGAGGAGTTTAGTAAGTTAGCACGTTATGCCCCAGATGAGGTTGCTACGGATGCAGCTAAGCAGGAGAAATTCCTGGAAGGATTGAATGATGAGTTGAGTATGCAGTTGATGGTAGCCACTTTCAACAACTACCAGGAGTTGGTAGATCGTGCTCTTATGATTGAAGGGAAGCAACAGCAAATTGAGAACCGCAAGAGGAAATGTGGACAAGGAAAGTATAATTCAGGAGCTCAGCAGAAGCCTCGTTTTACCCCTAGACCGGGAGGACATTTTCAGCATACCCATGGAGTATGTAGCTCGCATAATCACAATGGCACCAAGAATGGTAATGGGAATGGAGGAAGCAATGGCCAGAACCGTAGCACCCCATCAACCCCAGCCAAGAAGGATTTGAGCCACGTCACTTGCTATAAGTGTTCGAAGCCAGGACATTATGCAAATGACTATCCTGAAGAACAAAATGGCAATGGGAGTTCTGGGAAGAAGCCAAACCCTTTCAACAGGGGACAGGTGAACCACGTTAATGTGGAGGAGGTTGAAGCTCAGCCCGATGCAGTAATAGGTAAGTTTTTGGTTAATTCATTTACTGCACTCGTTCTTTTTGATACTGGTGCATCGCATTCATACATATCAAGGGGATTTGTGGAAAAGTATAGTCTACCCACTAGGATTCTTAAAACACCTATGCTAGTAAGCTCACCAGGAGCGGAGTACATGGCCAGTCAAGGATGTTTTCAAGTGCCATTAAGTATAGGAAGGCATGTTTTCCCAATGGATTTAATTATTTTGGAATCCCAAGATCTGGATGTGATTCTTGGTATGGATTGGCTGTCGATGTATGGGGGAAGCATCGATTGCGCCAGTAAGACAATTTTGCTCACAACGCCAGAAGGAAGAAGGATCAAGTATGTATCCCGACATGCGCCAAACAGGATTCAAGTAAATTCCTTATCAGGAGTTGTGCAGGAGGAAGTACCAGTGGTAAATGATTTTCCTGATGTATTTCCCGAAGAGTTGCCAGGCATGCCACCCGATAGAGACATTGAGTTTTTGATTGAGCTATTGCCAGGCACTGGGCCAATATCAAAGAGACCATATAGGATGCCAGCAAAAGATTTGGTGGAAATTAAGAAGCAGATTAAGGAGTTACTGGATAAAGGTTACATCTGCCCAAGTTCTTCGCCTTGGGGATCACCAGTACTTTTAGTGGAGAAGAAGGATGGATCGTTAAGGATGGTTGTTGATTATCGAGGATTGAACGAAGTAACGATCAAGAACAAGTACCCACTACCAATGATCAATGATCTGTTTGATCGATTGCAGGAGCTAAGGTATTTTCCAAGATCGATTTGCGATCAGGATACCACCAGTTGAAGATTCGAGAACAGGATATTCCTAAGACAGCTTTTACCACCAGGTATGGGCTGTATGAGTATATCGTTATGTCATTTGGACTGACTAACGCGCCTGCCTATTTTATGAACATGATGAACAAAGTGTTTATGGAGTTTTTGGATAAGTTCATCGTAGTGTTCATTGATGATATCCTGGTATATTCGAAGAATGAAGAGGAACATAAGGAGCATTTGCGTTTGGTACTTGCAAAGCTCAGAGAACACCAATTATATGCCAAGTTCAGCAAATGTGAGTTTTGGTTGAAGGAAGTAGGATTCCTCGAACATGTTATATCTGGAGAAGGTATAGCAGTAGATCCCGCTAAAGTTGAAACCGTGACCAAGTGGGAAGCCCCAACTACCGTTGGAGAGATCCGGAGTTTTCTTGGACTCGTAGGATACTACCGGAGATTTATTGAGAACTTCTCAAAGATCGTGAAGCCTATGACGGAGTTGTTGAAGAAGGATACTAAGTTCAAATGGACTGAGGAGTGTGAGGCAAGTTTCCAGGAGTTGAAGAAACGTTTGGTTACCTCACCAGTGTTGATTTTGCCAGATCAGACCAAGGATTATGAGGTGTATTGTGACGCTTCACGTCAAGGACTTGGAGCAGTGCTTATGCAGGAAGGAAGAGTTGTTTCGTATGCTTCACGACAACTGAAGCCTCACGAATTGAATTATGCCACGCATGATTTGGAGTTAGCAGCCGTAGTGCATGCGTTGAAGACCTGGAGACATTTCCTCATTGGAAACCATTGTGAGGTGTACACGGATCATAAGAGTTTGAAGTACATTTTCACGCAGAAGGAGTTGAATCTCAGACAAAGGAGATGGTTGGAGCTCATCAAGGATCATGATATGAAATTGCATTACCATCCCGGAAAAGCTAATGTAGTAGCGGATGCATTGAGCCGTAAGAGTCATGTCAATACACTAATGACGGGAGAAATACCCAAGGAGTTAGTAGGAAATCTTCGTGAACTATGTTTAGAAATAGTTCCGAGAGGCTATGTAGCAGCATTGGAAATTCAGTCAACTCTGATGGATAGAATCAGAGAAGCTCAGAAAACTGACAAAGAGATTGCCGCTATAAAGGAGAAACTGAGCAAAGGAAAAGCTAAAGGATTTCATGAGGATGAGCACGGCACACTATGGTTTGAAGACCGCGTTTACGTGCCCAACAACCCGGAAATCAGGAAGTTGATTCTGCAAGAGGCACATGATTCACCGTATTCGATTCACCCAGGAAATACCAAGATGTATTTGGATTTGAAGGATATTTTCTGGTGGACCAGAATGAAGAAGGATATTGCGGAGTATGTAGCAGTTTGTGACGTATGTCAGAGAGTAAAGGCAGAGCATCAGAAACCAGCAGGATTGTTGCAACCATTGCCGATACCCGAATGGAAGTGGGATAAGCTAGGCATGGATTTTATCACGGGATTACCAAGGACTCGTTCAGGCTATGACTCGATTTGGGTTGTAGTCGATCGATTGACGAAGGTAGCACATTTCATCCCAGTAAAGTCCACTTACACCAGTGCTAAGTTGGCAAAGATATACATGACCAGAATCGTATGTCTGCATGGAGTTCCGAGGAGTATCGTATCGGATAGAGGAACCCAGTTTACCTCAAAGTTCTGGAAGCAGTTGCATGAGACTTTAGGTACTAGGCTAGAATTTAGTACAGCTTTTCACCCGCAGACAGATGGACAGACTGAGAGAGTCAATCAGATTTTGGAGGATATGCTGAGAGCTTGTGCGCTAGATTATGGATCTAGTTGGGACGATAATTTGCCATATGCGGAGTTTTCTTACAATAATAGCTATCAGACCAGTTTGAAGATGGCCCCTTTTGAAGCTTTGTACGGAAGGAGGTGCAGGACACCGTTGTCATGGGACGAAGTTGGAGACCGTCAGTTGTTTGGACCAGATCTGATTAAGGAGTCTGAACAGATGGTGAAGTTGATTCGCGATAGGCTCAAGGTAGCCCAGTCCAGGCAGAAGAGCTACGCAGATTCTAAACACAGGGAGACAGTTTACGAAGTCGGAGATAGAGCTTATCTTCGAGTATCCCCACTTCGAGGGATTAAGCGTTTTGGAGTTAAGGGGAAGTTAGCGCCACGATTTGTAGGACCATATCGAGTTTTGGAGCGTATGGGAGAAGTGGCCTACAAGTTGGAATTGCCAGAAGGATTGACCGGAGTGCATGATGTGTTTCACGTTTCTCAGTTGAAGAAGTGTCACGCGGAGATGGCTGACATACCTTTGAGAGACACAGTGCCATTGGAAGCAATCCAGTTGGATAACAATCTGACTTATGAGGAGAAACCAGTCAAGATTCTCGAGTTTGCCAGCCGAGTTACTCGCAGCAATGTTATCAAGTTTTGCAAAGTTCAGTGGAGCCACCAAACGGAGGATGAAGCCACCTGGGAGCGAGAGGAAGATTTGCACAAAGACCACCCTCACCTATTTTCTAGCCAACCCGAATCTCAAGGGCGAGATTCATCTTAAGGGGGGAAGGTTTGTAACATCCCAAATTTTCAATTTGGAATGTTATACATTAGGTCATCATGCATATCATATTTTATTTTGCTTTTGGCTTTGATCCTAGAAAATCCTAAGCAACTCAAGGACCCACGGAGAGAGTTGGGGATTTCGTTATTTACAGATTTGAGTTTTCTCAAATTATGTAAACAGGATCATTTGATTTTATTTATTTTATCATCAATTATTTCTATTACAAAAATACGAGAGAGGGAATAAAATGACTTTCCTAAAATATAGAAATATTGAGGATTTAATAAAAAAATCAAATAAGTTTTATTTCGGAGTTTTTCGGTATTTTATTTGAATTTAGGAAAAAATGCGCGTTTTTCAAAGTTGTAGTTTGGGCCCAGATAAATGTTCACTTTATCGGGCTTGATTTTAGGAACCCGGCAAAATTTATTTTGTGATTTTTTGGAGTCCGTTTAGTATTTCTTTTTATTTTTCTTCCGAGCGGAATTATTAAAAAAACGCGTAACCGACTCCGGGCCGTAGCCGGCCAGGAAACCACCGGCCGGGGGCCTTTATAAGCCGCCGCCCCGGCCCGAGAGAGGAGCCCCAGCCGCCACCCGAAACCCTAGCCGCCTCCAGCCGCCGCCACCGCCGCCGACTCGCCGGAGCGCGCGCCTTTCGAGGTTCGCCGCCGCCTCGTTTTCCGTGCTGTTTTTTTTTAAAAAAATTATGTTCGTTGTTTTTCTTTTTCGTCGGATTTTTCCGCGATTATTTTCTGATCGCGATTTCTGATCTGATTTTCGTTTTAGTATAACTTTTCGCTCGTTTATCGGAATCAGGCGATTCAAGCGCCTGGAGTTTCGTCTCGAAACCCTCTTTCCGAATAATCAACTTAAACAAGTTTTTGCTACTGTAAAATTTGCCCTAGATCCAGATTACTAGAACGAAGTTGTTTTCTTTCGCCATTTGATTTCTTTCGCTTCGTTCGATTTGATTCTTTTGCAAACCAGGGTTCTTAAGTTGAACTTTCTGGTTAGATCTTCTATTTGAGTTTTACCTGTGCATTAGATGAGTACTTATTGTATGCTTGTTGTTTGTCTGCGATAGAATATCCGGAGTGCGCCGCTTGTTACTTCGAATCTCTAGGTTTCGCGGGTCATAAGCAAGGCAAGTAACACTTTGATCATACCTTTTTCTACAACCCAGTTTTATTGCATTAGATCAATCCTCACACATTGCATGATTAGGATCTAATTAAATTGTGGGATGGGATGTAGATGAGGTAGTACCTATTACCTGTTTA
Organism: Triticum dicoccoides; assembly: GCF_002162155.2. Taxonomy (NCBI): domain Eukaryota; kingdom Viridiplantae; phylum Streptophyta; class Magnoliopsida; order Poales; family Poaceae; genus Triticum; species Triticum dicoccoides. Next base: position 275,137,915 of record NC_041390.1, on the reverse strand, counting down.
TTACCAAACCTTTGGGAGTTACTTCTACGTTTTCTTATTATGCCATGCTATGCTAGTAGACGTGGATTGGGTGAGTGAAATCCATGACAGATGTAAGATTGTTAATTAAGGGTTTATCTAAGGTGGCAACCTAACACACATCTGGGTGGATTGAGGCACCTGGGGTTACCAGGACTTGCCTGTTTTCTTTTGGACCGCCACCCAGGCTCAAAGGGATCATGAGATTATTCATACTAGAAACTTCCGTGTGCAGCCACAAGCCATTATGGGCTCTGGCATAGTTGAGTAAGTTGTGCGAACTCTTACAGGGTAGACTAGCAGATGTAGGGGAAAGTAGGTGTACCGGTCTATCCGTCGTAAGGTGCTAGCGCTTCTGAAAGACTGTGTCTCGGTCATCCGTTTCTCAAACACTTTGTAGTGCGAGAAACCAAATGGAGGCGATTGAGTCTTGTGGGGAAAAGTGCGCAAACCTCTGCAGAGTGTAACAAACTAATCATGGTTAGTTGTGTCCCCGGTTATGGACATCTTGAGTATCTAGTACCTGGATTATCATGTGAATCTCAACATGTTACTCTAAAATTAATACTGTTGGGTTTTAATGATGTTACTTAATTGGGATTGAGGATGCTGTCAACCATTCTCAATGTCTAACAACCACCATGATAGTAATTAATTTTATTCCTTTGCAGTAGGGAAAAATTGGCTTTACGCAAAAACTGTAACCATAGAGCTTTCCACCAGCCAAATATGCATATAGTATAGCTGTTGCATTCCATTACTCTCTATGTGTTATCTTGCCAGCATATTCCATGTGCTGACCCGTTTTCGGGCTGCAACGTTAATGTTGCAGACTTTTCAGACGACGATTGAGGAGTTTTAGGTCGTGGTTCTATACTCAGTGATGCCGTTGGAGTTGATGGACTCACTTATCTTCCAAGCCTTCCGCTGTTATCGTTATTAGATGGCCTTAAGCCATATTTATTGTTTTAAGTTCTCTTTTGAGACACTCGATGTAATAAGTGTGTGATTGCTACTCTGCTATAAATCCTCCGAGTACTGTGTGGTGTCAGCATTACTGATCCAGGGATGACACCGGAGCATAGAGATCAGACTGTTTGAGGTCTGGTCGCTACACCTGTCAGCATGTGGAAGGAACAGTTTTGCAGCATTTTTTCCAACGCCATATTATTTGCCTCATTCCGATAAACGGTTTAGAAATGCGATCGAAAATACGATTCATGTTTTTTGTATGAAGAAAAAATGCTTTTCAAAACTGCTCTTAAACCGCTTACATTTTGCTAAAATTAACTTGGGTCATGATACTCGTGTCCATAGCAAGCCCCATTTGGGCAATGTTTGTGGAAGTTCAACCTAGCATTGGGGGTAGTTCAGGTCGAACAACTCAGGTAGTAACAATTGCAACAGACGCATGTTCATCACGACCCAAGAGCAAAATCCGCCAATGAGCAAGATTCCTATTTAAAACATGCATTTAGTTGCTAAAAACCGTTTGTAGATTACACTTACATCACATAGAACACGATTGGACAGAATAATTTGTTTGTGGAGACATGGTTGCGAAGATAGACCGAAGGACGGGTTCATACAAAGAGAAGTTCAGATTGTGTAACTCAGGAAGTACAAGTTGTGATCAGAATAATATTTTGATCCTGTGATCAGAATAGTGTTTATATATATATATATATAATTTCTGTTTTACAGGAATTATTGACGAGGAGCCGCCGGGTCATAACACACCGCTTATCCTAATCATAATAACCATTAATTTAGTATTGGCATATGTTCTATACTTCGGACGTTTGCTAACAAATCTGCCTGGCCTCATCGAGCCGGCTTATCATATTGATCAAGGTATGATAGAGGCGAGGGTGTCCCGATGTTTTGATGAGATAGCTATCATTTTGTGTGAGAGTCGACCTTGATGATCCGACTACGAATGTGCGAGACGTCGCGCCTTAGTAATCGCTAAACTAACTTCCGAGGGGTTATTGACCATGCCAGAGCATGATCAACCTGACCACGAGGGTCTATTTCCTACAAGCAAATGGAGAACAAGCAAGAAACTAAGATTGCAATCTGGATATTGCGAATATAAGATGAAAGCTTTATTGATCAAGGTGGGATTCTGTGATGCCTTGGTCTGGTCGTTGAACACAAATGAAGTACGCGAAGTTGCAGCTATGGCGAACTTTTAATCTAAACAAAACCCAAAGTCTAAATGATGCCCTAAGGGTTGTATATATGGAGGGAGAGGGGGGTTTCGTGGCCCTTGGGAGAGGGGTCCAAAACCAACCCCATCTCTTGTTTCCCCACACATCTGGACTCTAAAAACATCCTATAATTATTTATTTCGAAATTACATGGGCCTGGCCCAATAATAAGGTGACACAACACCTATAATAGCCTCTGGACAAAATTTGTGTAGTGGCATCTTGTATATTTCATCCAAGACTTCATGCACTCATTACGATGGCTTCAAAGTCCTGAAATCATCACTTGAAACTCCATTCTTGTTTCCCTTGCACATGCCATCATCTCCATGCTTGTTCTTGCTCCAATGTCCATCCTTCTCCAAGCTAGGCCCTTCATTTGTAAGCAAAACAAATGTATCCAATTTAGGTAGCATCATATTCTTATGAACATTAGAATTGTTATCAAGAAACGAAAGTACCTCATAATTTAATTGGCGTGTATGAGTTCGAGTAATTGGTCCAGTATGTATAGTAGCAGGGGCTGTGGGCGTAAAAATGGTATTGATGTCCTCATCATCATCCCCTTCTTGAAATGAAATTGTCCTCAACGGAAGCTCATCCTCCTCACCCAAATAAGGCTTCAAATCTGCAATGTTCAAAGTGGGACTAACCCCAAAATCTGTAGATAGCTCAAGTTAATATGCATTATCATTTATTTTCTCTAACACCTTAAAAGGACCATCAACACGTGGCATTAGCTTTGATTTGCGCAAATCAAGAAATATATCCTTATGCAACTATGACCAAACAAGATCTCTAGGTGCAAACACAACATGTTTTCTACCCTTATCTCCGGAAAGTTTGTATTTAGCACTCATATGCTCAATGTTTTCCTTAGTTAACTCATGCATTTTTAAGAACAATTCAGCATGTTGTTTAGCATCAAAATTAACCTTCTCTGAAGATGGAAGAGGCAACAAATCAATAGGTGCACGAGGTAGGAAACCATACACAATTTCAAAAGGGCACATCTTAGTAGTAGAATGCAATGAACGATTATAAGAAAATTAAATATGAGGCAAGCATTCTTCCCACATTTTCATATTATTCTTCAAAACAGCCCTAAGCATAGTAGACAATGTTCTATTGACTACTTTAGTTTATCCATCAGTTTAGGGTGACAAGTAGTACTAAAAAGAAGTTTAGTCCCCAACTTAGCCCATAAACATCTCCAAAAGTGGCTAAGAAATTTAGTATCACGATCTGAAACAAATACTATTTGGCACACCATGCAAGCGAATAATTTCACGAAAGAACAAATCAGCAACATTAATAGCATCATCACTTTTATGACATGGTATAAAGTGTGCCATTTTCGAGAATCTATCCACGACAACAAATATGTTTTCCCTCCCCTTCTTTGTTCGAGGTAAACCTAAAACAAAGTTTGTCGGTGTTCTGGGAACGGGGGTCCCCAGACTTGCCTACCTGCGTTGTATGGGCCCGTACGACCCATCTTCACCAACAAGAATTCAAGACCCTCGCGAGGGGCCAAGCCTCGCGAGGCGGACAACACAAGACTTCCTCGGGAGCGGCCTCACCAGGCTGGCTCGCGAGGGGTGGAGAGATCAAGGCAAGGCAAACCTCACGAGGTTCCAATGACGTGAGCCATGACGATCAAGACTAGGCGGGCACCTGCGCGCACAATGTCCTTGTTTCCTCATTGGTGCTAAGGAGGCAAGCGCAGGAGAGGAGTACCGAGGCGTCAAGCAAAGGTTTCCAAATCGGTGCAATGAGACCAAGACTAGCGGGACAGCAAGATGGAGGTCACCATGGAGCCCAAGGCGGCGTCACCACCAGAGACTTTGGCAGGCGAAGACTGCTTTTTTCAGGATAATTTGTACTAGCTGCCCCCTTTTAAATTGGCCGTTGTGGCATCCCTTCCCGCTCAATATTTGGGGAGAGGACCAGGGCTTCTATAAATAGGATTAGCCACCACAGTAGGAGGAAACTGAGCCTCAGCCATCTCATCTTGGACTAGATCCAACCCATCCTCACACCCACCAAGCACAAGCACACCTCACCTCAGGAGGCTGTTCTTCCCCTTGTACGGTTCATCCTCAGCTCGGGAGGCAATCCACCACACCACACTAGAGTAGGGTATTACACCACAACGGTGGCCCGAACCAGTATAAATCTTGTGTGTCTTGTGTTGCGAGTTCGTCGAGCTTGCCTTTGAGATCGTGGCGAGGTTGAGGGCGTGAGTTGGTAGGGGGAGATCTTCGTGCGCACCCCAGTGTTCGAACCTTGAGGGTTTTGCCGGAACCTGAGATCCGACAAAGTCCATATATATATCCTCCCAAGGAACACTAGGTATAGGCAAAGGCATATATAAACCATGAGGATTGAGTCGTGACTTAGCTTTTTGACATGTAGTGCAGCGAGCAACAAAATGCTCAACATCCCGTCTCATCTTTGGCCAAAAGAAATGTGTAGCAAGTGCGTCCTCCATCTTTTTCATGCCAAAGTGTCCCATTAATACTCCTCCATGCGCCTCCTGCAACAACAAAAGATGAACGGAGCTAGCTGGAATGCATAGCTTGTTCGCACGGAACACAAATCTATCATTAACGATGACCTTGTTCCACGTTCTTCCTTCTTTAAAATCCTGCATTACACCTTTAAAATCAGCATCATCCACATATTGATCTTTGATGGTCTGCAAACCAAATATTTTGAGGTCAAGTTGTGAAAGCATAGTATAGCGACGAGACAATGCATCAGCAATAACATATTCTTTACCCTTCTTGTGTTTAATGACATAAGGGAAAGTCTCAATGAATTCAACCCATTTAGCATGTCTACAATTCATTTTATCTTGACTTTTAATATGATTCAAAGATTCATGATCAGAATGTATAAAAAATCCTTTGGGCCATAAATAATGTTGTCATGTTTCTAAAGTCCGAACAAGAGCATATAATTCTTTATCATAAGTAGAATAATTCAGACTAGGCCCACTCAATTTTTCAGAAAAATATGCAATAGGTTTGCCATCTTGTAATAACACACCTCCTAAGCCAATTCCACTAGCATCACATTCAAGCTCAAAAGTCTTATTAAAATCGGGAAGTTGGAGTAAAGGAGCATGTGTCAACTTATCTTCCAATACCGTGAAGGCTTCTTCTTGTGCGGTACCCCAAACAAAAGGCATATCCTTCTTTGTAAGCTTGTTGAGAGGTGTAGCAATGGTACTGAAATCTCTGACAAAATGCCTATAGAATCAAGCGAGGCCAAGGAAACTCCTCACTTGTGTGACCGTTTTGGGCTGCGGCCAACTCTCAATAGCTTCAATCTTGGCTTTATCAACTTTAATTCCCTGTGGAGTAACAACATAGCCAAGGTTACCAAATAAACGTGCATCACGTAAAGCAATAAAAAAACACGTAAATATTCCAAATGTTCTTCCAAAGATTTGCTATAAATCAGTATATCATCAAAATAGACTACCACAAATCGCCCAATGAAAGCATGTAAAACTCCGTTCATTAATCTCATGAAAGTACTAGGTGCATTAGTTAACCCAAAAGGCATAACTAACCACTCATATAAACCAAACTTAGCTTTAAATGTCGTTTTCCATTCATCTCCCGATTTGATACGGATTTGATGGTATCCACAACGCAAATCAACTTTGGAGAATATTGTAGAGCCACTCAATTCATCAAGCATATCATCTAGCCTAGGAATAGGATGATGATAACGAATAGTAATATTATTAATGCCTCTACAATCAACACATATACGCAATGTACCATCCTTTTTCGGCACTAGAATAAAACGAACAACACAAGGACTAAGGGATTCACGTATATAACCTTTGTCGAGCAGCTCCTAGACTTGACGCATAATCTCCTTCGTCTCCTCTGGATTGGTACGGTATGGTGCACAGTTGGGTAGTGATGCACCGGGAATTAAGTCAATCTGATGCTCAATCCCACGAATAGGTGGTAATCCCGGTGGCACGTCTTCTGGAAAAATGTCAGTGAACTCCTGCAAAATGTTTGTAACAGCAGGAGGAAAAGAGGAAGGTGATGTCTACTACGCAACTTTATTCTTGTAGAAATGTGTTGGGCCTCCAAGCGCAGAGTTTTGTAGGACAGTAGCAATTTTCCCTCAAGTGAATGACCTAAGGTTTATCAACCAGTGAGAGGTGTAGGATGAAGATGGTCTCTCTCAAACGACCCTGCAACCAAATACAAGAAATCTCTTGTGTCCCCAACACACCCAATACAATGACAAATTGCATAGGTGCACTAGTTCGGCGAAGAGATGGTGATAGAAGTGTAATATGGATGGTAGAAATATATTTTTATAATCTGAATAAATAAAAACAGCAAGGTAGCAAATAGTAAACGGGCACAAAAACGGTATTGCGATGCTTGAAAATGAGGCCTAGGGCTCGTACTTTCGCTAGTGCAATCTCTCAATAGTGCTAACATAGTTGGATCATATGATTATCCCTCAAAGTGCAATAAAGAATCACTCCCGAGTTCCAATTAGTGGAGAACAAAAGATAGATATTGCTTGTAGGGTACGAAACCACATCAAAGCTATTCTTTCCGTTCGATCTATTCAAGAGTTCGTACTAAAATAACACAAAGCTATTGTTTCTGTTCGATCTATCCTAGAGTTCGTACTAAAATAACACCAAAGCAAATTCATATTCATAATACTCTATCCACACAAAGAACTACAAGGAGACCCCAAAGTTTCTATCGGAGAAAAGATAATAAAAATGTGCATCAACCCCTATGCATATATTACCCCAATATCATCGTGCAAATCCGCAAGTTGAGTGCCATAACATATATCAAGTGAATCAATAAGATACCCCAATGTCACCTCAAGTATTCATGCCACAAGACATACATCATGTGTTCTCAAATCTGAACATTCAATCCGACATGACAAAACTTCATAGGGTAAAGATTCAATTCATCACAACAAGAGTATAGAGGGGAGAAACATCATATGATCCATCTATCCTAACAAAGCCCATGATATAGATTACGAGAGAGATTAAACACATAGCTACTGGTACAAACCCTCAGCCCCGAGGGTGGACTAATCCCTCCTCATCGTGGTGGCCGCCGGGATAATGAAGATGGCCACCGGAGATGACCCCCCCTCCGGCAGGGTGCCGAAACGGGTCTAGATTGGTTTTCAGTGGCTACGGAGCCCTGCGGCGGTGAAACTTCTAATCTAGGTTTACCACAATGGGTTTTGGAATATTTGGGAATTTATAGTGCAAAGAGGGGTGCGGGAGGCCACCGAGGTGGGCACAAACCACCTAGGCGCGCCAGGGGGCCCTGGCGTGCCCTGGTGGATTGTGCCCACCTCGGGGCACCCCCAGGTGCAGCTCTGGCTCATTGGGTTCCTTCTAGTACAAGAAAATCTCCAAAAAGTTTCACGATGTTTGGACTCCGTTTGATATCGATTTTTTGTGATGTTAAAAACAAGCAAAAAACAGCAACTGGCACTGGGCACTGGGTCAATAGGTTAGTCCCAAAAAATGATATAAAGTTGCTATATAATGATTGTAAAACATCCAAGAATGATAAAATAACAGCACAAATACTTCATAATTTATAGATACGTTGGAGACGTATCAGCATCCCCAAGCTTAATTCCTACTCGTCCTCGAGTTGGTAAACGGTAAAAGAAATAATTTATGAAGTGTGAATGCTAGCAAAGTGCACAAGTTTGATCAATGATAATTTCAATCACCTTTCCTAGCATCACAACAACAATTATTTCTTATAAAACTTCCCATGTTATAGTAGCAACCAATTCACATGTTAAGGTTCAACCAATGAATTCTCTTGAAACCCAACAACCTATGTTCTCAGTCACCAAGCAATTGCAATTCAACTTATTCAACAGAGTTTAAGTAAGAGCTCCACATACTCAACCATCATATAGTCTTCTATGATTGCTAACACTCACCTTGTACACATGAGCAAAACGTTTCAACCGGACACATAGAAAAATAGGGGCTTATTGTTTTGCCTCCCAACATACTCACCTCAAGGGTGATGTCAACAATAATAACTCATGCTGCCCATATTCAACTGGACATATGTGCCTAGATCTTTCCTCACCACATGATGCTTGCCAAAAGAGAAAAATAAAAAGGAATAGAGAGAAAAACTTTGACTCTTGCATGAAAGTAAATACACAAAAGTAAAAGATAGGCCCTTCGCAGAGGGAAGCAGAGGTTGCCATGCGCTTATTTGTTTGTATGCTCAACTCCTTAGTGCAAAAGAACGTCACGTTATATTGCCCCTTATGATAGCAACCTTTATTGTGCAGTTCGTCGCTTTTATTACTTTGCCATCACAAGTTTATACAATGCTCAATTTTCTCTTACACTAAATGATCTCACACTTTTAGAAGCGGATTTTATTGCCTTATTGCACCAATGACAACTTACTTGAAGGATCTTGCTCAATCCTTAGGTAGGTATGGTGGACTCTTGAAAATTAGATTTTGGGTTTAAGGGTTTTTTGGATGCACAACTAGTATCTCTACTTGGTGCAGAAGTTTTGGCTAGCAAAGATGGGGGCAAGCACCATATGTTGAAGGATCTATGACAATATAACTTCCATGTGAATATGAACAAACATAAACCATTACGTTGTCTTCCTTGTCCAACGTCAACAATTTTGGCATATAATATTTTGATGGGGGCTCACAATCACAAAAGATTTCCATGATGGTGTATTTATGTGTGAAAGTTCTCTTCCTTATACTAATTATTCATGAATTGCTTGTATGAGCAATATTGTGATTGTCAAGCCTCAAAAGATTTCACTTTCTAAACCTAATGTGAAGCTACCACCAGGCATGATATGATTTCAACTTCATGACATTCAATTTATTCAACAATTTACTCATAGGATATAAGTGAAGCATAAGAGTAAATGACTTAGGAAAGAGCTTCATTGACGGGTTGTGAATGTCGCTTACTTAGCCTCCTTGGCAACTATTTGAGGACTCTATTTTATTTAAAACTATCAGATCTAAGTATTTTATTAAAACAACAAGAAAAATGAAAATAAAATGGCATTCCAATAATAGCACACATCATGTGAAGAAGCAAAAACTTAGGCTCAACCGATACTAACCGATAATTGTTGAAGAAAAGAGGTGGGATGCCTACCGGGGCATCCCCAAGCTTAGATGCTTGAGACTTCTTGAAATATTATCTTGGGGTGCCTTGGGAATCACCAAGCTTGAGCTTTTGTGTCTCCTAAGTTTCTCTCATATCACGGTTTCCCTAAATCTCAAAAACTTCATCCACACAAAACTCAACGAGAACTCGTGACGTAAGTTAGCATAAACCAATGCAAAAAGCTTATCATTCTATACTATAGAAAATCACTAAAATTATTATCCAACATTGCATACTAAATTCCTCTGCATATTTAATACTCCTATCCTCAAATAGAATCATTAAACAAGCAAACATATGCAAACAATGCAAACATAACAACAATTTTCCAAAACAGTATTTTGTAAAGAATGCAAGAGTAGCAATACTTTCCTAACTCAAAAAGTTATGAAAACTTATCACACTGTACAAAATTTATCAGAGCTCATTTTGAAAAAAGTTTCAACATTTTATCACATTCTGACTTTTCTAGGGAATTTTTGCAACAGCGGTAGACTTTACGTTTTCAAACAGCAACAAGTATACTTGCAAAATAAGCATAGTAAAGTATATCAATGCCACTTTGTTTGAAATAAAAGATGCAAAACATTATTATAAATAACATCAAGAAAATACTAACAAAATAAATTGATGCTCCAAGAAAAACACATATCATGTGACGAATGAAAACATACCTCGAAGTGAGGTTACCGATAATGCTTGGATCTTCCTTGAATATTACCTTGGGGTGCCTTGGGAATCACCAAGCTCAGTGTCTTGTCACTCCTTATTTTCCTCACATCGATATCTCACCCAAAACTTGAAAACTTCAATCACACAAAACTCAACGTAAATTTGTGAGGTAGGTTAGTATGATACAGAGCAAACCATTCCACTTTTGATACTGTCAAAGACAAGATTCATAATTGTTTCCACACAATGCCTACTGTATCATATCATTTCCACAATTTATTGAGCAATATAAGCCATGGAAACTAGAAAACTATGCATTGAAAACAGAATCTGTCAAAAACAAAATAGTCTGTAGTAATATGTACTCCAACCATACTTCTACTACTCCAAAAATTATGCAAAATTAGGAACACGTGAGCAATTTGTATGTTAAACTTCTGCAAAAAGAATCAGCTCTAAAGCACTCTTCTGTTAAACATAAGAATTATTTTTGTCAGCGCAAAAGTTTCTGTTTTTCAGCGAGATCAAATCAACTATCATCCAACCTGATCCCAAAGGCTTTACTTGGCACTTTATTGAAACAAAAGCTATAAAACATGATTACTACGGTAGCATAATCATGTGAACACACAAAAACAGTAGGTAAAAGTGTTGGGTTGTCTCCCAACATCCGCTTTTCTTTAATGCCTTTTAAGCTAGGCATGATGATTTCAATGATGCTCGCATAAAAGATAAGAATTGAAACATGAAGAGAACATCATGAAGCATATGACTAGCACATTTAGGTCTAACCCACTTCCTATGCATAGGGATTTTGTGAGCAAACAACTCATGGTAACAAGAATCAACTAGCATAGGAAGGAAAACAAGTGTAACTTTAAAACAATTAACAAATAGAGAAGAAACTTGATATTATTGAGATATGTAAGGGCATAAGTTCCTTTCTCGTAATAATTTTCAGAGGCACCATGAATGGATTCAACAATATAACTATCACATACAACACTCTTTTCATGATGCACACGCATAGAAGATTCATCACTCTTTATGGCATACATGTCATCATAATAATCATCATAGATAGCAACTTCATTGTCATAATCAATTGAAACCTCTTCCAAAATAGTGGATGTATCACTAAATAAAGTCATGACCTCTCCAAATCCACTTTCATCAATATTGTAATAAGATTCAACACCCTCCAAAATAGTGGGATCACCACTACCTAGAGTTGACACTCTTCCAAACCCACTTTCATCAATGTAATCATCATAAATAGGAGGCATGCTATCATCATAATAAATTTTTCTTATCGAAAGTAGAAGGAATTAAAGGATCATATTCATTAAGCAAAGCATCCCAAGCTTATGACAAGCATTATTTCCAGCAAATAAATCTTCAAACATGTCATACTCATTAAACATAGCATCCCCAAGCTTGTGGTTTTGCATATCATCACAATCATTCTTATCAATAGCATGAATGGCACCAATAGTATATCAAACATTATTATCATATTCTTCCAAGCAAGTACTACAAAGATTTTCAAGAACATAAGGGATATCGTTGTCTTCCCAATCATAATCATCACAACAAGCAATAGGCATAACAAAATCATCATCAATATCATCATCCTCCATCAACATATTTGATTCACTTTAATGAGGCACGATGGTGATGGGAGCAACATTATTTGGGAGAGATACCTTTTTACCTCTTTTCTTTCTTATTTTCTTCTTCTTCACCACACCATGTGTGGGTTTAATTAATTTTTTCAAGCTTCCTGTGGGAGAGATTGATTGGATAGGAAGCTCCTCCTCATTACCTAATTCATCATACACTAGGAGGGTATTAGGAAATATTTTCCCTTTCATTAGTACTCTCTTCATATTCTATTTGTTTTCTTTTCTTTAGATAGTTGGCAATATAAGGATTCTGAATGCAACTTACCATATAAAACATATAAATTTCTTCTAGATCAAAATCAAGAAATCTCTCGAGATTAAATTTTGGAATACCCTTAGTTATATGTTTCATTTCTTCATACCCAAAAGAAGACTAAGCTCTTTATTATGCTAAAGGGTAATCAAGTTATTACAATTTTTGGACACGATTTGATCATGAAACAATTTGCATTGGATATTTAAATGACCGCGTTCATTGCAAAGTTCACAAGGATGGCGAAAAATATTAAATCTTTCAGCACAATCATCTAGCCTCTCTTGCAATTTTATTTTTTCTAAATATGTATGCTTCTTAGAAAATCTATCTTCCCTTTTTGGTGTGCAATAGCATTCCCAATTCACTCCGCAAAAATTGACATGCTTATAAGAAACATTTTTCTCATGACTAGTGCAATCATCATTAGCATTTTGGATATTCAAAGAATTCATACTAACAACATTGCAATCATGCTCATCATTCAAATTTTTTGTGCTAAACATTTTATTGACTTCTTCTTCTAACAATTGAGCACAATTTTCCGAACCATCGTTTTCAAGAAAGATATTATAAAGATGATCAATAATATGATGCAACCTCAATTCCATTTTTATGTAGTTTTCTTTTATAAACCAAACTAGTGATAAAACAAGAAACTAAAAGATTCAATTGCAAGATCTAAAGATATACCTTCATGCACTCACCTCCCCGGCAATGGCGCCAGAAAAAGAGCTTGATGTCTACTACGCAACTTTATTCTTGTAGACAAGTGTTGGGCCTCCAAGCGCAGAGTTTTCTAGGACAATAGCAATTTTCCCTCAAGTGGATGACCTAAGGTTTATCAATCCGTGAGAGGTGTAGGATGAAGATGGTCTCTCTCAAACGACCCTGCAACCAAATACAAGAAATCTCTTGTGTCCCCAACACAGCCAATACAATGGAAAATTGTATAGCTGCACTAGTTCGGCGAAGAGATGGTGATAAAAGTCTAATATGGATGGTAGAAATATATTTTTATAATCTAAATAAATAAAAACAGCAAGGTAGCAGATAGTAAATGGGCATAAAAACAGTATTACAATGCTTAAAAATGAGGCCTAGGGTTTGTACTTTTGCCAGTGCAATCTCTCAACAATGCTAACTTAGTTGGATCATATCATTATCCCTCAAAGTGCAATAAAGAATCACTCCCGAGTTCGTATTAGTGGAGAATAAAAGATAGATATTGACTGTAGGGTACGAAACCACCTCAAAGCTATTCTTTTCATTCGATCTATTCAAGAGTACGTACTAAAATAACACAAAGCTATTTTTCCGTTCGATCAATCCAAGAGTTCAAACTAAAATAACACCAAAGCAAATTCATATTCATAATACTCAATCGACACAAAGAACTACAAGGAGACCCCAAAGTTTCTATTGGAGAGAAGATAATAAAAACATGCATCAACCCCTATGCATAGATTATCCCAATATCACCGCGGGAATCCGCAAGTTGAGTGCCATAACATATATCAAGTGAATCAATAAGATACCCCAATGTCACCTCAAGTATTCATACCACAAGACATACATCATGTGTTCTCAAATCTGAACATTCAATCCGACATGACAAAACTTCAAAGGGTAAAGATTCAATTCATCACAACAAGAGTATAGAGGGGAGAAACATCATATGATCCATCTATGCTAACAAAGCCCATGATGTAGATCACGAGAGAGAGAGAGAGAGAGAGAGAGAGAGAGAGAGAGAGAGATTAAAAACACAGCTACTTGATGAGGACATGAATACCTTGGATACAACCAAAAATATTGCATACATGTTTATTTCTAAGGTGATTTCTAATGCAAACTATGCAATAATTTATTTATGTCATCCAGGACAAAAATACTTTAGGGACTTTTATGCCATGTCTAATTGCAGGTTTATGGGACATTTGTACAATCCACATATGAAGATAAGGGAAAAAGAGAAGTTTAGGTGTTGTTCAAAAAGTCCTCTCACGTCACTTTTGGGCCAAGAGAAGATAGAGTCCAAGTCTTTCACGTTCTGGATTCAGATTCAGACTGCACAGACATACCTGACTCAAAACGCCAACACCTTTTTCATACGGACTCCGAATTGGGTGATTTTTTTGTTTGAAAGTAGATTTCACGCTCTTTCTAACACAGTTGGATTCACGTTCAAATTCATCCGGAGCGTTGAGTTATGGATGAATCAATCTGACGTTGCAGCAGAATCCGAGTTAAACTACAAGCCCAAAGGTGTTGCATCAGCTCCACTTGGTCCCATGAGCCTTGTACGACCTAGGGTTAGTTTTAGGCTGCCTTGGGACGTCCTCCCACCTCCTTGGCCACAACCCCTTGCTCCTATATAAGTAGATCCATCTAGTAGCTTTTTCCTTGGGATTTGTTTAGTTAAAAGTTAGCCATTCCAACTTCATGTACTTTGTTTGTGTCCAACGACCAGATCAAGATCGCTTACGGTTCCCCACCATTATCAATACTTCATATATATATATATATATATATATATATATATATATATATATATATATATATATATATATATATATATTCACAATATTCAGATTGCTTTATCATATTCTTGCTCGTTCTTCAATTGCTTGCAGGAATAGACCTTCGTGGTTAGGCTGACCATGCTTCCGGCATCGTCAGTAACCTCAGGAGATTGGTTTAGTGATTGCTAAGGCGCAACGTCGTGCATGTTTGTAGTCAGATCGTCAAAGTCGACTCCACCAAATCAATAGTTATCATCTCATCGAAAAATCGGGACCCTCGCCTCTATCAAGTGGTATCAGTTTTCAGGTTGCTCGGTGAGAATTTCCAGATTTTCCTAGATTAGATTTATTTTCTTACCTATTGTCCAAGAAAAAGCCACAAAAAAGTTAGATCTATTCATCCTTTGTCCAAGTCAGTCTGAGCCTTTGCAATTTTCTTTTCATTGCTTGCATAGTTGAATTATTAGTTACATCGTTGTGTCGAGTTGCCGGTCTTAGTGTCTCATTCGTTTAGAGTTTCGAGTTCTGTTCACATTAGTCATGCCGTCGCTGCATCATTATCCCTTCCATTGTCCACCACCCATCCATCAATTTCCACCACGTGCTACCCATCATTCATTGTCACAATCATAGTTGAGGTCGTTCACATCTTCATCTTATCTACTTTATTTTGGAAAGAGGGAGAGAGAAAAAACAGAGAAAAATAAAGAGAAAAAAGTAAAAAAAAAAGTTAGAGAAAAAAAGATAGAAATAAAAAGAAAAGAAAAAGTGTGAGGAAAAAAAGAGAGAAGAAAAAAACAAAATTCGGATCTATCTAGACTCAATCTCGTAGTTGAATTCGGATTGAAATTTGTTTTGTGAACTGCTCAGTAAACCAGGAATAACTTCCTCATATGAAGTCCGTTTTGGCTTCGCGAGTACTCAAATGAAAGCTAGCGACGAGCCGCATCTAAATAGTTGCAGAAGCAAGTTCAATATTTGGCACCTCAAAATCGGCTTCTAAATAGGTCTTTTTGCCCACTGAAGTTCACGAACATAGCTTATTCCAGTTTTTCAGGTGAGTTTTAGAATTTTTTGACTCCTCATATCAACTCGGAATTGAGTGATTCCTTTTGTGTTTGAAAGATTGAGTCAATACAATTCTTTAAAAAATTACCAAAAAATTGGCACAAACTTTTCTAGAGGAAAGTTGGAGAGAAAGTTGTTGATATATCCTGCTTGGTTGTTGTTTCACATCATTATCTTTACGGCTATTGTGATCTTCACTTATATTTTGCTGTCCAGAGATACTTAATATCCTTTATTGATGCTACTTGTGGTACGGCGTGACCTCATGAGTGTTCTAGGCTCGCGTCTCTAGTCCGGTCTAGCCTAGGACCAGCTCAGTAACATTGTTGAGCGTTTATTCAACATTGCATCTCTAAATTGATTATTGCTAATATTTTGCTACCATATATTTAAGTCTTCCAAGATCCACATATTTCTACACCGTGTATACATACGTTTCCTTGGCAATCGCTTTACTCAATCTTCAGAGTTATTTGACACCGCTGGTTGCGTGTCACCACCTGCTGCTTGGTAAGAACTTGTAAGATATTGATATTTGCTTTATTGTGAGCGCTTTACAACCACACCCTAGTAGTTCATAGGAACATTATTCTTGAATTTTGTTTCTTGTTTCTACTAATCATGACAGGGTCTAAAGATAGAAGTTCTTGGATGACGGATACATCTTCACGATCACAAGAGGTGGGACAACACACACGAGCATATGGTCAGGTTATCTCTTTACCATTATTTGAGGGTAGATTTAATCCTGCTATTTATCTATCTTGGGAGCTTGAAGTAGAACAAATTTTTACTCACCATGATTTTTCTGAACTTGATAGAGTACGAGCTACCACTAGAGCATTTACTGGTTCTGCTTCTGTTTGGTGGAGTGTACATTGTAAGAAAAACATTGACAACCAACCCACAACTTGGAAAGTTTTGAAAGCTGTAATGAGACAACAATGTTTTCCTCCTTACTATCGTCGTGAATTGCTTTGCAAATTGGAACAATTAAAACAAGGCAGTAACACTGTTCATGCTTACTACCAAGAGTTCAAATCTTATATGCATCATTTGTGACATAGAAGAATCTGAGGATGATAAAATGAATAGATTTTTTGGTGGTTCGAACCGTGATATCCGTGCAAGATTCTAGTATATTCCTCGTTGCATTACTGGTATGTATGTTCGTGCTTGTACCTTTGAGAGACGGATATAGGAGGATTAATTGGGTGACTACAACAACTACTATTCTAGTTCATGCTCACCACCACCGGTTGGTTCCTCCACCGTTGCACCTACTAGAGCAGTCCCACCTCGGATTGTGAGCGCGACATCATCTCAAGAGTATGGTACATTGTCAACGACGTCTTTGCAACAAGGTAACAGTAAAGGTATTGATGATATAACTTCACATGAGAATGATGCATGCCGAGTTAACTTGAATGCATCATGTATTGAGTTACCTATTGATTTGAGCACACCACCTATTTTAGAGAATCTTATTACTATCATGAAATGCGTCATGTGATCAAACAACTGAAATACCAACAATTTTGAGTGCACCCATTGAATTAACTGTTGATGCAAAAGAACCAATGTTTAATCATT
The DNA here is from genome assembly GCF_002162155.2 of Triticum dicoccoides. Lineage (NCBI taxonomy): Eukaryota > Viridiplantae > Streptophyta > Magnoliopsida > Poales > Poaceae > Triticum > Triticum dicoccoides. The sequence goes on along the minus strand of NC_041390.1, from coordinate 275,120,669 downwards.
TTGATATGACCTCTAATCTTGGTGATGATTCTATGTCCAATGACTTATTGCATGTTTACTTATTTAAGCATGTTGTAGCATGTAAATTTGATGCAAGTAAGGTTTATTCACCAATGTTGGGACAGTTTAATGATGAACATTGTCAATCTTTTGAAATGAATAAGAGCTTCACTTATATGTGCAAACTGAGTTGCAATATTTTCATGCCTTCTACTTCTTGTGATAATTTTTTGGCTGTAGATTTTATGAACTTTGAAAGTTACTCATGTATACATGTGTCATATGTGCAAAAATCAAGGGAAGTAAAAAATGGATGACATCTACATATACAACATGTACACCTTGTCTCTTTTGTTAGCCACATTTCAGATTAAGCAACGCTGAGGACGGCTTTGTTTTAAAGAAGGGGAGGATGATGAGGACATGACTACCTTGGATACAACCAAAAATATTGCATACATGTATATTTGTGAGGTGATTTCTAATGCAAACTATGCAATAATTTGTTTATGTCATCCAGGACAAAAATACTTCAGAGACTTTTGTGCCATGTCTAACTGTAGGTGTATGGGACATTTGTACAATCCACATATGAAGATAAGGGAAAAAGAGAAGTTTAGGTGTTGTTCAAAAAGTTCTCTCACGTCACTTTTGGGCCAAGAGAAGATAGAGTCCAAGTTTCTCACGTTCTGGATTCAGATTCGGACTGCACAGACATACCTGACTCAAAACACCAACAACTTTTTCATACGGACTCCGAATTGGGTGATTTTTTTGTTTGAAAGTAGATTTCGTGCTCTTTCTAACACAGTTGGTTTCACCTTCAAATTCACCCAGAGCGTTTAGTTATGGACGAAACAATCTGACGTTGCAATGGAATTCGAGTCAAACTACAAGCCCAAAGGTGTTGCATCACCTCCATTTGGGCCCATGAGCCTTGTACGACCTAGGGTTAGTTTTAGGCTGTCTTGGGACGTCCTCCCACCTCCTTGGCCGCCACCCCTTGCTCCTATATAAGTAGATCCATCTAGTAGCTTTTTCCTTGGGATTTGTTTAGTTAAAGTTAGCTATTGCAACTTCGTGTACTTCGTTTGTGTCCAATGACCAGATCAAGACCGCTTACGGATCCCCACCATTATCAATACTTCATATATATTCGCAATATTCAGATTGCTTTATCATATTCTTGCTCGTTCTTCAATTGCTTGCAGGAATAGACCTTCGTGGTCAAGCTGGCGGTGCTTCCAGCGTCCTCAGTAACCTCAGGAGATTGGTTTAGGGATTGCTAAGGCGCAACGTTGTGCATGTTTGTAGTCAGATCGTCAAAGTCGACTCCACCAAATCAATAGTTATCATCTCATTGAAAGATCGGGACGATCACCTCTATCACTACTGGCACAAACCCTCAGCCCCGAGGGTGGACTACTCCTTCCTCATCGTGGCGGCCTCCGGGATAAGGAAGATGGCCACCGGAGATGATCCACCCCCCTCCGGCAGGGTGCCGGAACGGGTCTAGATTGGTTTTCGGTGGCTACGGAGCCCTGCAGCGGCGGAACTTCTGATCTAGGTTAACCCCGAGGGGTTTTGGAATATTTGGGAATTTATAGTCGAAAGAGGGGGTGCGGGAGGCCACCGTGGTGTGCACAACCCACCTAGGCGCGCCAGGGGTTGTGCCCCCCTCAGGGCACCCCTGAGGTGCAGCTCTGGCCCATTGGGTTCCTTCTGGTACAAAAAAATCTCCAAAATTTTTTGTGGTGTTTGGACTCCATTTGATACTGATTTCCTGTGATGTAAAAAAGAAGCAGAAAACAGCAACTGGCACTGGGCACTGGGTCAATAGTTTATTCCCAAAAAATGATATAAAGTTGCTATAAAATGATTGTAAAACATACAAGAATGTTAAAATCAGCATGAATACTTCATAAATTATAGATATGTTGGAGACGTATTAGAAGGCACGTCCTCAAATGAAAATAATGCCTCTTTGCACACAAAAGCACAGCAAACAGATTTGCTAAAATATATCTCACCAATATCAGATTTGCTAGCAAGTAAACATGCACTTTTCAATTTAATTTCAGAAGCAATACTAGATGGTTTATTATTAGGCTTCATTTGTTGCTCAAATTCTTTTGCCACAATCTAATTTTCACTCTTATTTTTCTCCTGTTTTGCTTTATTAGCTCTATCAATATCATCTTTCAAAATGAAATCGGGAGACATAGGAAGCAAAGTAATATGTTTATCCTTATGAACAAGAGTATATTGATTGTTTCTACCATGGTGTACAGAATTTTTATCAAATTGCCATGGTCTACCAAGTAATAATGACCATGCTTGCATGGGTACCACATCACAATCAACATATGTAGAGATACTAAAATGCACACGAACATCATGTGTTACCTTAATCTTGCCACTGTTATTGAACAATTGGATATAGTAAGGATGCGGATGTGGTCTTCTGGTGAGAGATAGCTTCTCCACCATCTCCATGCTAGCCAAGTTGTTGCAGCTCCCTCTGTCTATGATGACACGAACATAACATTCCTTCACAACTCCCTTTGTATGGAACAAATTATGCCTTTGATTTTGCTCAGCTTGTGTGGCCTGCACACTCAAAACAGGTTGAGCAACTAAACATTCATACCTGCCAGCATCTTCAGGAGCCATGTATCGCGTCTCATGTTCAGAATCATCTCCACCGTGTTCTTCACGTGTATTAAGAACCAAAGTATCCTCATCATAGTCACTAGCGGACTCATACCCACCATTCTCGGTAGCAATCATCACACGCTGAGATTTCCATTCTCTCGCTTAATGACCTCTTCCCTTACAATGACAACAAATAATATCACTTGGGTGCCCTATTGATGCCATGGAATAAGAAGAACTCCGTGCAGGCCCAATAGGTGTGCTCTTGGCAGATAGTGGTGGTTGTGCCTTCTTCCTTGTATCATGGCTGGAGGTGGAAGCTGATGGAGGTGTCGGTGCAATAGAATGTGTGGAATTAGAGGATGCACGCGGTGTCCATGATGATGGTCGACCCGCAGAAAAGTTAGTCCATGCCAATGCCTGTCAATCCTGCACTTCACATTCAACTTTACAAGCAAGATGGAATAAATGAGTGATATTATTATACTCCTTATACTCTAGAATGGTCTGAATCTCTCTATTCAATCCACCCATAAAACGTGCAAGCATAGCTTCATTCTCCTCAACAATACCACATCTAATCATATCAGTTTGTAATTCCTGATAATATTCTTCTACATAATTTTTTCCTTGTCTTAAGTGCTGCAATTTTTGAAGTAATTCACGTTGATAATAAAGTGGAACCCAAAGAGTACGCATTGCAGTTTTCAAAGTAGCCCAAGTAGCCAGAATAGGATATAATCTTCAATGTTCAGACCACCAAACACATGCAAAACTAGTGAAAGCACAAACAGCAGTAGGAACACGTCTCTCCTCAGGATATTGTAAACATGTAAAACGTTGTTCAGTTTCTAACTCCCAAGTAAGATATATATCAAGAACATATCTACCATCAAATGGTGGAATAATCAATTTTAGTTTAGGAAGATGGTCATGAGCTCGTACCTCAGGTGGTGGTGCAGCCCTATCATCGTGATGATATGCATGAGGACGACCTGTTGGTGCTGGTGCTGGTGGTTGCACGTAGTTCTCATTTTGATCAACCTCATCCTCGTAATGGTCCTCCACCTCTGCAGTAGTAGCAGGGGCTACAAAAGCGTCAACAGTAGGTACAGCATCACCATAATTTTGACCAGGCTAAAGGGGAACGCATAGTGCTTGTCCCACTTGATTTGGAAGGCGATGTTGTTGTTGTTGTTGCTTTGTTGTTTTTGTTGTTGTTGTTGTTGTTGTTGTTGCTGTAGAGGTGCGACAAGTGCAGCGGGCGGTGGTTGTGGAAGATGCGCGAGCAATACATTAAACTTGTTATCGAGATTTGTTTCAAACGCCTTCTCAATTCCATCTATCTTCTCCATGGCCTCTTCAAATCTGTTTAGCACATCTTCCACCTATCCACTCATCATTTGCTGAAATTTATCATGTAGCTATTTGTTCTTCATGTTCTCCCAATCAGTCTCATCGGCTTGTGATCCTGCCATGGTTAGGAGCAATAGAAACACACAAGAATATGATCCTACTGACTACTAGGAAGTGGTGGTGGTGGTGTATCACAAATCCGTCAAGCGAATCTCAAATTCTTACTAGTTCTTACCCAGCAGCAGGTGGTGATCAGCAATCGTTGTAGGGAAAACTCTCAAAGATTGGATAGAGTAATTGCTAGGTGGTGTCAAACGCACGATGTAGAAGTATGTGGAGCTGGGAAGGCTTATGATATGGTAGAAAAAATGACAGCAATAATCAATTCAGAGATGCAAAGTTGAATAAACGCTCAACGACAGTACTGTGCTGGTCCTAGGCTAGACCGTGCTAGAGACGCGAGCCTAGAACACTAACAAAATCACAGCTCTGCACATAAATGAGAAAAGCACACTGAGAATTTTTTTGCTCTTTTTTGGCATGCTCTTTTTTTGCAAAAAATCACTATAATGGCGAGTGTCTCAAAACTCTTCCCAAGTCAAAATAACAGGATATGCACACAAAATTTTTGACTATTTTTTTTTGGAAATCAGGGCAGCGACGACGAAAAAGTGCCACAAAAATCACTATGATGGTGAGTGTCTCAGAATGCTCCGTGGGACCTAAAAATAGGATAGGAAAAAATATTTTCGATCGCTGAAATTTTGGCCTAAAAACTGCCCGGGGGTCTCCAGAGTTTTTTTTCCGAAACCTATTCAGGCAAGGAAACATGAATCGGAAAATAGATGTATCTCAAAAACAAACCTAATATGAAAAGAACTCGGATTGGTGGTGGATATATGGTGGTGGTATATGGCAGCGGTGGTGGTATATGGTAGCAATGGTGGTATATGGATACGATCGGTGGTGGTATATGGTACCAGTGGTGGTATATGGATACAGATCGGTGGTGGTATATGGCAGCGGTGGTGGTATATGATAGCGGTGGTGGTATATGGATACGGATCGATGGTGGTATATGGATATGGACCGGTGGTGGTATATGGATTCAGAGTGGTGGCAGTAGATGGCAGGGTGATGATGATGGTGCGGCGGCGTACCAACTTATGATCAGAACTCGAAACTCTAAAAGACTAGACGCTAAGACCAGCAACTCCACACGACGATGCAACCGCAAATTCAACAAAGCGAAATACTGAAAAGATATGCAAAGGCTCAGAATGGTTCGGATATGATGAACTAACCCTAATTTTTTTGGCTTTTTCGTCGACTATAGGTATGAAGAATAGACTCGATCTAAACTACAAAAAACTGTAAAATCTCACCGAGCAACCTAGAAATCAGATACCACTTGATAGAGGTGAGGTTGTCCCGATGTTTCAATGAGATAGCTATCGTTTTCTGTGGGAGTCGACCTTGGCGATCCGACTATGAACGTGCGAGACGTCGCGCCTTAGCAATCGCTAAACCAACTTCTGAGGGGTTATTGACCATGCCGGAGCATGATCAACCTGACCATGAGGATCTATTTCCTGCAAGAAAATGAAGAACAAGCAAGAAACTAAGATTGCAACCTAGATAGTGCGAATATAAGATGAAAACTTTATTGATCAAGGTGGGGTTGTGTGACGTCTTTGTCTAGTCGTTGAACACAAACAAAGTACGCGAAGTTGCCGCTATCGCGAACTTTTAATCTAAACAAAACCCAAAGTATAAACAATGCCCTAAGGGCTGTATATATGGATGAAGAGGGGGGAATTTCGTGGCCCTTGGGGGAGGGGTCCGAAACCAACCCTATCTCTTGTTTCCTCACACATACAGACTCTAAAAACAGCCTATAAGTATGTATTTCGAAATTACATGGGCCTGGTCCAATAATAAGGTGACGCGGCACCTATAATAGCCTCTGGAAGAAATTTGTGTAGTGGAATCTTGTATATTTCGTCCAAGACTTCATGCACTCACTACGGTGGTTTCAATGTCCTAAAATCATCACTTGAAACTCCGTTCTTGTTTCCCTTGCGCATGCCATCATCTTCATGCTTGTTCTTGCTCCAATGTTCATCCTTCTCCAAGCTAGGCCCTTCATTTGTAAGCAAAACAAATATATCCAATTTAGGAAGCATCATATTCTCATGAACATTAGAATCATTACCGAGAAACAAAAGTACCTGCTAATTTAATTGGCATGCACGAGCTCTAGTAATTGGCCCATGATATGTCTCCAACGTATCTACTTTCTCTCATGCTTTTCCTCTTGTTTTGGACTCTAATTTGCATGATCTGAATAAAACTAAACCTGGACTGACGCTGTTTTCAGTAGAACTACCATGGTGTTGTTTTTGTGCAGAAATAAAAGTTCTCGGAATGAACGAAACTTTGCGAGGATTTTTTATATCAATAATAATATTTTCTGGAGCCAAGACCTACCGGGGAGGGTTCCCTGGGTGGGCACAACCCACCAGGGAGCACCCCCCTCTCCTGGCGCGCCCAGGTGGGTTGTACCCACCTGGTGGCCCCGCAGACCTCAACCGTGACACAATAAATTCCTATTTTTGGAGAAAAAATAGAGGAGAAAGAATTATCGCGATCCACAAGGCGGAGCCGCCGCCAAGCCCTGTTCTTCCTCGGGAGGGCATATCTGGAGTCCGTTTGGGGCTCCGGAGAGGGGGATCTTCGTTCTTCGTCGTCACCAACCCTTCTCCATCGCCAATTCCATGATGCTCCCCACCGAGAGTGAGTAATTCCTTCATAGGCTCGCTGGTCGGTGAGGAGTTGGATGAGATTCATCATGTAATCGAGTTAGTTTTGTTAGGACCTGATCCCTAGTATCCACTATGTTCTTAGATTGATGCTGCTATGACTTTGCTATGTTTAGTGCTTTTCACTTTGGGCCCGGGTGCCATGCTTTCAGATCTGAACCGTTTATGAATTCATCATAATATCCATGTTCTAGATCCGATCTTGCAAGTTATAGTCACCTACTACGAGTTATGATCCGACAACCCCGGTGTGACAATAACCGGGCCCACTCCCGGTGATGACCGTAGTTTGAGGAGTTGATGTATTCAGTATGTGTTAATGCTTTGTTCTATTCTCTATTAAAAGGAGGCCTTAATATCCCTTAGTTTCAAATATGGACCCCACCGCCACGGGAGGGTAGGACAAAAGATGTCATGCAAGTTCTTTTAATAAAGCACGTATGACTATTTACGAAATACATGCCTACATTATATCGATGAACTGGAGCTAGTGCCATATCGCCCTGTGTTATAACTGTCACATGATAAATATCATCCAACAAGTCACTGATCCAATGCCTATGAACTTTTGCATATTGTTTCTGCTAAGTTACTACTGCTATCATCACTGTTACACTTGCAACAAAATTACTGCTATCACCATTACTATTACTATTGCTGTTGTCACTACTATCAAAACTATCAAACTACTTCGCTACTGATCACTTTGCTGCAGATAATTAATCTCCAGGTGTGGTTGAATTGACAACTCAGCTGCTAATACCTTCAAATATTCTTTGGCTCCCCTTGTGTCAAATCTATAAATTTGGGTTGAATACTCTACCCTCGAAAACTGTTGCGATCCCCTATACTTGTGGGTTATCAAGATGTTTTTCTGGCACCGTTGCCGGGGAGCACAGATATATTTGTTGAATCACTTGGGATCATTATCATGTTATCACTATGAAGAATCTGAAGGATCCAAAGACTAAGATATTTCCCTCGAGGACGAGGGGAGGTAAGGAACTGCCATCCAGTTCTGCTTTATATTCACCTTCTGTTATGAGTAAACTTGCAACACCACCACATGCTATTAATTCTGATATGTCGCAAGTTATTGATGATGCTACTTCTACTATGGATGATGCTTATAATGATTCTAGTACCTTGCTTGATAATGATGATGTGCCACTTGGTGAATTTCTTGATAAACAAATTGTTAGAGTTATACAACATGATGTTGTTGAATCTGATGATGAGCTTGAAACTAAATCTCCTGTAACACCTGCTAGAACTAGCCCTCCTAGATATGAATTGCCTAAGGTATCGGAAGGTTATGTTATGAGTGAAGAAACAACTAGAGATGTTCTTGCTTGCAGAGATAGAGATGATCTAGAGAAATTACTATGCAAGTATAAAGAAAAATCTCTGAACGCTAGAATGAAATGTGATCCTAAGTTTGCTATTTCACATATCTTTATTGATGATAAGGATTACGAATTCTCTTTCGACCCAGAGTTAATTACTTTGGTTGAATCTGATCCTTTCCATGGTTATGAAACTGAAACTGTTGTGGCACATCTTACTAAATTGAGTGACATAGCCATCCTTTTTACTCATGATGAGAAAACTCACTATTACTTTATTCTCAAATTATTTCCTTTCTCATTAAAGGGTGATGCAAAATCTTTGTACAATACTCTTTCTCCTGGTTGTGTGCGTAGTCCCCATGATATGATTTATTACTACTCTGAAAAATATTTCCTTGCTCATATGAAACAAGCTACCTTACAGGAAATATTTAACTTTGTGCAAACTAAAGAAGAGAGTCTCCCACAAGCTTGGGGGAGGCTTTTCCAATTACTTAATGCTTTGCCTGATCACCCTCTTGAGAAAAATGAAATACTTGATATCTTCTATAATGGACTAACCGATGCTTCTAGGGACTTCCTAGATAGTTGTGCTGGTTGTGTTTTTAGGGAACGAACTGTTGGACAAGCTGAAGAATTATTGAATAAAATATTGATAAATTATGATGATTGGACTATTCCTGAACCACCGCCTAAATCCACTCTGAAGAATAGGGGACATTATATCTCAGTCCTGAAGATATGCAAGAGGCAAAGAAATCTATGAAGGAAAAAGGTATTAAATATGAGGATGTTAAAAATTTACCTCCTATTGAAGAAATACATGGGCTTAATGCACCACCAATGCCTCGGGTGGTAGAGGTAAATTCTCTTATGAAGTTTAATGATAATGATAATTGTCGGTGTATAAAAGTAGGGGCTCTCCTTTTGCACCCCTTTACTTGTACACGGGCAGTCAGAGCCGCGCCTATGGCCGCACTAAGCGGGGCAAAGGAGGGATGCCGGAGCACAAGACGACCAAAGCAACACCAAGACTAGGGAAGCAAAGAGATCAAGAGGGCGAGGTGGACTCCCTCAACAAGACCCTTGCTGAGGTGGCTTCCGCAGCCTCGGCAAGATCCTTGCCGGGCCAACTTGCCTGACGCTAGCAGAGCGCGCCACCCTTGAGCCCAAGGGGTTCCAACACCATCAACCATATTTGAACCAAGGCTAGGCACCTTCGTGGTGGCATGCAGATCTTTATAGAGATCATAGATACACAAGATCAGATGAGAACTAGAAGATGATGATCCTTGGTGAGATCCTTGCCAAGAAAATCCACGAGACTCCCAGCAAGATCGTTGCCAGGGACGACCACGATACCACAGCGAGACCCTTGCCGGGCCCTCGGCAAGACCCTTGCCGAGGACGCCTGCGGGGCCGCAGCCAGGCCCGCGCCTGCCAAGACTCCACTACCGCTCCCCATACAGCTGCCAGCTCGACCAGCTGGGCAGGCATCTGCGTGGTAGCGTGCGGCCTCTACACCAAATCAGCAAGCCCCTGCATGGTGGCATGCAGATCTTTGTGAAGGCTCCACCACCACGCCAGCCCAGTAGCCAGCCAACGTGGCGCTACAATACCTCGTTAGCTTGGACGGGCGTCGGAGCCAGGCGAGGCGACGAGAGCTGGGACAAGCTTCTTTGCCGTCCCCAATAAAGCAAGAAGGGCACATCGGCAATGCATTAAATGCATTTGTCCGACAATGCCAGGGGATAGACTCAGCCCCTGTACACCTTTCCACCTCCTGTGTGCCACTGTGGCGACCCCTTTTTGTCTATAAAAGGAGGCCCGAGGCGTAATGGAGGGGGATTCGACTCTTTTGGACAAGGGAAACACCATAGCTAGTTCAAGAACACAAGAATACTCCAATATAGATCAAATCAGGACTAGGGTTTTACGCATCTCCGCGCCCCGAACCTGGGTAAACGATTTGTGTGCTGACTGCCAGACCCGCTCTTTGCACAACCCCGCACCCACCAACCGTAGAAGGGATCCCAGTGACCCCATAGGTGTCGTTTCCCACCGACATCTCTGGCGCGCCAGGTAGGGGGTGCGCAGTTGTGAAAATCCGGTCTGGTTAAAGCAACGGCTTCATCATGGTCGTCACTTCAAGCAAGAAGACGACCGAACAAATGACGTCCTCGGTGGACGCGGCGAATGCTCATGCAGCGGCAGAAAAGCTAAGTCATGCAAGACTTTAAGTAATTCCTTTTTATATATAAGGTTATCGTCCTCGACGATCTTGCCCTATGTATGGAAAATCTGCACGCAATGGGGCCCTACCACTATTTGCAACAGACTCATTCTGTTTTGAGTCTGCTCAACAGTTTGAGCGGTTGCGTCAAGAACGGCAGGGTGACCTTCTACGATTGGCAACACTCTCGTTCTGTCTCGAGTCCGCTCGACAACTCGAGCAGCCGCCTCAAGAGCAGTGAGGTGGTTTTCCCGGCAGCAAGCATACCCGGTAGGCCATTGAGGATCCGTCCTCAAGGCGCCGCCTGGGTTTCCGCGCCGGCAAACCTACTCGATTAACATAGGGTGGACATACAAAGGGAGATCAAACGGGAAAATAACATCCATCGTTTCGAAAGTACTGCAGGGTTATATTACATCATTTGGTGCTGCAGTTCTAACTAAAGATAAAAATCGTCTTGGCCATGAACCTGCAGCGACGATAAGAAACGGGGTGCCTAGTCCCGGTGCTGGCCTTTTACCCTCCGAACTCCATCGATGCAGCTGATGACGGGCTCGATGCGCTCCTCGAGTGGCGCGGGCTCCATGTCGTCCGACAAGCTATCCAGCGAAGCTTCGAAGTCGAGGTCAAGGTTCCAGTACGCCATCTTGGTGAGGACCTTGGTCATGGCACCCCGGCAAAGCCTCCGGTCCTCTTCGGCCAGAGAGGCCACCCTGTTGGAGTGGAATCGCTCCAGGGCCCCGAGAACACCCTTGAAGAACAGATTCAGCCTGGCATTAGGACTCATGTTCGACTCCAGGACGTACCTCACGTTTGGCATCCCTATGGTAGCCAGCTGTGTGGTGATCCTGCCGGTGACATCGGCGAGGCGGCTGATCCAGAGCTTCTTGCCCGCCATGAAATCCACGTGGCTGATGGCGTCGTTCTTCTGCAGCTGCCTCTCCTCCTTCAGATTCTTGGTCAGGGTCTCCTCCCGGGCCTTGACCTCACTGAGCGTCCCCTCAAGGCCCTCTAGCTTCAGCTTCAGGTCCTTGATGGACTCGTTGCCCGTGGAGAGCAGCTCGGCCTTGGCGAGGGTCGTGGCTTGCGTGTTATCCAAAGTGCCTTTGGCCGCGTCCCACTCCCCCATCGGCCCCAGGACCTGCTTCTTCAGCTCGTCCCGCTCCACCTCTAGCTCGTTCACCTTGCCAGCATGGGCCTGGGCCTGAGCATTGAGGGCCTCCTCGTGCCTCTGCTCTAGCTCCCGGGTCCGCTGCACGGCGAGCTCCTTGACCTCCTCGTCCTTGCCGCGGAGCATCGCGACGAGTTTCTCCTCGCGAGCGGCGAGGTCCTCCTCCTACTAGTTCAGCTCCACCTGGTGCTGACGCCGAGCGGCCTCCTCCTCGGTGGCCTGCCGACTCGCCGCCTCCTGGGCCTTCTCGACATCATCTTGCTTCATGAAAAGCTCTAGCTTGCGCTCGGCCAACTGGTCCTGGGCGGCCTTAAATTCCTCACAGGCCTGGCGGAACCAAGCGTGCGCCTCGGTGACACGCCCTTCGAGGTCCGCCTCCGCCTTGTCCACCGCTGCCATCCTGGACTTGGCCTTGTCCAGGCGGGCATGGTGAAGCGCCTGAAGCTTGTGGATGCTGGCGCTCATGCTCTGGAGGAGACGCTCTTCCTATGAACCGCCGCCACCGATGCTCGATCCGTCAACGACCTCAAGCCCGGCGGCGGCAATCACATCGTCGTCAAACACCTCCCCCCCAGTGGGCGCCCTGGTGCTCGCCGTCCATGGAAGGTGGACGAACAAGTCGTCGCCCACCTTCAGATATTTTCCCGAGCCAAAATAGGTGGAGGAGGAAGGCTGGTCGTCGACCACCTCGTCCTCAGCAGCAGCCTTACTGGCCTCCCCGGCAGGCCCCTTGCCGGCCTCCTCATCAGCGGCCTCGCCGGCCTCCCCGGCAGGCCCCTCAGCGGCGTCCTCAGCAACGTCCTTGGCGGCCTCCTCAGCAGCGATCTTGTCGTCCTTGGCCACGGCCTCTCTGGCGACCTCTCCTATGATGATGTCCACGTCCTCCAGGTCTGTCGAGGAAGGATCTGGGTACCGAGAAGGAAAATGAGGCAAAGTCAAGATCAAAATTTGAAAGAAGAAAGACGAGCGGGAACGGGAGGCGAACAACTCACATGTGCCACACTGGGACGAAGTGGCCCCCTCCCCACCAATATTCGGTGACTTGATGGAGCCGCCGGCGCCCGGGGCCTCCTCCTCCGTGCGCATGGGCTCGGTGCTTAGCGCCCTTGCCGGGGACGCCCCTCGGGGCGGCGTGGTTGATGGGGGTGGCGTGTTGGAGGTAGCCCTCAGTGGCTCCTCATGCTGTCGTTCTCCTCCTGCAACCACGGCAAGGTCAGCACCAAGAAATCGTGCCCCAGCACATGTCGATGAGGAGCGAGTGATGAGCGCACGCTGGGGGCTGCACCGGGGTTGCTCTCCGGGCTACTCTCCACCACCACCAGTGACGTACTCGAGGTGCCCGCCGGGGGCTGGCCGCCCGTCGAGGCCTTGGCCCTCTTCGCCACCCTCTGGGCCAATGTCTCCCTATCCCTGCGAAGATGATGACAAGTCAAGAAAAGTGGCACGGTCCGAGGGGACGGAGATGACAAAAGACGAGACACTTACTCATCCTCCTCCTCTTCTTCCACGACCTTCCTCTTCCTCCTCGGGCTAAGAGACCCAAGGTTGAAGAAGACCTCTGTGTCATCACCTGTGGGGGAAGGGGAAGCAGGTTGAGTTCGAGGACACTTGGACGGAGAAGCGGCAGCTGCTTTCTTCTTCGCCACCGCAACCTTCACTGCCTTCCCCGCCGCCGCAGCCCTCGTCTGACACATGGACGCCTCTGGAGGTTGTTGCGGTTGTGCGGTCCTGCCGGGCCGGACCGGCTCACCAAAGACGGCCCGGCGCAGGACACGCCCTCTACCCATGGTCAGGGGCTTGACAACCTCGGCCTCCTCCTCGAATGACTCATCGACATCATCTTCGATGAGAGGGGCCCCAGTGCCGGCGCTGCTGGCCTCCCCAGCGGATTCCGCCCACTAGGCGAGCTCCTTCTCCTCCGCGGCCGCCGTGGCCTCGTCCTCCATGCCACCAGCATTGTCGGCCTCCTTGGCGAGCTCTGCCTCCGCCACCATGGCGGCGATGTAGTCCAGCTCCGCCTGGGTAGTGTCCTGGATGAGCAGCGGCTCCTCGCGGATGTACTTCTCCACCAAGGTGCCGAAGAACTCCCGCACCTGATCCTCCTCCGGCTCGGTCCAATTCGAGTCAAGGCCGTGCGCATTGAAGTCCAGCATCATGGCGATGATCTCGGTTTGGCGAGAGTTGTTGATCAGCGGGACCACCCCACTGGCAACCCGAACAAGGGCCCCTTGGCGACCTTGCCGGCCTTCACGGCCTTGCTAGCCCTCTTGGCCCTGCCGTCGCAACTCATGTCGAGCTGGAAGAGCCACTGGCAGAAGTGGGCGTGCCCCATCACCGTGAAGTTGTGGTTCAGGCCAGGGCGGAGCCGCATGATGTTAGCCGCGTTGCTGAAAAGCCAAGCCGGCCTCCCCTTGTTGTGTAGAGGAGCGATGCGTCGGCGGATGAAATCCGCCCCAATCATCTCCAGGGTGAGCCCGGCAGCAGCGAGGCGGTGGATTCTGGTGGTGGCGACCGTGAACCTCCTGTCCTGGACGTCAACGTCGCCCCAGTCATCTCTACGAACCGGCGGCGTCTGGCGAACTTGGCAGAATTCATGTGGTTCCTTCTCCTCAATCTAGCACCACCGGCTCCGCCACTCCTCCCACCTCTCCTTCTAAGAGTCCTCCCGATATGTCCCCTTCTCAAGGGGCCTTGGGATCCAAGTTACACAACCAGAGATGGCACCTCTCTTCTGGATCCGAGGATAAAAGTAGTGGCGGAAGAGCGCCGTGCTGGGAAGCACTCCGGCGAAACCCCCATGTCACGCATGACCCCCCACGTCGTGCGTTCAACGCAGGTCGCGGGGAAGCACAGCGGACGGAGAAGTTACTGCGGTAAAAATCCGCCCCACCTGCCCGCGCACCGTTCTGGGCCTAGCCCAACAACGCGTTGTGCTTATGTGTGGCCCAGGCCCCGGGGCTCCTGTCGGTGTACAAAAATAGGGGCTCTCCTTTTGCACCCCTTTACTTGTGCACAGGCAGTCAGAGCCGCGCCTACGACCGCACTAAGCGGGGCTGAGGAGGGATGCCGGAGCACAAGACGACCAAAGCAATGCCAAGATCAGGGACGTAAATAGAGCAAGAGGGCGAGGTGGACTCCCTCGGCAAGACCCTTATCGGGGTGGCTTCTGCAGCCTCGGCAAGATCCTTGCCAGGGCAACTTGCCTGACGCCAGCAGAGCGCGCCATCCTTCAGCCCAAGGGGTTCCAACACCATCAACCATATTGGAACCAAGGCTCGGGAGGCACCTCCGTGGTGGCATGCAGATCTTTATAGAGATCATGGATACACAAGATCAGATGAGAACCAAAAGATGACGATCCTTGGCGAGATCCTTGCCAAGAAAATCCTGCAGACCCCCGGCAAGATCCTTGCCGGGGACGACCGTGGTGCCGCGGCGAGACCCTTGATGGGCCCTTGGCAATACCCTTGCCGAGGACACCTGCGCAGTCGCAGCCAGGCTCGTGTCTGCCAAGACTCCACCGCCACTCCCCATACAGATGCCAGCTCGACCAGCTGGGCAGGCATCAGCGTGATAGCATGCAACCTCTACACCAACTCAGCAAGCACCTACGAGGTGGCATGCAGATCTTCGTGAAGGCTCCACCACCGCGCCAGCCCAGCAGCCATCCAACGTGGCGCTACAACGCCTCATCAGCTTGGACGTGCGTCGGAGCCAGGTGAGGCGATGACAGCTGGGACGAGCTTCTTTCCCGTCCCCAATAAAGCAATAAGGGCACGTCGGCAACCCATTAAATGCGTTTGTCCGACGATGCCAGGGGATAGACTCAGCCCCTGTACACCTTTCCATCTCCTGTGTGCCACTGTGGCGACCCCTTTTTGTCTATAAAAGGAGGCCTGAGGCGTACTGGAGGGGGACTCGGCTCTTTTGGACTAGGGAGACACTGTAGCTAGTTCAAGAACACCAGAACACTCCAATATACATCAAAGCAGGACTAGGGTTTTACGCATCTCTACGGCCCGAACCTGGGTAAACGATTTGTGTGCTGACCGCCAGACCCGCTCTTTGCACAACCCCGCACCCTGCAACCGTAGAAGGGATCCTAGTGACCCCATAGGTGTCGTTTCCCACCGACAATAATCCTCACAATATGCATCCTAGGTAATGCCTTTACGAGTTTGAAAACTACATTAGAAAACAAGATCACTTCAATGCAAATGTTATGAAACAATTGAAATATAATTCTGATATGATTGCTCGCTTGAGTGACTTGTTATTTAGAATATCAAATGATGTTAGAGGTGTTGGAAAGCATGCTTCTATGGTTCAAACTCAATTATAACAAGTTGCTAAATCTCAAAGAGAATTGCTTGCTGAAATGAATCACAATATGCATGACTTTGATGTTAGAGTTGCAACTCGTGGAGGTAAAATGACTCAGGAACCACTTTATCTTGAGGGACACCCTAAAAGAATTGAACAAGATTCACAAAGAGCTAACAGTAGTGCAGCCAGTTCTTCTAAATAGAAAAAGAAAAAGAAGAATGATAGGACTTCACATGCTCCTAGTGAACCTGAAATAGAAAAATCTCCTGACAATGGTAATGAAATTTCTATATCTGATGCTGAAACTCAATCTAGCAATGAACAGTCACCTACTGATAATGAAAAAGTTAATGAGGAGGTTCATGAAGACTCTCAACCAAGCAATGGTAAAGAACTAGATAATGATGTTGAGATAGAGCCACATGTTGATCTTGATAACCCACAAGATAAGAACAAAAGATATGACAAAAGATACTTTGTTGCTAGAAAACACGGTAAAGAAAGAGAACCATGGGTTCAAAAACCTATGCCTTTTCCACCCAAGTCAACTAAAAGAATGACGATGAAGAATTTGAACGCTTTGCTGAAATGCTGAGCCCAGTATTTTTGCGTACTCGCTTGACTGATATCTTAAAAATGCCTCCTTATGCAAAATATATGAAAGACATCATCACAAATAAGAGAAAAATACCGGAAGCTGAAATCTCCACTATGCTTGCTAATTACACTTTTAAATATGGAGTACCTAAAAAACATGGAGATCCGAGAATACCAACTATACCTTGCTCTATCAAAAAGAATTATGTGAAAACTACTTTGTGTGATTTAGGAGCTGGTGTTAGTGTTATGCCTTTCTCTTTATATAAAAAGACTTAATTTGAATAAACTCACACCTACTGAAATATCTTTGCAAATGGCGGACAAATCAACAGCCATCCCTATTGGTATATGTCAAGATGTCCCTGTTGTTGTTGCTAATGTTACAATTTTGACTGACTTTGTTATACTTGAGATGCCCGAGGACGACAACATGTTGATTATCCTTGGTAGACCCTTCTTGAATACTGCAGTGGCTGTTATTGATCACAATAAAAGCAAGGTCACTTTTCATATTAATGGTAATGAGCATACGGTGCACTTTCCGAAGAAACAATTCCAAGTGAATGGTATTAATGTTACTGAAAAATCTCCGACAATCACTATTGGAAGTTTTCAAATACCTCTCCCTACTGTCAAAAAGAAATATGAAATGGTTATTGTTGGGGAAATGCATATCCCCATTGAGGTAACCTAGTGATTTATGAAAGTTCTTCGATTTCATGCTAATCGAGAGTGGTTGTTAATAAGACTTGATCAACCTTATTAATGGATCATTTTTGAACGGTATGAAGTTGATGAATTTAGTAAGCACTACCTTCTGTCCCTACTTTTTATTCTCTGTTTTTATTAGTTAAATAAAATAAAATGCCATGTTTTGTTTGTTTTCTGAATTTCCCGTGCAATAAAAAAATGACCCAAAAATAAAACTTCTCAGAATGCTCTGAAAATTTAATACGATTTTTTCTGAATGTTTGAGAATTTTTGGTGTAATAAACATCAGAGGGAGGTGCACCAGGTGGGCACAACCCACCTGGGTGCGCCAGCACCCCCAGGCGCGCCTTGGTGGGTTGTGGTCCCCATGTGGGCCCACTTATCTCTTTATCCCACATCATCACTTACCTCCAGAAAAAAAATCCCGATTGCTCTCTCTCCCGTGTTCTTGAGCTCAAACCCACGGATTTTGACCTCTTTGCTTGAAGCTCCATTTCTAAAACTATTTCGGGGGATTGTTGCTTGGTATGTTACTCCACCATTTGTCCAATTAGTTTTTGTTTTAGTGGCTTATACTTTGAATAATTAGCTACTCTTGGTGCTGCTGTAGATGTGCTTGCTTGTTTAATTCTTAGTGTTCTAAGTAGTTTGAATGCTTGCTATGGCTTCTATGTATGCCTATGAGTAGTTGCTATCAATTTTGTGAAGTTTTGTTGAGAAAATTTTGTTGACTAAAAATTCAGATTTTTGTTCATAGGAAAAATTGTACGCGGACATGAATATCTTCAGGAAGTTTGGCTCTAAGAAGAATTCCAAGAGTGTTATTGGGGAGTCTTCTGACAGTGATCTCCACCCCCGAAGGTTGGTGGAGGTACGACCGTGCGAATGGCCGCACACCCCATTCCTGCAAGAGGCTGGAATTCTTGAGGAGTTCATGCAATATGTTGCTAATGACGGCCTCACCGACTTCATCACAGATGAGTGTGACCAGCACCACATCCTCACAAACATCTTTGTTCAGAGCTTTACTTTCTTGCCTAGAAATAATCCTCCTAAAGTGAGCTTTGACTTATATGCTGAAAACCATCAGATACCCCTTACTGAGTTTTGTGACATATGCATGATCCCGTCTGATGGGAGCTTGGCGGAGCCTACGCCGGCTGAGTTTGAGGCCTTTTATCACACTCTGACAGTGGGTGATGAGAGAGGAGTGTTAGCCATCACTGCCGCTGGCTTACATTTTCCCGATGTTCATGTAACACCCCAAGACCGGAGCTTCAGATGCCGTCCAGGGTTTCCAGGTTCCGTCGTGTGACTTGTTTGGTTCTTTGCATTCATCTTTTCATCATGTGCATTGCATCATGTCATCATGCCATCATGTCATTAATCTTTGCATCTCAAGTCGACTAAATAAATCATATGGATCTTCGGTCCATTTAAATTGAGGGAATTCACATGGTGAGTTCTCTTTATAACATATCCTCTCGATATTTAGAGAGCTATAGTAAATATTCCAATTATTTGGAATTCACCTTAACACACTTGCAAATAGTCACATGCCTTTTCTCGCTTCAAGTTTGGTCCCCAAACTTTGCTTATATTCTTTCGTCATTTTCCGGAGCTCCACCAAAAATCCGAACATTTTTGGACACCTCTAATTCCTAGCCCTTGTTCAAACCATTTGAATTAAATTCAAATGACTTTGAATTAAATCCTTGCAATCATGCCTCTCCTATTTTTCGTGGACCGTGCACATTTTTACGAGTCCGTGAAAATTATCCCCGTGCCCAAACTCTTTCTCTAACCTTTCTTTTCCTCTTTTTTTCTTTCTTTTTTTCTGTTTTGAAAAGAGTAAGAGAGAGGGAGGGAGCCCAATAGCCAGCAGGCCTCCTGACCTTTTCCCTCTCCCCACCTAAGTGGCCTAAGGCCCAGCCGCCGGCCTCTAAGGCCCATCTGCACCGAAGGCCCATCTGGCCCCTGTCTACCGAACCCTAGCCTCCCCGTTTTCCTTCCCCTTGCTCCCTCTCGTTCCCGTGCCCGCCGCCACACACGCACGACAGCGCTGTCACTCCTCTTCCCGATCCCCATGCCCACGCTCATCCCTCAACTGCATCGGCCACCGGAGCCGTCGCTCGGCCGCATGCCTGCCCTGCTCGCGCCGCCAGCTTTCCCCTGCAGGAGCTCCCGCTGGACCCTGCCATCTTCTGCTGCAGCTCACTGAAGCTCCTCTGCTCCGCCCGTTCTGTACCCCGCCTCCATCGCCGGACCGCCCCGACCCCGTCGTCATCCATGCGACCAAGCCCAGGCCGCGCCCCGCCTTTCTCCGCCTCGCCTTGCCGTCGTCCGCGCTAAGTCCCTCCGGCTTCCGCCCTCGCCCTCAAGTCCCCATGCCGCTGACCATGGCTAGCGCCTCTATGTGCAGTGGGCATGCTCGTCTCTGTCGAGCAGGACGCGCCCACGTTGACCTCCGGGGGCGTCTGTGTGAGCACCATCTCCAGCGTCTGCCCTCCTCGCTCGATCGCTCGTGCGGGTCGCACCACGGCCTCTCCGGCTTGACTCCCGCGACCCCTGCCTCCGTGCCCGTGCTGCTCAGCCCTGCTTTGCCTTGCCACCACGAGCACCGGATGCTCCGGTGAGCCCGCGCCAGCCAGCAACCTCCTCCTGCCCTTGCCCCATGCATCTACCACTCCTGCGAGCACCCCATCTGCGAAACATGCCACCGTCGGAGGCGACTAGTTCATCGCGTCCTTTTTTTGAACGCTATCAACCGAGGCCTTTTGTGTTGTTCTGGATCTCGCCAAGGCCTTCTTGTTCTTGGATTTCGGCAAGTAGCATGAGGACCGAGGACTTGGAGCAACCGATCTTTCAAGTTTCTCAGAGACCACGTGGACGCCAAGTGCCACGACGTCTATGACCCTTCAAGTTCGACTACGGTTGCCGTGTACCACTACCGTCACAAGAACTGAGACTGTCAAGTCCGAAGACCCCAAGTACCACGACTACCCTCGAGGACATTGGTTTCGTCAAGTTCGACTACATCATGTGTACAACTACCGCCGTCGTGATTTTCGACAAGATGTCGTGTACCTCTACTTCCACTACCGTCGCCGATGACCGATAGCACCGCTACTTCCCACTACGACCCGTGTACTACTACTTCCACTACGACCGCCCCGAGAACGTCTACTACCCCTACACCGCATCAAACTTGAACCCCTCCAATAACGCACGCTTCAAAGGTATAACCCCGAGACGACCGCCCGTGGGAACCCGGCAACTGGGATCACCCCATCATCTTGCATGAGACGCTGCCGTCATACTTCTCCTTTGCATCGGTATCTCAATCAAGTTACCAGAACCGGAACGCTGTCGTGGCACCATTTTCGTTATTGTTGCCGTGGCACCCCTTTCCTTTCCACCACGGTGACAAATGCTTCATATTTCTCTTGTCAACTTTTAATAAAATTGCATAAACTTGATCATGTCATCCGCATCATGTTAACAACATTAAGATGGTTTAAATTGTTGTTTGCGTTAATTTACTAATGCATATGGGGATTTACCGGAATTGTTGTTTGTTATACCCGGCCTCATTTAAACTTGCCTAAATGTTTAGTTTACTTATGCTCTACCTCTTGCCATGTTAACCAACATTTAATATTGTTGAGTACCTAAACGGGAGAGAACAAAATAATTGCCGTGGTGTTTCGTCAATATGCAACTCGTTGCATATTGAGCCCCACTTAATTTGTAGGATTGTTTTTGCACTTTGCCATGCCATGAATCATTAAACCGGACATGCATCATACTCGATTGTGCATCATGCCATGTTGATGTGTTGGTTGTTTACTATGTTGTTTGCTTCGTTCCGGGTTGCCTTTCTCGTGAGCTTCGGTTCCGTTCCGGAGTTGTGAGGATTCGTTCGACTACATCTGTTTGTCTTCTTCATGGACTCGTTCTTCTTCCTTGCAGGATTTCAGGCAAGATGATCATACCCTCGAAATCACTACTATCTTTGCTTTGCTAGATGCTCGCTCTTTTGCTATGCCTATGCTACGATGCCTACCACTTGCTTATCATGCCTCCCAGATTGCCATGTCAAACCTCTAACCCACCATGTCCTAGCAAACCGTTGTTTGGCTATGTTACCGCTTTGCTCAGCCCCTCTTATAGCATTGTTAGTTGCAGGTGAAGATTGAAGTTTGTTCCTTGTTGGAACATGGAGATGTTGTTCCTTGTTGGAACATGTTTACTCGTTGGGATATCACAATATATCTTATTTAATTAATGCATCTATATACTTGGTAAAGGGTGGAAGGCTCGGCCTTATGCCTGGTGTTTTGTTCCACTCTTGCCGCCCTAGTTTCCGTCATATCGGTGTTATGTTCCCGTATTTTTTGTTCCTTACGCAGTTGGGTTATAATGGGAACCCCTTGACAGTTCGCCTTGAATAAAACTCCTCTAGCAAGGCCCAACATTGGTTTTACCATTTGCCACCTAGCCTTTTCTTTCCCTTGTGTTCTGCAGACTCAAGGGTCATCTTTATTTAAACCCCCGGGCCAGTGCTCCTCTGAGTGTTGGTCCAACCCAGAGCACCGTGCAGGCCCATCCCTTGGCAACTTGGGTTACGTCGGCTCCTGTACGCTCAGCTTATCCGGTGTGCCCTGAGAACGAGATATGTGCAGCTCCTATCGGGATTTGTCGGCACAGCAGGTGGTCTTGCTGGACTTGTTTTACCATTGTCGAGGATGTCTTGTAGAACCGGGATACCGAGTCTGATCGGAATGTCTCGGGAGGAGGTCTATTCCTTCGTTGACCGTGAGAGCTTGTCATGGGCTAAGTTGGGACACCCCTGCAGGGATTTGAACTTTCGAAAGCCGTGCCCGCGGTTATGGGCAGATGGGAATTTGTTAATGTCCAGTTGTAGAAAACCTGAAGTTGACCTTAATTAAAATACAGCAACCGCGTGTCTAACCGTGATGGTTTCTTTCCGGCGGAGTCCGGGAAGTGAACACGGTGTTGGAGTTATGCTTGACGTAGGTTGTTCTAGGATCACTTCTTGATCATACTTTTATCGACCGTGCTTTGCCTTCTCTTCTCGCTCTCATTTGCGTATGTTAGCCACCATATATGCTAGTCGCTTGCTGCAGCTCCACCTCATACCTATTACCTTACCCATAAGCTTAAATAGTCTTGGTCGTGAGGGTGCGAGATTGCTGAGTCCCCGGGGCTCATAGTTACTTCCAAAATCAGCTTGCAGGTGCCGATGAGTCCATGCAGATGACGCAACCAAGCTCAGGAGGAGCTCGATGAAGATCTTGTCCTTTGTGTTGTTCCGTTCTAGTTGATCAGTAGTGGAGCCCAGTTGGGGTCGATCGGGGACCTTTGTCGCACTTGGGGTTCTTCTTTTATTTTGGTTCCGTTGTCAGACCTTGATTGTATCTGGATGTTGTAATGCTTTATTCATGTAATTGTGTGAAGTGGCGATTGTAAGCCAACTATGTATCTCTTTCCCTTATGTATTACATGGGTTGTGTGAAGATTACCTCACTTGCGACATTGCTTTCAATGCGGTTATGCCTCTAAGTCGTGCTTCGACACGTGGGAGATATAGCCTCATCGAGGGCGTTACAATTCATTACTTTGCACTTTTTATTACCAAATGCTTGCTTGCTAGGGAGAAGGTGGGTGCACTTAGTTCACCAGACCTTGCTGTTTTATGTCGTGCACTAGAGGGCGACAACACACATAGCTTGGGAGCTATCGTGGCTCGTCGCCTCCATCTTAATAAATCTCAGGGAAAAATACATGTTGGGATTTTTTCCACTCGTTTGGCAGCTCATTTCGAGGTAGCGATACGCCCTCATGATTACCCTCTAACTAAGGTCTACCTAGATCGTGCAGCCATGGATCACCATCATTTTCTGGCACATGATCGTCCTGACATTGCCATTCCCTCCAACCTGGTCTATAGCATTAAAACTCATGATGTTATTCCATTGCCTCCTCCTGCTTTGTTTGATTCTGTTGCCAGGGTGGATACCGGATTATTCTTGCAGACATCATCGCATACTGGAACGCTCATGCTGCTACAGAGGCGGCGGAGGAGCCTCAGCAGTGGGATGAGTGGACGCCTGCTCCTCAGGATCCCTACTACCCTCCAGGCTACTGATTCACCACCAAGTTAGGCCAAAAGCCTAAGCTTGGGGATGTCACATCCCTAGTTCTGGCCTGACCTATGCTTGCTTCCATCTGTGCATCATGTTTAAATTTTTGAAACTTGAACTGAGGAATTCAGAAGCCTCAAAACCCTAAATAAAAGAAGGGCAAAAAACCCTAAAATCTCATTCATTGTTCCAAAATGCTCTTCTTAGATGTTTAATATTTTTGGCAAGGGTTTTGATCCAAACCAAAAATAATGAACATTTTAAAAGGATTTATTTTTGGGACTTTGAATTTAAATCATTAGCTATTTGAATTTGAATTATATTCATATAATTAGAATATAATTTCAAATATCCCTGAAATATTTTATGAGCTTTTGGAAAAGTCCATCTAGCAAAATAAAAATATTCAGAGGAGCTTTTGGCATTTTTTGAATTATTTTAAATTCAAAACAGTGGCAAAAGATTAAATAAAAGAAAACAGAACAGAAATTTTAAAAAAAGAGAGAAGCCCAGCCACTTACCTGACTTACCAGCCGGCCCAGCTCCTCCAGCGGCCCAGCCCACCGCCGCTTTTCCCCCCCTGTCGTCTTCCTCCCCTCGCCCCAAAGCTGCTGCTGTCGCCGTGAGGAAGCGCCCGCGCACGCAGGCTCCACCTCCTGCTTCGCGCTGGAGGCTCAACCTCCTCCCTGTCCCCGCGCCTGGAGACGCCTCGACCCCCTCTGTTCTTCCCCCCCCCCTCTTTCCTGGCTCTCCCCCTCGCTTGCCCGCAGCCATGGCCGAACGCCACCATCGCCATCGACGCTGTTCGTTGCCGTTGTGGCCACAACCACTGCCTCACCCCGCCGATGCTCTCAGAGGCGCCGCCGCCACCTACTCTCCCTCCTCTCCGAGCTACACGAGCCAGGACGGCCCCAAGACGACGTTTGCAGTCTTCTTCTCCGACCACGGCCGCCGGATGCCGCCGTCCGATTCACCGTCACCAAGCCATCCCCGAGCCCACTAGTCTGCTCTGCGAGTTCACCGTGAGCACCGGAATCTTTCCCCTCTCTTCCCTGCCCCGTTTGCACCGCGTAGCTATCAAATCCGCCGGAGCCGCGAGCTTACCACCGCCGGCGATGTCGCCGCCGCCGCGCTAGTCACTGGAGCTCGTGTCCGAGCACTCCATCGTGCTCAGCACGCTCCCAGTAGCACATATCACCCCACCACCGTCCTCCCCGTGCACCCCAACGCAATCCCGAGCACGCCCGAGCTCCGGCCGCCGCTGCCGAGCTCGAGGCCATCGTCTCCGGCCGCCCTAGCTGCTGCTGCTTGCTGAAACGGGCGCGGGTGAGCTCCAGCTCTCCGTAGCCGCTCTCCTCCGTCCATTTGGACGCCGGAGGAGCAAGCCCGAGCCCTCCGCCGCGCCTGTTGCCACCGGCGACGAACCGCCGGCGGGTTAGGCCCTGTTGACCAGGGGTTTGACCTCCCCTGGGTCCATGACAGGTGGACCCCGCCATCAGGTGATTAGCTTAAGCTAATCACCACCTAATCTAACCCCCCTGACACTGACAGGTGGGCCCGGCCCCTGCTAACTTTGGTTAAATTAATAACTAACTTTAGTTAAGCCACTGACTCACTGACACGCAGGGCCCACAGGTCAGTTTGACCTGGACGGCGCCCGTTGACCTGCTGACGTCACTATGAGGTCATGATGACGCAATAATTCCTTTCTGGAATTAAAATAAATCAGGAAATGATTTATAAATTTCAGAAAATGCCTAAAACTTCAATAAATCATAGAAAATTAACCGTAACTCCAAATGAAATAATTTATATATGAAAAATTATCAGAAAAATTCAAGGAATCCATCTGTACCATTTTCATGCATGTTTGAACAATGTTTGTCCTCTGTTTTGGACAAAACAAATACAGAGCATTTAAATAATCACATATGGAGTTTGAATTTGAATCTTGTATTCAAACCAACTTCATTTAATCTGTTGCTAGTTGCATTAGCTCAAAACACATTCATATTGCCATGTCATGAGCATGCATCATACTGTGCATTGCATTGATTGTATTTCTTCTTTGTTGCCGGTATCTGTTACCTCCCGGTAGACGATGTTCCGACGTTGTGATCGTTGACACTGATGAAGACTCAATGTTATCTTCAGAAGTGCCAGGCAAGCAAAACCCCCTTGTTCATTCCGATAAAATCCCACTTTCTCGCTCCTGCTCTCTTTTACTGCATTAGGACAACAACGACATAATTGTTACTTGCTGCGGTAGTTGAACCCTTTTATCCTCTGCATGACCTGTCATTGCCACAGTAAATAGATGAAACCCACTAGCATGAGTAGGAGTTGTTTGAGCCCTGTTGTGCCTACTCATTCATGCTTGTTTGTCATGCCTGCTACTGCTTAGAGTTGAGTCAGGTCTGATTCATCGGGGATGAATCAGAGGCGTGTGAACATGTCCTACTGTGTGTGAGCTAAGTGTGTGAACACGATTTGGTAAAGGTAGCGGTGAGAGGCCATGTAGGAGTACATGGTGGGTTGTCTCATTGCAGCCGTCCTCAGGAACTGAGTTCTGTGTTTGTGATCCATGACCAGCTACTACCACACACTGGAATGCTTAAGTGCCCCTCTCGACTTATTAATCAACATGATCTCTATCCAGGAGTTGCAACTAGTTTCTGGTGTTTGTAGGTAGTGTTAGTAGTCTACCAAGTGGCACCCGGTACAGGTGGGCTTGGGACAGACTAGGCACAGTGGCCCGGTGTACCAAGTGGCACCCGGTTGGTGGGCTTGGGAACCCTGCACACATCGTTTGGGGCCGTAAGCGACACCCCGGCCGGATCTCCTTGCGGATGGAACCCGAATGGGCGATAAACCTGGACTAGGGACTTGTTCGGTTAGTCAGGTCGTGGCCGACTCCCTCGCCCGGCTTCCGCTTGAAGGTTGCCGAGGTACATGACGTGTACAGGGCGGTAAGTGGCGAGAGCGTGTGTGAAGAAGTACACCCCTGTAGGGTTATCATCATCTATTCGAATAGCCGGATTCCTCGGATATGGAAACTTGGACCCCTTGCATAGTTCATAGACAAGTGAAAGTGGATACTCTAAAATACGCAAGATAAGCGTGAGTGCTATGGATGGCGTTCTCGTAGGGAGACGGGAGCGGATCCATAGTGGTGTATTGATATGGTGAATATGTGGACTCGTGTGCGCCACCTCAAAAGAGTTACTTGCAGTCATAGTTCAGGTTAGCCACCGAGTCAAAGCTGGCTTGCTGCAGTCAAACTCCACCATCCCCTTTGTTGATAATGATGCATATGTAGATAGATCTGATGTAAGTCTTGCTGGGTACATTTGTACTCACGTTTGCCTATTTTATGTTTTGCAGAGAGACTTCAGTCTCGCTAGTAGTACCGTGTGGACTTCGACGTTTAGCTTGTTACCTCAGCTACGATCTTGTGCCCTCGGCAGGATCTGGTAGATAGTCAGGCTTCTCAGCCTTTTCATTTCTAGATGTCTGTACTCAGACATGTTAAGCTTCCGCATGTGCTTTGATTTGTATGCTCTGAGTGTTGGGTCATGAGACCCATGATTGTAATATCTCGCTCCTCGGAGCCTATTGAATAAAATACTTGAGTCGTAGAGTCATGTTGTGATGCCATGTTGTATTTGCACATATCGAGCATATTGTGTGTATGTTATTGAAATGCTTGGTATGTGTGGGATCTGACTATCTAGTTGTTTATCTTTAGTAGCCTCTCTTACCGGGAAATGTCTCCTAGTGTTTCCACCGAGCCATGGTAGCTTGCTACCGCTCCGGAACACTTAGGCTGGCCGGCATGTGTCCTTCTCCGTTCCTGTGTCTGTCCCTTCGGGGAAATGTCACGCGATGAATACCGGAGTCCTGTTAGCCCGCTACAGCCCGGTTCACCGGAGTCCTGCTAGCCCAGTGCTACAGCCTGGATTCACTCGCTGATGACCGACACGTTCGATGCTGGGTCATGGATGCCTGTCCCTGTAAGTTTGTGCCACTTTGGGTTTACGACTAGCCATGTCAGCCCGGGCTCCTTATCATATGGATGCTAGTGACACTGTCATATACGTGTGCCAAAAGGCGCAAACGGTCCCGGGCAAAGGTAAGGCGACACCCGTGGGAATACCGTACGTGAGGCCGCAAAGTGATATGAGGTGTTACATGCTAGATCGATGTGGCATTGAGTCGGGGTCCTGACAGCGTTGGTATCAGAGCTTGACTGCCTGTAGGATTACCAAGCCAAACTGGTCGAAGTTGAGTCTAGAAATTCTTTAGTTATGTAAGGGAATTGATTGTGGGATGGAACGTAAGGCTCTTTTTACTCCTTATACCTCATGGCCCTCTGATCTGAGTCATCCTCTTCTCTTCTACGGGGACTAAGAACTAGGCTATCTCTTCTCTCTATCAGGATCACGTGTTACTAATCCGTAGACTTATAAGATTGTTGGATTAAGCCTCAGTTCAGTTTCTACCTCTGTATGTTAATTATTGATCTCGAGACCTTGATATTGTGCTTCTGAGTGGTTATGCCACCATTTTTGTGAATGTCTCAAATCTTTTCTGAGCATTTACAGCCGTCATGCTGTCCGAGTCATCCCAGGTTTCTAAACAATCTGATGCCTTTGCAAAATCCTTTCCCTCTGGTTTCGATATTCCTTTATGCCAGCTCAATCACACTAATTGTTGAGTTGAGGTATTCTATTGCCTTGACATTTATGTTGGAGTTATTATTATGACCCTAGGTGCCTTAGGGGATCATCTAGTAGTCTAGCCATATTTTGTGTTCCCAGCGTGATGGTTCTGGCCATCTTCTCGTAAGCATCATGTGATGCCAACTAGTTAGTAGGTATTCTATTCCTGGGTTTTCGGACCAAGATTCACCCTACTTACTTCATGTTGATAGTGTTGCTAGTTCCTTTAGATTATTAGTAACCTTTGCATTAACCCTCGAGGTCCGTGGTATATCCTTCTTCCAAATACCATGAACCACTTACGGCAGAAGTTTGTTGGATCAAAAGATCACAACAGGAGTGCTCTCGATGGGTTCTCCATTCTACATTGTGACTCTGCCAGTTCAACCTTTCTGCATAGTTTATCCGGAAGAAACATGTTGAGCTCTGCTCGACATACTAATCTATGCATCCACAACTCAGAAAAACATATGTTCCTTTGGGTTGTCCCTCTTTAGTTGTCTTCTGACCCTCGTCTGTCAATTGATAGTCAAGAGTATGTGTGCAATCGTTATCGATGCCTATTACTCTTGTGGTCCGTCAAGCCATTCTAATCCTGAATGACTTGGAGAAACAAACTCCAGTACCTCTTCCATATCCAGGATTGGGTCAAAGAAGTTGTGCTCCGCAGATCAAAATGCCAATCCAGCTTTTGTTCTGTTCTACCTTGAAGTGTTACCCTCTTTATGTCAGGATTGTCATGAGAATTGCACCACCTCTTATGAATTCTTGACACAATAATACTTCTTGCCATCATTGTTCATTCCTCGGTTCCCGTGTCATTGTAACCGGAATGCCGACAAGTGTACCGTGATGTGCGAAATCAATACTCCTAGCAACTCTGTTGCTTGGTAGTTAATGGACAATATTCTCATTCTTAGCATGCTGGTTATTGAATTATCATTCTAAGTCTGATGGTGCTACCTAGTCCTCACTCATTTGATCATATCGTCTTGCCCTCAAAAAACGAGATTGTTTTTCGAGCTTAGTAACATATCGGTGGTTCGTGATATTCCGAATTTCTTCTCGGAAGTATCACCAGGTTGTCGCCTGACCGCTATGTTGATCTCGTGATCAAGTTGGTTTATTCCTGTAAACCACCATTTCTCCAAGAATCCGTGTTGGATACCTCTGAGCTAGTTGGTTAAGCTAAACAACAACTTGGAGAGCTGGAAGATAAAGGCTTCCCCGACTTAGTTCATATTAATGGATATCTTGTATGTATGTTGAAGAAAGATGATGTCTTCATCGATTGGTCCCTGTGATCAGTTGTTGGACCTATTATCTTGTTAAAACTTTGATTTGAGTGTGGGCTATCGTCAAATCAAATCAGTACCAACGATGCTCGTAATGTTGTCTTACTCGTGGTTGATCCCTCGAGCATATACCATTACATCCTTTGGCCTGACCAATACTATCACCGTGTTCACATGATGGTGGAAGTCCAGTGATATGGAAATTCCGATGAGTTGTTGTTGAGCCCATCAGCAGCATTTTGACTCCCCCATGAGTCATGTTGAACATCAACCTAGTGTTGGAAACTTTTGAAAGCATTTGTTCATGCTAGCTCATGAAGCATATGCTGGATGAAAGAAGTGACTTTCTTTGATTCACGTGCATTTGATGTAAGTTGCCGCCGTGGGTTTGAGAAAGGTTTGTTTTGTTTCCTCTGGAATCGTCCCAAGTCAGTCATGCAGGTGCAAAGTATACTATGGTTTGGTAGATTAATTACCTCCACTCCATGTGTGTTCCGTAGCACCCCAAGCCACTGACTGATTTGTTCTAGGAGAAGGAGTTCTTTTTAAGAGCTAACCCGGGCTTAATCAAGAACTTTGATATCCTCGATGATGGTTCCCAACCAGAACTCGGTAGTGTTTTATTATAAGACTACCATGTGGTCATGCTTGTCTGGGACAACATGTTCACATGTTTGTAGCAGAACTAGCTCATGTTTTGGAGCTTGCTATCGCAGTTCGTCCCTCGAGAATCTCGCAACATCATCTCATCGATTTGTGTTGCAAACTTTCATTTTTCTTTCTAGACTTGGTGGGTCTGGAATATCCTGACACCAACCAGATCTGAATCTCAGGCAGATATAATGGTTGGAACATTTCCCAAGAACTATAATACTGGTCCATCGATAACCGGTAAAGTGGATGTCATGGCCAACACACCCAGCCGGAAGACCTATTATTGTAGTATCTTGATTGAAGAAGTTGGCCACCTTCCCATAAGGACTTCGTAGGATTTACTCCCTAGTTGTGCCTTATGATTTTTGTGTTCCGAAGTCCGACCTTTTACTTGATGTTCTAGATGTCAAACCATTTCTATGAATGGGTTACACTAGCACATCAAGGAGAACATTAGAAGCGGAGTGCTAAATGTCTCTCGATCGATTATCCAAATTTTGTTTCCTTGGCCTCGCTAAGGTGAAATCTGAGAAGTGTTATCTTCCTTTGCATCTGCATTATCCATCATCATTCATCATGGTAGCAAGATGTGTTGCCAGGATCCTTGACACGGATATTGGTAAAATCTTGATGATTATGGAAATGCTCAAGTTCTTGAGAGCACGCGCAAGTGCTAGGTTTGATCGTCGGCACTAACTGGGATTGCTCTCAGTTTCCTCGGCAATGCTATGATCTTTTCAAACAGGGAATCCACTCTCTATTGTTGGGTTCTTCCCCAGTTACCAGAATCATTCCCAGCATTTGCATTTTGTTCCCAGCTTGCACCGCCAATGTGCTATTCTACCATGGGTCTCTTCCATTTCCGGTGGTAAGCAAATTCATCCATTACGTTGTCTTCAACAAGGTAATCCACATCATCCAAGTCCGAGTATGCCATTCTACCGACCCCCTCCAAACGATCGCTCGAGAATTGCCTTAGGCTGGTTTAAAGAGTTTCAATGATCTCTGAATCAAAGGTAATTCTTTTTACCACTTAAGGTAATAATCTACGAATCACCCTCCTCCAGGATGTTTCGTCGTGGTATCATGGCAACTCAACTCCTCGCTACGTTGACAATTGTTTACCACCTTCTTAGGTGTGGAATTGTTGTCTACTTAGCGAACCCTCGTCATCTGTCTCACTCCATTTCTTCAGATCTATGCTTCGTGTCTCAGCTCGAGAGATGTGTCAATGTCTCATCCCATGAGTTGATCCTAAGTTGTTCGATCTTCGAGAAGATCGACCCTTCTAGAGTCTCCTTCTTCCCTCCATGTCATGTTGGCAGGATTTCTCAGAGCAAGACTTCAAGACAATGATGGTGATCGAATCAACGTTCCTATGAAGTGCAACCTGGATCGTGAAGATTGTGCTAGTTTGCGTTCCCCATCGTCTTACCCTACACTTGAATCTCGGGTCGAGATTCTTGTTTAGTGGGGGTGAGTTGTCACATCCCTAGTTCTGGCCTGACCTATGCTTGCTTCCATCTGTGCATCATGTTTAAATTTTTGAAACTTGAACTGAGGAATTCAGAAGCCTCAAAACCCTAAATCAAAGAAGGGCAAAAACCCTCAAATCTCATTCATTGTTCCAAAATGCTCTTCTTAGATGTTTAATATTTTTGGCAAGGGTTTTGATCCAAACCAAAAATAACGAACATTTTAAAAGGATTTATTTTTGGGACTTTGAATTTAAATCATTAGCTATTTGAATTTGAATTATATTCATATAATTAGAATATAATTTCAAATATCCCTGAAATATTTTATGAGCTTTTGGAAAAGTCCATCTAGCAAAATAAAAATATTCAGAGGAGCTTTTGGCATTTTTTGAATTATTTTAAATTCAAAACAGTGGCAAAAGATTAAATAAAAGAAAACAGAACAGAAATTTAAAAAAAGAGAGAAGCCCAGCCACTTATCTGACTTACCAGCCGGCCCAGCTCCTCCAGCGGCCCAGCCCACCGCCGCTTTTCCCCCCCTGTCGTCTTCCTCCCCTCGCCCCAAAGCTGCTGCTGTCGCCGTGAGGAAGCGCCTGCGCACGCTGGCTCCACCTCCTGCTTCGCGCTGGAGGCTCAACCTCCTCCCTGTCCCCGCGCCTGGAGACGCCTCGACCCCCTCTGTTCTTCCCCCCCCCCTCTTTCCTGGCTCTCCCCCTCGCTTGCCCGTAGCCATGGCC
>NC_041390.1:275080713-275088242 GCF_002162155.2 Triticum dicoccoides | reverse complement strand
CATCGCCATCGACGCCGTTCGTTGCCGCTGTGGCCACAGCCAGTGCCTCACCCCGCCGATGCTCTCAGAGGCGCCGCCGCCACCTACTCTCCCTCCTCTCCGAGCTACACGAGCCAGGACGGCCCCAAGACGACGTTTGCGGTCTTCTTCTCCGACCACGGCCGCCGGATGCCGCCGTCCGATTCGCCATCACCAAGCCATCCCCGAGCCCACTAGTCTGCTCTGCGAGTTCACCGTGAGCACCGGAATCTTTCCCCTCTCTTCCCTTCCCCGTTTGCACCGCGTAGCTATCAAATCCGCCAGAGCCGCAAGCTTACCACTGCCGGCGATGTCGCCGCCGCCGCGCTAGTCACTGGAGCTCGTGTCCGAGCACTCCATCGTGCTCAGCACGCTCCCAGTAGCACATATCACCCCACCACCATCCTCCCCGTGCACCCCAACGCAATTCCGAGCACGCCCGAGCAACGGCCGCCGCTGCCGAGCTCGAGGCCATCGTCTCCGGCCGCCCTAGCTGCTGCTGCTTGCTGAAACGGGCGCGGGTGAGCTCCAGCTCTCCGTAGCCGCTCTCCTCTGTCCATTTGGACGCCGGAGGAGCGAGCCCGAGCCCTCCGCCGCGCCTGTTGCCACCGGCGACGAACCGCCGGCGGGTTAGGCCCTGTTGACCAGGGGTTTGACCTCCCCTGGGTCCATGACAGGTGGACCCCGCCATCAGGTGATTAGCTTAAGCTAATCACCACCTAATCTAACCCCCCCTGACACTGACAGGTGGGCCCGGCCCCTGCTAACTTTGGTTAAATTAATAACTAACTTTAGTTAAGCCACTGACTCACTGACACGCAGGGCCCACAGGTCAGTTTGACCTGGACGGCGCCCGTTGACCTGCTGATGACACTATGAGGTCATGATGACGCAATAATTCCTTTATGGAATTAAAATAAATCAGGAAATGATTTATAAATTTCAGAAAATGCCTAAAACTTCAATAAATCATAGAAAATTAACCGTAACTCCAAATGAAATAATTTATATATGAAAAATTATCAGAAAAATTCAAGGAATCCATCTGTACCATTTTCATGCATGTTTGAACAATGTTTGTCCTCTGTTTTGGACAAAACAAATACAGAGCATTTAAATAATCACATATGGAGTTTGAATTTGAATCTTGTATTCAAACCAACTTCATTTAATCTGTTGCTAGTTGCATTAGCTCAAAACACATTCATATTGCCATGTCATGAGCATGCATCATACTGTGCATTGCATTGATTGTATTTCTTCTTTGTTGCCGGTATCTGTTCCCTCCCGGTAGACGATGTTCCGACGTTGTGATCGTTGACACTGATGAAGACTCAATGTTATCTTCAGAAGTGCCAGGCAAGCAAAACCCCCTTGTTCATTCCGATAAAATCCCACTCTCTCACTCCTGCTCTCTTTTACTGCATTAGGACAACAACGACATAATTGTTACTTGCTGCGATAGTTGAACCCTTTTATCCTCTGCATGACCTGTCATTGCCAGAGTAAATAGATGAAACCCACTAGCATGAGTAGGAGTTGTTTGAGCCCTGTTGTGCCTACTCATTCATGCTTGTTTGTCATGCCTGCTACTGCTTAGAGTTGAGTCAGGTCTGATTCATCGGGGATGAATCAGAGGCGTGTGAACATGTCCTACTGTGTGTGAGCTAAGTGTGTGAACACGATTTGGTAAAGGTAGCGGTGAGAGGCCATGTAGGAGTACATGATGGGTTGTCTCATTGCAGCCGTCCTCAGGAACTGAGTTCTGTGTTTGTGATCCATGACCAGCTACTACCACACACTGGAATGCTTAAGTGCCCCTCTCGACTTATTAATCAACATGATCTCTGTCCAGGAGTTGCAACTAGTTTCTGGTGTTTGTAGGTAGTGTTAGTAGTCTACCAAGTGGCACCCGGTACAGGTGGGCTTGGGACAGACTAGGCACAGTGGCCCGGTGTACCAAGTGGCACCCGGTTGGTGGGCTTGGGAACCCTGCACACATCGTTTGGGGCCGTAAGCGACACCCCGGCCGGATCTCCTTGCGGATGGAACCCGAATGGGCGATAAACCTGGACTAGGGACTTGTTCGGTTAGTCAGGTCGTGGCCGACTCCCTCGCCCGGCTTCCGCTTGAAGGTTGCCGAGGTACATGACGTGTCCAGGGCGGTAAGTGGCGAGAGCGTGTGTGAAGAAGTACACCCCTGCAGGGTTATCATCATCTATTCGAATAGCCGGATTCCTCGGATATGGAAACTTGGACCCCTTGCATAGTTCATAGACAAGTGAAAGTGGATACTCTAAAATACGCAAGATAAGCGTGAGTGCTATGGATGGCGTTCTCGTAGGGAGACGGGAGCGGATCCATAGTGGTGTATTGATATGGTGAATATGTGGACTCGTGTGCGCCACCTCAAAAGAGTTACTTGCAGTCATAGTTCAGGTTAGCCACCGAGTCAAAGCTGGCTTGCTGCAGTCAAACTCCACCATCCCCTTTGTTGATAATGATGCATATGTAGATAGATCTGATGTAAGTCTTGCTGGGTACATTTGTACTCACGTTTGCCTATTTTATGTTTTGCAGAGAGACTTCAGTCTCGCTAGTAGTACCGTGTGGACTTCGACGTTTAGCTTGTTACCTCAGCTACGATCTTGTGCCCTCGGCAGGATCTGGTAGATAGTCAGGCTTCTCAGCCTTTTCATTTCTAGATGTCTGTACTCAGACATGTTAAGCTTCCGCATGTGCTTTGATTTGTATGCTCTGAGTGTTGGGTCATGAGACCCATGATTGTAATATCTCGCTCCTCGGAGCCTATTGAATAAAATACTTGAGTCGTAGAGTCATGTTGTGATGCCATGTTGTATTTGCACATATCGAGCATATTGTGTGTATGTTATTGAAATGCTTGGTATGTTTGGCATCTGACTATCTAGTTGTTTATCTTTAGTAGCCTCTCTTACCAGGAAATGTCTCCTAGTGTTTCCACCGAGCCATGGTAGCTTGCTACCGCTCCGGAACACTTAGGCTGGCCGGCATGTGTCCTTCTCCGTTCCTGTGTCTGTCCCTTCGGGGAAATGTCACGCGATGAATACCGGAGTCCTGTTAGCCCGCTACAGCCCGGTTCACTGGAGTCCTGCTAGCCCAGTGCTACAGCCTGGATTCACTCGCTGATGACCGACACGTTCGATGCTGGGTCATGGATGCTTGTCCCTATAAGTTTGTGCCACTTTGGGTTTACGACTAGCCATGTCAGCCCGGGCTCCTTATCATATGGATGCTAGCGACACTGTCATATACGTGTGCCAAAAGGCGCAAACGGTCCCGGGCAAAGGTAAGGCGACACCCGTGGGAATACCGTGCGTGAGGCCGCAAAGTGATATGAGGTGTTACATGCTAGATCGATGTGGCATTGAGTCGGGGTCCTGACAGGGGAAGTACGTGTCTCTCACCGACATTACATTCATGTCCACTTATTCCATTTGTCGGTGTTCACACTTTTTCATTGTATCGTCAATGCTTAGATTTATTTTCTTGCTTTCTTCTTGTGTGTTTGAAAAACTTTAGAAAAAACAAAAAAATTAGTTGTAGTTAATATATTTTCTATGCATGCTTAGTAGTAGTACTAAAAAGAAAATCTAAAAAGATTTCCTTGTTCTTCTTTTGCTTGTTGGGAGCTTTCCTGTGTAAATAGTTTTTCTTGTTTTTGCTTTTCCCTTTTATTTGCTTGCTAAAGAAAAACCAAAAACTCTAAAAATATTTCAGCGTGTTTCTCTGAATTTATTTTCTTTTATTCGAGTTGTACCTAGGAGAAGACCACGATGAAAATGGTGAGTGGCTCTCATTTGAATAATTGTTGAACTAATAAAGAGCCCAATTTACCTTGTCTTCTCTTGTTGAACAAAATGTTTCGCAGGTTCCAGCTTAGTCCATGGCACTCTTGCACTATTATTATTTTCAATCATTCGGTCGTGCAAGTGAAAGGCAATAATGACGACATTCGATGAACTGGTCATGGCAAAGAGAAACTGGTATGAACTCGACTTGTTCTGTCTGTGTAAATATGTTTAACCTAGTATCCATGATTCAGCCCATTGTGATTGAACATGTTTGCAATGACAATTAGAGATTATAGTTTCTCATGCCATGCATAAGTAGCTGGGAGTTAATAATTATTTATCTTGGATATCGACATAGCGTTAAGATGATTGTGATGTAGTATGATGATATGGTATCCTCCTCAGAATGTTCAAGTGGATTGACTTGGTACATGTTCATGCATGTAGTTGAATCAAAACCAACATAGCCTCTATAATGTTTATGTTCATGGTGTTCATATCCTACTCATGCTAGTGTCCAATGTTACTTACGCATAATGCATGGTTATGATCATTGTTGCTCTCTAGTTGGCCGATTGTCAATCTAAATTGCTAGCCTTCGCCTGTACTCAGTGGGGACTCTCCTTGTACATCAAAACCTTGAACCCAAAGTTATTCCAGATGAGTCCACCATACGTTCCTATATGCGGTATTACCCTGCCGTCCTAAGTAAATTTGCATGTGCCACCTCTAAAAACTTCTAAAAATTATCCGTTTTGTGTGACTGGATCGTTCATGGAACGACAGGAGGTGGTCGATATCTTCCATTCTAAGCGGGTTATTCTCAGGTCGAGTGTTTATTCACTCACCATCGCACGAGAAAATGGGCGGTAATAGGGATTCCCAGTCCCGAACTCAAAAATGCAAATAATTAAACAAAACTCCCTTGTGACTATTGTTGGTTTGGATGGCACCCGTTGTTTTGGACAAGCCATGGAGTGTGATTGTTGGTGGAGGGGGAGTGAGGGAGTCCTGGATTACGGGGTGTTCGGGTAGCCGGACTATACCTTCGGCCGGACTCCTGGACTATGAAGATACAAGATTGAAGACTTCGTCCCGTGTCCGGATGGGACTTTCCTTGGCGTGGAAGGCAAGCTTGGCGATGCAGATATTCAAGATCTCCTACCATTGTAATCGACTCTGTGTAACCCTACCCCTATCCGGTGTCTATATAAACCGAAGGGTTGTAGTCCGTAGGCAATCAACTCCATACACAACAATCATACCATAGGCTAGCTTCTAGGGTTTAGCCTCCTTGATCTCGTGGTAGATCTACTCTTGTACTACCCATATCATCAATATTAATCAAGCAGGAGTAGGTATTACCTCCATCGAGAGGGCCCGAACCTGGGTAAAACAAAGTGTCCCCTGTCTCCTGTTACCATCCGGCCTAGACGCACAGTTCGGGACCCCCTACCCGAGATCCGCCGGTTTTGACAATGACATTGGTGCTTTCATTGAGAGTTCCTCTGTGCCGTCGCTTTTAGGCCAGATGGCTCCTTCGATCATCAACAATGATACAGTCCAGGGTGAGACTTTTCTCCCCGGACAGATCTTCGTCTTCGGCGGCTTCGCACTACGGGCCAATTCGCTTGGCCACCTTGAGCAGATCGAAAGCTACGCCCCTGGCCATCAGGTCAGGTTTGGAAGCCTAAACTACACGGCTGACGTCCGCGGGGACTTGATCTTTGACGGATTCGAGCCACAGCCAAGCGCGCCGCACTGTCTCGATGGGCATGATATAGCTCTGCCACTAAACAACGCCTTGGAGGCCGCACACGCATCGGTTCCGACCATTGATTCGGAGCCTACTACACCGATCGAGGATCAGCGGTTAGACGCTGCCTTAGGGGCTGCGATCTCAGAGGCGATTGAGCCGAACTCCAGCCCCGCACTCTGCATGGCCCGTGACTCCGAGGATCCGGATTCCTCTGCAAGCTCCAAGCCCCCCGCGCCCCTGCCGATCGGATCCGATTGGGCGCCAATCATGGAGTTCACCGCCGCGGACATCTTTCAACACTCGCCCTTCGGCAAGATCCTGAATTCTCTAAAGTCTCTCTCTTTATCAGGAGAGCCCTGGTCGGATTATGGTCAGCAAGGATGGGATACGGACGATGAAGAAATTCAAAGCCCACCCACTTGGTAGCCACTGTCGACAATTTAAATGACGTGCTCAACTTCGACTCCGGAGACATCGACAACATGGATGACGATGCAAGAGATACCGACGAACCAACGCCCATAGGGCATTGTACAGCCACCTCATCTTACGATGTGTACATGGTGGATACCCCTAAAGGAAGCGATAACGAGGAAAAAGGGGATGGGATGGGAGATCGACCCCCCGAAAAGCAATCAAAGCGTCGGCGTAAACACCGACCCAAGCCCCGCCTCGACAAAAACCCAGCCATAGAGCAGGACGAGCAGGCCTTAGAGCAACCATCTGAATAGGGCAATACGGATAGAGAAACCAAACATTCCTCCCCCGGCGAAAACGGCATCCCAGACGACCTCACGCCGAATAAACCTATGGAGCAGAAGAATCTCCACGAGAGGCTCGTTGCAACCGCATGCAGCCTAAAGAAGCAGAAGTGGAAGCTAAAAACAGCGGAAGATGCACTCCGGATTAGATGGAGCAAAGTAACCAATACAACAGATAAGTACGGTGACAGTCGCCGCACTAAAAGCTATCCAAAAAGAAAGCTACTGCCTGAATTCGACGAAGAGGCCCTAGAGCCATCGCATTCAAAAAATCAAAAAGCCACACGGTCGGATAGACGACCCCATAAAGCGGCAAGTGGCGCCGCACCTAAATCGTCATGCGACCCACTTAAGGATTCACATCATGGCCCAGTCAGGTCCATTTATGGGCCAAGAAAGCAAGCTCTCATAAGCAATGCTATGAAGCCATCATCAGAATCCGGCACACCCAAATACAGGGGCGCCGCACACCCCCTATGTTTCACCGATGAGGTCCTGGACTATGAATTCCCAGAGGGATTCAAACCCGTAAACATAGAGGCATATGATGGAACAACAGACCCTGGAGTCTGGATCGAGGACTATATCCTCCACATACACATGGCTAGAGGAGATGATATCCACGCCATAAAATATCTACCCCTCAAGCTTAAAGGGCCAGCCCGGCATTGGCTTAAAAGCCTTCCCGAAAACACAATTGGAAGTTGGGAAGAGCTCGAGGATGCTTTCCGAGCAAACTTTCAAGGGACCTACATCCGCCCTCCGGATGTAGACGATCTTAGTCACATAACTCAACAACCCGGAGAATCAGCTCGGCAGTTCTGGAATAGATTCCTCACTAAAAAGAATCAGATAGTCGACTGTCCAGACGCCGAAGCCTTAGCAGCTTTCAGGCATAATGTCTGAGACGAATGGCTCGCCAGACACCTCGGCCAAGAAAAGCCAAGAACAATGGCCGCACTAACAAGCCTCATGACCCGCTTTTGTGCAGGGGAGGACAGCTGGTTGGCAAGGTGCAGCCCTAGTGACCCAAGTACATCCGAAACTAGGGATGGAAACGGAAAACTGCGACGCAACAAGGACCGTCGCTGGACTAAAAACAAAAGTCCGAAGAGCACGGCAGTCAATGCCGGATTCAAAGGCTCACGGCAAAATAAG
>NC_041390.1:275046332-275080461 GCF_002162155.2 Triticum dicoccoides | reverse complement strand
TCCAACCTAAATAAAATCCTGGACAGGATATGTCAGATACACAGTACTCCCGGGAAGCCTGCTAACCATACCCACAGAGACTGTTGGGTTTTCAAACAATCCGACAGACTCAATGCCGAACACAAGGGGCTCGACACACCAAGCGAAGACAAGGATGAACCCCAAAAGCAGAGTACCAAGAAACAAAAGAACTTCCCACAAGAGGTAAAAACAGTGAACTCACTTCACATAACAAAACGTGGGGCGCCCGTAAAGGTACGCACCACACGGCCTAAAGGGTCCTGCCACTGGTTGTCAAAACCGATCATCTTCGATCAGCTAGATTATTCTAGGAATATCAAGAATGTAGGCTGGACTGTGTTGATACTCGATCCAATAATTGGAGGACTCAAGTTTTCAAATGTCCTTATGGACGGCGGCAGTGGACTAAACATGATATATCAGGATACAATCCAGCACATGGGGATAAACCCAGCAAGAATCTGCCGCAGCAAAACCTCCTTTCAAGGGGTAATACCTGGTCCGGACACCCATTGTACGGGTTTTCTCCGGCTCACAGTCACATTCGGCTCTGCCGATAACCTCCACCGCGAAAAGCTGACCTTCCACATCGTCCCGTTCTCAAGTCCCTATCAAGCACTACTGGGAAGCGAAGCTTTCGCTCGCTTTAACGCAATACCGCATTATGCATCTCTTACGCTTAAGATGACCGGTCCACGAGGCATCATCTCTTTGAAGGGGAAGCACTAAAGTGCGCCTCCCCAAGCGGAGGACTATGCAGTCGCTTTGACAGCCCCACAGCAAAATGGCCTCACCGGCCAAACAACTTCAAAATAGGTCATTTAAAGACCACGAACGCGGATAGACGAGTTCGGCACAAAATCATCATTGATGCAGGCCTAGAAGCCATATACCCCCGCACGAGGGGCT
This sequence comes from Triticum dicoccoides, assembly GCF_002162155.2. Classification (NCBI taxonomy): domain Eukaryota; kingdom Viridiplantae; phylum Streptophyta; class Magnoliopsida; order Poales; family Poaceae; genus Triticum; species Triticum dicoccoides. The sequence continues at coordinate 275,079,531 of NC_041390.1, read as the reverse complement.
CCATGCATATACAATAAGAGACAATAAAGCTCAAACTTATATATCTTACTTTATACTTTGCTTATTTTAAAACTTTTTCGGCATGACCCGTTTTCAACTCAGTTCCTCTCTTTTACAGATGAACATCGTGCGGCGCCGTCCAGGATACGGCACAACGGAGACACAGGCGCAGACGTGCAGTAGGGACCCGTCCTAAAGGATTCTTTTTAGATTAAGACCCTGCGTAAACCTTTTTTACTGTCTCTTGTAGCTACACATCCCCTGATTTTTTCTTTCCAACATAACCAAGGAGGAGGCTGGCGTCTTGCCATATGGCCACGTCAGAATTTTTGCACGTACCTGGACACTAGGGGCTTTTTTAATAAAGAGTGTTGTTTGGCCCGCAGTCATAAAGACCGAACACCTTAGGGAGTGTTCGGCGTCGCGAGTTTTGGCACTATATGCATCAGCTCTGAATCATGTCTTTGGTCAAATGTTGGGTTGCCCGGCTCCTGAGTTCGGCTACCTTACGTTCCGCTCTATCGGCTAAGGTAGCACCAGGAGAACTACTGCGATTGTGCCCCCGGTTCGGCCAGGGCGAGCACCTCAGTAGAGAAAGCCGAAAAATGACTGTCATGATGTAGCATGAGACTGGTCAGCCACTCGATGACCGATCGGAATCTATCGGATTCCTCCGCTTTAACGAAGGACCGCTTCCCGGTCAGGCACATACGTGCCCCGAATTCGGACGAGCGCAGTTGCCACCAAGGAGCTACCTAAAGAGTCTCATTTTCAAACTCCTACGGCTAAGTGAATGTGTTAAAGCATTATAGTCCGGTTGCCTGGCCCGTTGCGCTATCACCTCCTTTGTAGGACCAAGACGTTGGGTTAAGTGTGAAAATGCGTCTTCTGCGAGCACCCCCGCACTATGTGCGTGGGGGCTGAAGCCAACGACTGCCATCTTTCAGATTCTATACATGTCTATATATATATCGGCCGCATAGAAGGTGTTAATAATACTTGGAGGCACAAGTATAAAAAAGGCCACTACAGTTTATCAAAATACTACTTTTCAATTACATATGCTATCATAACATAGCATCTTTCGAGCACTGCGTTTCTATTACACGAGCGCCTTCAAGGACTTCCTGAAAATAGTGCTCGAAAGATACTCGGCTTTTGTCTGAGTCTCGGGATGCAACAATGGTGGTCTCCATCTCTGCCTAGTATGTCTTGACACGGGCAAGAGCCATCCTTGCGCCCTCTATGCATGCTAACCTCTTCATTGCGTTCATACGCGGCACCACGTCAAGGAATTGCTGCACCAAGCTGAAATAACTCTTCGGCTCCAATCTCCCCGGCCACAGATGATCCATGACATACTTCATGGCGAGTCCGGACAACCTATTCAGTTCGGCCCATTGAGCCAAACGATCATCCACTGCCAGTGGACGCTCTGGATTATGAAACTGCGACCAGAAAAGCTTTTCCACTTCGCAATCTTTCTGATCTCGAAAGTGTTCGGTCGCATCAGCGGCACTCGTTGCCAAGTCTAGATAGGTGTCCTTCACACTCCACATCCGGTCCAACGGAGCAAACTTCGGATCACAAAATTTCCTCCGCAGCATAAAGGGCTTTCCAGTCGCAATCTGTTCGGCCTGACGCAACTCCTCTTTCGCAGCTCTCATCGCAGAGCGAGCATCCTTGGCATCGGCAACGGCCTTCTCTAAATCTGTCTGTCTCGCCTGGTCTTCTTTCTCAAGAAGTTTGCAACGGTCTGCAGCGCTCTTTAACTTCTCGGCCATCTCGGCCATCTCTTCTTTGCTTCGGCAGTGAGCAGCCTATTCGGCTCTTAGCTCTTCAAGGGCCTTCTCGGCAGCCACATCACTTTTTCTGGCTTGCTCCTTAGCTCGGGCAAGTTCTGCCCTAAGATTCTCCACGGCGGTCGTACCATCTGCGTCAAGCACACACATTGTAAGACACTGGCATGAAGCTCCTCTTACTTGATGCCGCCCGAAGAATTACATACCTTGAGCCTCATCAAGCCGCTTGTTGACAAGCGCGATGTCGGCATCTGCCACGTCTAGATGCCGCTTTAGTTCGGCCATATCATCAGTTCGGCTTGATTCCGGACACCTCGCCATCTACATTCAAAGGCGACATCTTAGACCTAGGATTATGACCCTCCGCGTGCCATCATTTCTTAACAACGCACAGAGTCTTCGGGGCTACTATCTACACAGGGCGCATCTTACTTATGCGCAACTGACAGAAATGTACATTATCTAACGTACCTCAAAACCCGTCAGTAAACTTTTGACGGCCTCATGCAATCCGCTTTCTGCGGATGAAATCCTTTCAATCACCGTGCCCATCAATGCACGGTCCTCTTCTGAGATAGAAGCTCGCCCCAGCAGAATCTTTAGTTCCTCCAGCCGAGCACCAGACGGTGCCAGACTTGCCCTATGACCTCTTTCGAAGGCCGGGCGCGGAGAACCTCAGGGGGCACATAGCTATCTTTCGCCCCTGCCGGATTTGGAGAAACCCTCCGCGACGACACCTCAGGGTCGCCCGCCTCGCTGGGCGGCACGGCAGGGGGCGGCGTTCCGCTCTCCATCATCTCCGAAAGAAGATCCCCCGAAGATGAGCTCTGCTGCGAAGGGCTGAGGTCCGAGCTACAAGGTAAAATTTCGGTTAATCTTCTCATAAATAAAATCAAGGATTTGTCTCATCCCTCAAAAGGAAAATCTTTTCTCCACTTACGGCTCGCTGGAGGGCTGATCCCCTTGAGGGCGTAGTCCGGCCGAGGAACTCCCCGGCATCGGACCCTCTGATGAGGATTTTCTCCCCCGTTTCGAGGCCATGGTCTCCGGGTCGTCAGAGGCGGCTCTCTTCTTCCCCTTAGGAGAGGAATTGTCGGTTCCTCCCTTCGGAGCAGCCTCCTTCGAGGAGGCCATAGCTTCCTTGTCCTCCACCTCCAAAGGCATTATCTCCAGCATCCTGACCAGCACGGGATCCGGCCTGGTTTCAGGAAGGGGAGCCGGACACCTGATCAGCTTCACCGTCGCTATCCACTCCTGTTTAAAAGGACAACTCTTTTAGGGGCAAGTGTATGACAATTATACGGATAGAAGGCCCGGGCACAAGGTTGCTTACTTGAGCATCCAGGCGATTGCAGCTTAGGCCTACATCCTCGGTTAAATCCGGACACATCTCTTGTGATCCGAAGAACAGTCTGTACATCTCCGCGGGTGTTGAGCCCATAAAATGCTGGAGAACCCGTGGTCCCTCCGGATTAAACTCCCACAGACGAAGGGAGCGACGTTTGCCGGGCAATGTTCGGCGAATCAGCATGACCTGCGTCACCTTGACCAGGTTGAGATCTCCTTTTAAGAGGTCCCTAATGCGGCCCTACAACAGGGGCATGTCTTTGGCTAACCCCCAATTTAATCCTATGTTGACCCATGACGCTAGCCGTGGTGGGGGACCCGAGCGAAAGGCAGGAGGCGCCACCCACTTGGCACTCCTGGGAGTGGTGATATAGAACCACTCTCGTTGCCACAAGCCGAGCTCCTCTTGAAAAGAGCCCTCGGGCCATGGAGCATCGGCATTCTTACTAATGACAGCGCCTCCGCACTCTGCGTGTCGTCCCTCGATCATCTTCGGCTCCACTCCGAAAGTTTTGAGCCATAAACCGAAGTGAGGAGTAATGCGGAGGAACGCTTCGCACACAATGATGAATGAGGAAATGTGGAGGATGGACTCCGGAGCTAAGTCATGAAATTCCAGCCCGTAATAGAATAGCAGCCCCCTCACGAAGGGATCCATCGGGAAGCCTAACCCCCGAAGGAAGTGAGACATGAACAGTACGCTCTCACCGGGCTGGGGATTGGGAATAGCCTGCCCTTGAGCAGGCAACCTATGCGGAATTTCGGTGGTCAAGAACTTAGCCTCTCTCAACTTTAGCACATCCTCCTCCGTGACGGAGGAGGGCATCCATCGGCCTTGAAGTTCGGAACCAGACATTGTCGAAGGTCCGAAGCGCCTGGAATCTGAAGCCTAGGGTGTTGGAACTCGAGGCGACAGGCGAACTTGTTTGAGATTGGAAAAGGGAGTAAGGCCTTGGTCTCTTTATAAGAGGTTGAATACCAGGAGCCCTCCCCGTAACCGTTTGGGACTCGCCTTTAATCGAGAAAACATGCTAACGGGCATGATTGGGTTACCCACGTCCGTATTGATGAGAATCCCGTAAAGGGGGGCACACGAACTCTGCTTTGACAAGACGTGCCAAGGGAACCTCCTCGCAAAACATGCTGAGGTGGAAAAGTAAAAACGATTCGAGTAAAGGACTTGGCCGTAGTGTGTTAGTGCACTGCGGAATACGTCAGCAGATTTGATTTGTGTTAATATTATTCTCTCTATGGAAATATGTGGAAACTTATTTTACAAAGCCGGACACTACTCTTGGTGTTTACAAATCTTCTACGAAGGACTTGGAGGAGGAACCCGCCTTGCAATGCCGAAGACAATTTGCGCGCCGGACTCGTCGTCATTGAAGCTTGGTTCAGGGGCTACTGAGGTAGTCCTGGATTAGGGGGTGTTCGGGTAGCCGGACTATACCTTTGGCCGGACTCCTGGACTATGAAGATACAAGATTGAAGACTTCGTCCCGTGTCCGGATGGGACTTTCCTTGGCGTGGAAGGCAAGCTTGGCGATGCAGATATTCAAGATCTCCTACCATTGTAACCGACTCTGTGTAACCCTAACCCTATCCGGTGTCTATATAAACCGGAGAGTTGTAGTCTGTAGGCAATCAACTCCATACACAACAATCATACCATAGGCTAGCTTCTAGGGTTTAGCATCCTTGATCTCGTGGTAGATCTACTCTTGTACTACCCATATCATCAATATTAATCAAGCAGGAGTAGGGTATTACCTCCATCGAGAGGGCCCGAACCTGGGTAAAACAAAGTGTCCCATGTCTCCTGTTACCATCCGGCCTAGACGCACAGTTCGGGACCCCCTACCCGAGATCCGCCAGTTTTGACACCGACAGGGAGTAAACCTTTACTTTTATCGCTTGGGATCCGCCACTAGTGTGCTTAGCATGGAAGATGTTGATAACTGATGGCCGTGAAGTAAATGACAAAGGTGCATGTCTCAAAATATCATTTATCTCTGTTTTAAAAATTGAGCTCTGGCACCTCTGGAAATCACTACTTCCCTCTACGAAGGGACTATCTATTTACTTTTATGTTGTGTCATCACCTTCTAAAACAAGCGCCAGAAACTGAGTAGAGCAGAACGGTCATGATTTATGCATTGTGTGTAGCTAATGTTGGGTGCATCATGAGTTGATACGTCTTCAATGTATCTACTTTTTCTCACACTTTTCCTCTTGTTTTGGACTCTAATTTGCATGATTTGAATGAAACTAACCCTGGACTGACGCTGTTTTCAGCAGAACTACCATGGTCTTGTTTTTGTGCAGAAATAAAAGTTCTCGGAATGGAACGAAACTTTGCGAGGATTTTTTTATATCAATAATAAGAATTTCTGGAGCCAAGACCTACCGGAGAGGAGCCCCTTGGTGGGCACAACCCACGAGGGCGCGCCCCACTCTCCTGGCGCGCCCAGGTGGGTTGTACCCACCTGGTGGCCCCGCATACCTCAACCCTAACACTATAAATTCCTATTTTCGAAGAAAAAAAGAGAGGAGAAAGAATTATCATGATCCACGAGACGGATCCGCCGCCAAACCTTGTTCTTCCTTGGGAGGGCAGATTTGGAGTCCGTTTGGGGCATCGGAGAGGGGATCTTCATTCTTCATCATCACCAACCCTTCTCCATCGCCAATTCCATGATGCTCCCCACCAGGAGTGAGTAATTCCTTCGTAGGCTCGCTGGTCGGTGAGGAGTTGGATGAGATTCATCATGTAATCGAGTTAGTTTTGTTAGGGCCTGATCCCTAGTATCCACTATGTTCTTAGATTGATGCTGCTATGACTTTGCTATGCTTAATGCTTGTCACTTTGGGCCCAAGTGCCATGATTTCAGATCTGAACCATTTATGAATTCATCATTATATCCATGTTCTAGATCCGATCTTGCAAGTTATAGTCACCTACTACGTGTTATGATCCGGCAACCCCGGTGTGACAATAACCGGGCCCACTCCCGGTGATGACCGTAGTTTGAGGAGTTCATGTATTCACTATGTGTTAATGCTTTGTTCTGGTTCTCTATTAAAAGGAGGCCTTAATATCCCTTAGTTTCCAATATGGACCCCGCTGCCATGGGAGAGTAGGACAAAAGATGTCATGCAAGTTCTTTTAATAAAGCGCGTATTACTATTTACGTAATACATGCCTACATTATATCGATGAACTAGAGCTAGTGCCGTATCGCCCTAGGTTATAACTGTCACATGATGAATATCATCCAACAAGTCACTGATCCAATGCCTACAAACTTTTCCATATTGTTTCTGCTAAGTTACTACTGCTATCATCACTATTACACTTGCTACAAAATTACTGCTATCACCGTTACTCTTACTATTGTTGTTATCACTACTATCAAAACTATCAAACTACTTTGCTACTGATCACTTTGTTGCAGATAATTAATCTCCACGTGTGGTTGAATTGACAACTCAGCTGCTAATACCTTCAAATATTCTTTGGCCCCCCTTGTGTCGAATATATAAATTTGGGTTGAATACTCTACCCTCGAAAACTGTTGCGATCCCCTATACTTGTGGGTTATCAGTCCAGTATGTATAGTAGGAGGGGTTGTGGGTGTAACAATGGTATTGATGTCCTCATCAAAGTATCCACACAATACGGGTTATCATCTACAAACCCTGGTTCATCTATGAATAAAGCAGAGTACTACAAAGTATGATGCAAATTGGCGGGTTAGCAATCATCGCACAGGCTCAATTTCTTTCACAAAATATCTCCAGAGTATCAAGTGCACGATGGCACAGCATATAAGCAAGTATTTTTACTACCCTATTGAAACCTCATTTGTGCTAAATATCAAGCAAGGTTTTCAAATTGGCTACTCGTTCAAACCTGCCTAAGAGGTCTCCGAGTTGACGTCCCTGTGCTGGCCTTCTACATCCGTTGCTGCCGGGTCAGCCTGCGCCGAAGGTTAATTCATTGGTGATTATAGTAGATGGGTTGACTTCAGGGGCAAAAGTTTGCTTACGACGAGGTGGAGCGAGCAGAAGTTGCTTAAACTTAGGTGGGTTGATATGATTGTTTTCCTCCGTGTAGCCAGCTTGATATTTTGAGAAGTCCATCTCTTCTACCATTTGAGTCGCCGCTACTCGTGTGTCCTTCACACAATGCACAAAGTCCTCTTAAGAAAATTCACTGCCATCAATTTTGAACTGAGGAATGCCGCCAACCATCTCAGAAGGATTCATCTCAGGAAGGAAAGCTTTTGCTCGAGCAAGAACCATGTCAGTCCTGGTGCGAGCCGCCAATTTTACTAACTCCTGGACCCGTTGAGGAATGGTTGAAATTCATCGAGAATATCTTTAATCCATGGAGGGGGTGTTGTGTCCTTGTTTGCTACCATTATTCCATAAACACCACCTGTGTATAGCTGCTCCACATAGGTGTAAATTGCCTTCAACTTCACCAAAGGAAGCTGGATATCATTGTCATTTCTTCTACATGTATAGGGAATAGACAAATATCAACAAGTCGACCAATCACTTAACCTGGATTTTGACTACGGTCATAATATTACTTACCAAAGATAGTCATTGTCATTTTGGTTATATGATGCTTCAGAGTGTTTAGTTCTTGCGTCACCGGCTCAAGTTGGCCTTCAGCATCCTCTGCACATTTCAGTAGCACTGTCTTCTCTTCTTCATGGGTGGCTTTCAGGATTTGCAAGTTCTCCTTGGCAAGAGTGATAGATTCCTGCAGATATGAGGAGGATGACTCTGCCCTCTTACGAAGCTTTTGCTCTATTTTCAGTTGCTTTTGCAAGCCGTCAACCTTTGACCCGGCTAGCTCTAGCATATCCTGTCATAATAGATGCAAAATTAGTTCAATTATTCAAAGAGTCCTAAGCTGGCGAAGTCGCACCAGCCGGCACTTGGGAGCTACAACATGCAAAAATTGTTATATGATCAAATCCCAAGCAGCTGCAAGCACTCTACATGGCACTTGGGGGCTAATGCAAGTCACTTTATTTTTCAAATACATATAATGAAAGACCCAGCTATCTCATGGAGATGAGCCGGCCCTTGGGGGCTGCAAGTCGCTTTTCCTGTAAAGTATTGATTAAGTGTTCCTTTGAAGAACCGGCTTGCCATTACTATGACGACCCGGTCCTTGGGGGCTACAGTCTGCTCTCAAATTTGGTCCTTGTTATGTAAAGTGCTAGAGTACTGAGCAAGCCCTTTACAAGAGTATACACGATAAAGGAAAGGGATTACTTCATACCTCATATTTGTGCTTGAGTGTGTTTATTATATTCATCTCAACATATCGGCTCTGAGACAGCCAGGTCAAATATTCTTGATGCAGCTCATTGGCACTAAACTTGTCAAAATTTGGGATCTCTAGTTTATATTTCCCTTTCGATTACATGGCTGGCTCATCCTTGGCCACAATTTTGGCCAAGGCATTCGAAGTTTCTGGAGCCTCGTGGGCCTCTCTAGCGACGGCCACTTCTGCATCATCCATTATGTGGGATGAGATGATATTCTCCATCCTTGTAGTACTGGAAGCGTGAGCAGGATGATAACGGGGATCAGTTGTATCCTCTTTCGATAAGTAAGAGTGTCGAACCCAATGAGAAGCTAAAGGTAGAACAAATATTCCCTCAAGTTTTATCAACCACTGATACAACTCTATGCACGCTTAACATTCGCTTTACCTAGAACAAGTATGAAACTAGAAGTACTTTGTAGGTGTTGTAGGATAGGTTTGCAAAATAATAAAGAGCACGTAAATAAAAACTAGGGGTTTTTTAGATAAAAAACGACTAAGTTAGTTTTAGTAGAGAGCTTTTCGTCACAAGAAAGTTATTTGTCCCTAGGCAATCGATAACTAGACCGATAATCATTATTGCAATTTTATATGAGGGAGAGGCATAAGCTAACATACTTTCTCTTCTTGGATCATATGCACTTATGATTGGAACTCTAGCAAACATCCATAACTACTAAAGATAATTAAGGTAAAACCCAACCATATCATTAAAGTATCAAGTCCTCTTTACTCCCATACGCAAACAACCTACTTACTCAGGTCTGTGCTTCTGTCACTCACTCCACCCACCATAAGCAAATCATGAACATATTGCAAACCCTACAGCGGGGATCCCTCACGCTTGCGCGACACCGAGAGCACCATAGGACAGCATCAATAATAAAACATGCAACTCAAACCAATCACGATCATCAATCAACCCATAGGACAAAACGGATCTGCTCAAACATCATAGGATAGCCACGCATCATTGGGAAATAATATATAGTGTTGACACCATGTTTAAGTAGAGATTACAGTAGGGAGAAGAGGTGTTACACCATTGCATAGAGGGGGAGAGAGTTGGTGATGACGGCGGCAAAGTTGTTGGTGTAGATCATCGTCACGATGATGGACCTGGCGGCGTTCCGGTGCCACCGGGAGAGAGGGGGAGAGAGCCCCCCTTATTCTTCCTTGACCTTCCAACTAGATGGGAGAAGGGTTTCCCCTCTGGTCTATGGCTTCCATGGTGGCAGAGGGGTGAGAGCCCCTCCGAGATTGGATCTCTCCCTCTGTTTCCTTTTGTTTTTGCACTCCCAGATTCTGGCCTTTCACGGTTTCTTAAATTCCGGGAGATCCATAACTCTGATTGGGCTGAAATTTTAAAAAGATTTTTATTCGTATATTAGCTTTCTTGTGGCCGAAGAAGGGCACCAACCGCCTTACGGGGTGGACACAAGGGCCCAGGGCGCGCCCTACCCCCTGGGGCGCACCTCCTGCCTTGTGGCCCCCTTGGGCACCGTCTTGCGTTGATTCTTTTTCCCAAAAATCACATATATTACAAAAAAAATCTTCGTACATTTTATAGCATTTGGACATATGGATTTTCTGTGAAACAAAAACATGCAACAGACAGGAGCTGGCACTGGGCACTGGATCAATATGTTATTCCAAGAAAATCGTATAAATTGTTGCCAAAACTACATAAAAGTTGTAAAAACATTGGCATGAAACAATCAAAAATTATAGATATAACAGAGACGTATCAGCATCCCCAAGCTTAAATCCTTCTCGTCCTCGAGTAGGTAAATGATAAAAAAATATTTTTTTGATGTGGAATGCTAACTAGCACAATCTTGATCATGTAATCTAATCATGGCATGAATTTTAAGACACGAGTGATTACAAGCAATAGTCTATCATTTGACATTAAGACAACAATACTTCAAGCATACTAATAAAGCAATCGTGTCTTTCTTAAAATAACATGGCCAAAGGAAGTTATCCCTACAAAATCATATAGTCTGGCTATGCTCCATCTTCATCACCCAAAGTATTTCATCATGCACAACCCCGATGACAAGCCAAGCAATTGTTTCATACTTCTAATGTTCTCAAGCCTTTTCAACTTGCATGCAATACATGAGCGTGAGCCATAGATATATCACTATAGGTGGAATAGAATGTGATGGTGGAGGTTGTGTGGAGAAGACAAAAAGGAAGAAAGTCTCACATCGACGCGACTAATCAATAGGCTTTGGAGATGCCCATCAATTGATGTCAATGCGAGGAGTAGGGATTTCCATGAAACAAATGCACTAAGAGTTATAAGTGTATGACAACTCAAACTAAAAACTAAGTGGGTGTGCATCCAACTTGCTTGCTCATGAAGACCCTGGGCATTTGAGGAAGCCCATCATCGGAATATGCAAGCCAAGTTCTATAATGAAAATTCCCACTAGTATATGAAAGTGATAACTCAAGAGACTCTCTATATATGAAGAACATGGTGCTAATCTGAAGCACAAGTGTGGTAAAAGGATAGTAGCGTTGCCCCTTCTCTCATTTTCTCTCATTTTTTTGTTTTCTCTTTTTTGGGGGCACTCTCTTTTTTTGGCCTCTTTTTTCGTCTGGTGTCTCATCCTGACTTGTGGGGGAATCGCAGTGTCCATCATCCTTTCCTCACTGGGACAATGCTCTAATAATGATGATCGTCACACTTTTATTTACTTACAACTCAATATTACAACTCGATATCTAGAACAAAGTATGACTCTATATGAATGCCTCTGGTGGTGTACCGGAATGTGCAATGATCTAGCATAGCAATGATACCAAAAAACGGACAAGCCATGAAAATATTATGATAGTTATCTTAAGATCATGCAAAGCAATATGATAATGAACGCTCAAGTCATGTATATGATGATGGAAGTTGGATGGCAATATATATCGGAATGGCTATGGAAATGCCATGATAGGTAGGTATGGTGGCTGTTTTGAGGAAGATATAAGGAGGCTTATGATTGATAGAGCGTATCATATCACAGTTTGGATGTACCGGCGAATCTTGCACCGACTCTCGAGGTGAGAAAGGGCAATGCACGGTACCGAAGAGGCTAGCAATGATGGAAGGGTGAGAGTGCGTATAATCCATGGACTCAACATTAGTCATAAAGAACTCACATACTTATTGCAAAAAAATATTAGCTATCAAAACAAAGTACTACATGCATGCTCCTAGGGGATAGATTGGTAGGAAAAGACCATTGCTCGTCCCCAACCGCCACTCATAAGGAAGACAATCAAAAAATAAATCATGCTCCGACTTCATCACATAACGGTTCACCATACGTGCATGCTTCAGGAATCACAAACCTTAAGACAAGTATTTCTACCAATCCACAATTAATCACTAGCATGACTCTAATATCACAATCTTTATATCGCAAAACTATTGCAAGGAATCAAACATATCATATTCAGTTATCTCCAAGTTTTATGTAGGATTTTATGACTAACCATGTGAATGACCAATTCCTGTTAACTCTCTAAATAGATATAAGGGAACCAAGAGAGTTCAATTATTAAAGATATGCCCACTCTCTAACAAATATAAGTGAAGCAAAAGAGCATTCTATAAATGGTGGTTTTCAATGTGAAGAGAATCAGGCAATCCAAACTTCAAATGAAGTGAAGCACATGAAGCATTCTATAAAGCCATACTCAAAAGATATAAGTGAAGTGCATGAAGCATTCTATAAATCAACCAAGGACTATCTCATACCAGCATGGTGCATTATTGAAAGAAAAATAAAGAACATGTGACGTTCCAAGAATTTGTGTATATCATGTGACGAATAAAACCATACAATCGATAGTTTCATCAAAACGAGCAAAACAATGCATCAAAAATAGAATATGTCTTAAACAGGACAGTCTATAATAATCTGAACATCGACCATACTTATGTAACTCCAAAGATTCTGAAAAATTAGGAAAAAATAGAAACTTTGTATAGAAGTACTGTCCAAAAGGTTTCAGAAGCTTTTGACATTCTACTAAACAATGTAAATTCACGCACTACAAACAAAGTTTCTGTTTTTCCACAGGACAAACCAAACAAGCAATCTAGTCATCCTAACGGCAAATCTTGGCACATTATTTTTATAATAAAATGTATTTGTATAATGGGATAATTATTTTTGTTCAAACATTTCGGTAATCGAGATTCACAAAGTTTCCATGGGCATGAACAAAGTTCAAGGAGCTCCCCCACTTCAACGGTGCTCGTCCACTTCTTGTTTTGAAAAAGTATTAGGTTCCCCACTTTATTTTTTTTGTTTTTAAACTTTATAAAAGAACAAAACAGAAATAAATGAATCTCTAAAACTTCCGGGTTGTCTCCTTAGCAGCACTTTCTTTAAAGCCATTAAGCTAGGCATATAGTGCTCAAGTAATGGATCCATCCGGATCCCAAGGTATATCAAAGCCAACTTTAATTAACAACGATTTGTAATTTAGTAGTGAGCACAAAGCAACATATATCATGTAACATCGAAGTCTAACTCTCTTCCTATGCATTGACATGTCATAAAAGAACAATTCATGCACACATAGTAAAGGCTGATACATAGAATAAATAACTTCTTCCAATTTTATTGTATTGGAAACATAGAGAGGCGGAGATGTAGTTCCTCTCTCATAATAATTGCAAGTAGGAGCAGCAAGCACATGCATATTATATATATCAAAATCATCATGTGTAACGGTAAAAGGCAACCCATCAATATAATCCTTAATAAGCGCAAACTTCTCCGATATAGTGTGGTTGGGAGAATTCAAAAAGATAATAGGACTATCATGCGGGGTGCAATAGCAACAATTTCTTTCATAACATAAGGAACTATAGCAAGTTCATCTCCATAAGCATCATTCACATTGGCATCATGGCCACAAGCGTAGCAAGCATCGGTTTCATCAAAAGGGGATATTTCAAATGAATCCAAGGGATCATAGCAATTATCATAGCAATCATCCTTCGGTAAGCACGAAGGGAAATTAAACAATGTATGAGTTAAAGAGTTACTCTCATTAGAAGGTGGGCACGGGTGATCAATCTGCTCTTCCTCCTTTTGTTCTTCGCTATCCTCATCATCTTTTTCATCTAATGAGCTCACAGTATCCTCAATTTCTTCTTCCATAGTTTCCTGCAAAACGTTAATCTCTTCTTGGACAGCAGAGACTTTCTCAATAAGCTCATTAATATCAGCATTATATTCATAATTATCATAGCACTATTTAAGTACATCAAAATTTTCAGGTCTATAAACATCAACATCAAAAGCTTCATACTTTTCAAACAAAAATTCAATCTCATAAGCACCCTTAAAAGCAACGAATTCTTCTATTCGTTCCACATCATAGTAATAATATATACCATTAGCATAAGAAGACAAGGTTTTATTCTCATTAAAATTACATGAAAAGGGAAGGTGTCAAGCCTTTATCCTAGAGCAACAAGTATAATCATATCGCAAGCATAAATTCCAAGCATACCAATGCAACATATGAATTTTTCCCCATAATAGTTTCCCTTTTTGAGTCAAGCGATAATCCCTAAAGTATTCACGTTGATCCAACGTGTCACCCATTATATAGTTGAATGGGGTTTTCTCAGGATTATCAAAGTAGTGCATAATATCTTTCACATAATGAGCATCGAGGGTTTTAGGAGGTTCCCCATCTCCATGAGTAACAAGTACACCTAATTTTTTTGGTATTTCGTGTTCCATATCCATAACTAAAGATAGATAACAACTTAGAACAACAAATAAAATTTACTTAGTGATAAAGCAAACAAGCACACACGAGAATATTCACCCCACGCTATTGCTCCCCAGCAACGGCGCTAGAAAAAGGTCTTGATAACCCACAAGTATAGGGGATCAATTGTAGTCTCATTCGATAAGTAAGAGTGTGAAACCCAACGCGGAGCTACAGGTAGAAAAAATATTCCCTCAAGTTCTATCGACCACCGATACAACTCTATGCACGCTTAACATTCACTTTACCTAGAACAAGTATGAAACTAGAAGTACTTTGTAGGTGTTGTAGAACAGGTTTGCAAGATAATAAAGAGCGTGTAAATAAAACTAGGGATTGTTTATATAAATAAACAACTAAGTTAGTTTCAGTAGATAGCTTTTTGTCACAAGAAAGTTATTTGTCCCTTGGCAATCGATAACTAGACCGGTAATCATTATTGCAATTTTATATGAGGAAGAGGCATAAGCTAACATACGTTCTCTTCTTGGATCATATGCACTTATAATTGGAACTCTAGCAAACATCCGTAACTACTAAAGATCATTAGGGTAAAACCCAACCATAGCATTAAAGTATCAAGTCCTCTTTACTCCCATACAGAAACAACCTACTTACTCGGGTCTGTGCTTGGCACTCCGCCACCCACCGTAAGCAAATCATCAACATATTGCAAACCCTACAGCGGGGATCCCTCATGCTTGCACGACGTGAAGAGCACCATAAGACTGCATCAATAATAAAACATGCAACTCAAACCAATCATGATCATCAATCAACCCATAGGACAAAAATGGATCTACTCAAACATCATAGGATAGCCATACATCATTGGGAAATAATATATAGCATTGAGCACCATGTTTAAGTAGAGATTACAGCGGGGAGAAGAGGTGTTACACCGCTGCATATAGAGGGAGAGGGTTGGTCATGACGACAGCGAAGTTGTTGGTGTAGATCGTTGTCATGATGATGGCCCCGGCGGTGTTCCGGTGCCACTGGGATAGAGGGGGAGAGAGCCCCCCTCCTTCTTCTTCTTCCCTGACCTTCCCCTAGATGGGAGAAGGGTTTCCCCTCTGGTCCATGGCCTCCGTGGTGGTGGAGGGGCGAGAGCCCCCCCGAGATTGGATCTCCCTCTGTTTCCTTCTGTTTCTGCGCTCCAAGATTCTGGCCTTTCACCGTTTCTTAAATTCCCAGTGATCCGTAACTCCGATTGGGCTAAAATTTTAACATGATTTTTACCCGGATATTAGCTTTCTAGCTACCGAATAAGGGAACCAACCGCCTTACGGGGTGGCCACAAGGACCCAGGGCGCGCCCTACCCCCTAGGGTGCACCCCTGCCTTGTGGCCCCCTCGGGCGTCGTCTCGCGTTGATTATTTTTCCCAAAAATCACATATATTCCAAAAACATCTTTCTAAGTTTTTATCATGTTTGGACTCCGTTTGATATGGATTTTCTGTGAAACAAAAACATGCAACAAACAGGAACTGACACTGGGCACTGGATCAGTATGTTAGTCCAATAAAATCATATAAATAGTTGCCAAAAGTATATAAAAGTTGTAAAACATTGGCATGAAACAATCAAAAATTTAAGATACGATGTAGACGTATGAAAGTGCAACTATCCCTAGGTGGTTTTGGTAATTCATAACAACATATAGCTCATTGAGCTAATACTATTCCAAGATAATTATTTTAGGAAAGCTCAATGATTGGCATGGCATGGATGTGAAAGTGGAACCCTCAAAATGCTAAGGACAAAGGATTGGCTCAAGCTCAAAATCTCAAGACTCTTCATTTTATATTTTAGTGATCCAAGATCACATTGAGTCCATAGGAAAAGCCAATACTATCAAGGAGGGATGATGTGTTGCTTAATGAGCCTCTTGCTTCATGTGCTTAATGATATGCTCCAAAACCCTCAACTACTTTCCCATATCCACATATGACCTAAACTCTAAGCCAAACTCGGTCCTACCGATTCTTCCTATCCGACGCCACCGAGTTTCACTTGTCATTAGCCACTGCAAAACCCTAGCAATTCGGTTCTACCGATAAGGATCTCGGTCCCACCGAGATGGGGTTGCAAACTCTCTGTTTCCCTTCCGTAACTTTTCGGTCCCATCGAAAGAGCGAATCGGTCCCACCGAGATTGCAATGTAAACTCAGTGTTTCCCCTTTGTAACTTTTTGGTCTCACCGAGTTCCACTCGGTCTCACCGAAAGAGCAAATCGGTCCCACCGAGTTTGCCTGACCAACTCTCTGGTTAGCTAATTACCAAATTCGGTCTCACCGAGTTTGTGTAATCGGTCTCACCGAGATTATGTTATGCCCAAACCCTAACCGAATTGGTCCTATCGAGTTGCATGTTAGTCCCACCGAAATTCCTAATGGTCACTAGGTTTACTACTTCGGTCAGACCGAGTTTTCTGATTCGGTCCCACCGAGATTGGTAAATTGTGTGTAACGGTTGGATTTTGTGTGGAGGCTATATATACCCCTCCACCTCCTTCTCATTCGATGAGAGAGCCATCAGAACACACACACCATTCCTACTCATATGTTCTGAGAGAAAACCACCTACTCATGTGTTGAGATCAAGACATTCCATTCCTACCATATGAATCTTGATCTCTAGCCTTCCCAAGTTGCTTTCCACTCAAATCTTCTTTCCACCAAATCCAAATCCTATGAGAGAGAGTTGAGTGTTGGGGAGACTATCGTTTGAAGCACAAGAGCAAGGAGTTCATTACCTACACACCATTTGTTACTTCTTGGAGAGTGGTGTCTCCTAGATTGGCTAGGTGTCACTTGGGAGCCTCCGACAAGATTGTGGAGTTGAACCAAGGAGTTTGTAAGGGCAAGGAGATCTCCTACTTCGTGAAGATCTACCGCTAGTGAGGCAAGTCCTTCGTGGGCGATGGCCATGGTGGGATAGACAAGGTTGCTTCTTCGTGGACCCTTTGTGGGTGGTTGCTTCTTCGTGGACCCTTCGTGGGTGGAGCCCTGTGTGGACTCGCGCAACCGTTGCCCTTGGGTGGAGCCCTGTGTGGACTCGCGCAACCGTTACCCTTCGTGGGTTGAAGTCTCCATCAACGTGGATGTAGGATAGCACCACCTATCCGAACCATGGGAAAAACATCCGTGTCTCCAATGGCGTTTGAATTCTCCAAACCCTTCCCTTTACATTCTTGCAAGTTGCATGCCTTACTTTCCACTGCCAATATACTCTTTGCATGCTTGCTTGAATTGTGTGATGATTGCTTGACTTGTCCTAAATTAGCTAAAATCTGCCAAGAACTAAAATTGGGAAAAGGTTAAGTTTTTATTTGGTCAAGTAGTCTAATCACCCCCCCTCTAGACATACTTTCGATCCTACAAGTGGTATCAGAGCCTTGGTCTCCATTTGCTTGATCTCCATAGCTTTTGGTGGTCATAGCCTTGGTTTCACAACCTAGGAGAGTATGGCGTCTAGCGAGGGAAATTATCACCGTAGAGGTCCTTACTTTGATGGTACTAATTTTGCTAGTTGGAAGCATAAAATGAAAATGCATATTCTTGGACATAACCCTGCCGTTTGGGCTATTGTGTGTGTTGGTTTGCAAGGTGACTTCTTTGATGGGAAAGAACCAAACCGTGAAGCTACCGCGGATGAGTTGAAGATGTTGCAATACAATGCTCAAGCTTGTGATATTCTCTTCAACGGATTGTGCCCCGAAGAATTCAACAAAATCAGCCGCCTTGAGAATGCAAAGGAAATTTGGGACACTTTGATTGATATGCACGAAGGTACCGACTCCGTCAAGGAATCCAAGTTGGATGTGCTTCAAAGCCAACTTGACAAGTTCAAGATGAAGGATGGTGAAGGTGTCGCTAAAATGTACTCTAGGCTTGCTCTCATCACAAATGAGATTGCCGGCTTACGAAGTGAAGAGATGACCGATAGATTCATCATCAAGAAGATCCTAAGAGCCTTGGATGGAAAATATGATACCGTGTGCACATTGATCCAAATGATGCCCAATTACAAAGATCTCAAGCCAACGGAGGTGATTGGAAGAATTGTTGCTCATGAGATGTCACTTAAGGATAAAGAGGAACTTCACAACAAATCAAGTGGTGCCTATAAAGCCTCATGTGAAGCCCCTACATCATCGAGTGAGAAACAAGACTTCAATGAAGAATTGAGCTTAATGGTGAAGAACTTCAACAAGTTCTACAAGAGTAGAAGCAAAGATAGAAGCTCCAAGTCAAGGTCCTACAATGACAAAAGATCTTCTAGTCGAGAGCGAAACTGTTACAACTGTGGAAGACCCGGACACTATTCCAATGAGTGTACGGCTCCCTACAAGAGAAGAGAAGATTCTCCAAAAAGAAGAAGCAAAGGATCACCACCAAGAGAGAGAAGGAGTAGAGATGATCGCTATGAACGAAGATACTCACGGAGAAACAAGGATTCGGAAAGGAAGGAAAAATCATCAAGGAGCTATACAAGACGAAGACATCAAGCTCATGTTGGTGAATGGGTATCCGGCTCCGACTCCGACAGCCACTCCGAGAGAAGTTATCACTCCGACTCCGAAGATACTCAAGATGAAGGTGTTGCCGGTCTAGCACTTGTGTCAACCAACTCCTACGACATATTTGACTCACCAAATGAAGGAATTGGAAGAAGCTTCATGGCCAAAGGTCCTAAGGTAACACACCCCGAGTATGTTGATTTCAATAGTGATGAAGATGACTTGTTAGGTGATGATTTGCTTGTTGACAACTCTAGTGATGAATACTATGATGAAACGTCAATTAATCATGCTAATCAAGATAAAACGAGTGACAATGATAAGGAGAAGATTGAGGCTCTAACTAAAGAACTAAAAACTCTTAAGTTAGCTCATGACACTATCTTCAAAGATCACTGAGAACTTTTAAGAGCTCATGAGAAACTACGCTTTGAAAAGCTCAATCTTGAGCAAGAGCATGAGTTCTTAAAGGCAATCAATGATGATCTCCGCAAGAAAAGTTCTTCTTACATTGCCAAGCGTTTACTCTTTTCCACTTACATGCCTCAAGTCAAGTCTAGTAACAAGAAAGATTCTTCCTCTAGTAGTAACAATGATCATGCTAAATCCAATATTGTTGCTTCTAGTAGTTCTCTTGATTCCACTAATGATTCTCTTAGCCAAGTTACACTTGAGCAAGAAAATAGCTTATTGAAGGGAATTATAGAGAAAGGAGTGTACAAGAGCCTTGCCAGGAGTAAGCAATTCGAGGAAATTGTGCGCAAGCAAGGAATGCACCGGAAGAATCAAGGTGTTGGTTTTGAACGAAAGTTCAATGCCAATGGAGTTGAATGGGAAGAAGATCAATACCCCAAGACGAAGTTTGTCCCTCAACAAGAGAAGTATACTTCTTTCAAGGGGACACAAGCTCAAGATGATCTTTCACCACAAGACTACGAGCAAAAAGGCAAGGACAAGCTTCAAGAGGAAATTGATGCATTTGAAGAAGCTCCAAAGACCTTAGTCAAGTGGATTCCCAAGACTACTTCAAGTTCCACTTCATCAAGTACGACTACAACTCCAAGGATTCCCATCAAGATGATGTGGATCCAAAAGAAGAAGAACTAGAGAGTTCTTGAGGGTGACTCCGCCAACATACTTCACTCTTATCATTTTGGCAAGAACAAGTACAATCAACTTCCACATCTTGCACTAGTTCAAGGAGTCACAAACCCTCTTGTTGGTAAGACAAGGAACAAGGTAACCTAAAAGTTTTCATGGACATCATCTTTTGTGTGCATCACTCTATGTCTATGGATATCCTTGTTTGTTCCTTGTGGGACTAACCCATGTAGGTATTGAAAGTGCAATTCACTCAAATGGATAGCTCCAAGAGATCTACATCGACATTGAGCATCCATATCTTCAATATCTACATGAAGTCATCATCGACAAAACCCAAGGTTAGTTCATCCCTCTTAGGGGGGTATCACATCTAGGGGGAGCTTTACTCCAAGACTTGAGCTAAAGCAACTCTAAAGATGTGAACAAAACAATGCTTTATGTAAAAGTGGTAACCCCGAGCTTAAACGATGAGTATGACCTACGATCAAGTGTTCTCACTTGACTCCTAAGTCAATATACTCATATATAGATGACCTAGTCATCGCAAATTGCTTGATAGATGCTAGAATTGGTTGTGCATGCCTTGCCACATATTTCATTTGCCATCTTATTGTGTGAGCATGCTGATTGCATATTTTACTCATTCGAGGACATCCACTTGTTGTTTTGATTGTTTGGCTTTATCCTCTTTTGCCAAGTGGATGGACAAGAATGCCTAAGAACCTCCTCTAGCTATCTATGCTTTTCTCGTCTCAAACTCTATTCTTGCTGCATCACAAAATTTGATCAAGTCAGATTCGAACCACTCTGTGTGAGGAGCGCTCGGAGTCCCCGATTCGTCATAGACTTAAACTTCCAAAACCTCTTTATGATTCTCGGTCTGACCGATACTCCACTTTCGGTCCTACCAAGATCATTAAGTTGATCTAGGTTTTCGATCTCGGTGCAACCGATTTGAACCTTTCGGTCACACTAAGTTTCAGTAACTGCACGCAGTTATGAATCTCAGTGCCACCGAGTTGTTCCACTCGGTCACACCGACAGGGTCGGGCTATATATAGTCACGGGCAAAATTTGGAAATTTCTCCGAACCCCTTCGCCCGCGCGATAGCCTGCTCTGCCCTCGAGGTCTCCGGATCGTCTTCTCGCCGCCAGCAGCCTCCTGTCGCTGGTCTCCGCCGCCGTCAACGGAAATTCTGCCCCGCCGTTGCCGCCGTAGCATGTCCCCGCCGAACTAGGGTATGGACTTGATTTTTGTGCTATTCCTCGATCTGATTCCTAGCACATTGCGATCATACTGTTTCTAGCCACGTTTGATAAACTTCTATCCAGTCAAAACGCTCATAGATTAGGTTTGATTCGAAAATTCTAGGTTTAGGTTTCCGCAGAAACCATCTCGGACCCACCGAGTTGAAAAACTCGGTCCCACCGATTTGGCTTATGCCATTGCACAAGTAAGACTCGGTCTGACCAAGAATTACTTATCGGTGTGACCGATTTTGGAACTCTGTGAAACCCTAGCAGTCTCGGTGCCACCGAACTGTGACTCGGTCCTACCGAGTTCACTAGTTTAGGTTCCAAAACTGCTTCGGTATCACCGAGTTTGAAAATCGGTAGATCCGAGATGATTTCAGTGGGAAACTAAAACCAAGTTTTTGGATCATTATTTTTGCAAAAATCTCTGTATTTTGTGATGTTCATCCACTCTATCTCTTCTATAATCTATTCACAGGGTCAGCAGTCAGTTTGCATCATGTCAGACCAGAGTGACAGCCAAAACTTGTCAGAGCAGCAAGTGCAGTTGAGTGAGGGCACTAGCCCCTCAAGTTCCTCAGATGATGGCAGCAGGAGCACACCCAGCAACCTGCCTAAAGCTGCCACTAGACGAAGGAAGAAGAGAACCTCAGATTCTGAAGATGAGGACTATGTGGCAGAGGAAGAGGCCACTTCCAAGAGAGTTGAGCCTGCTCAAGGCTCAAAGCCAGGCCTGAAAATCAAAAGGCCAGCAGGCAGGCAGCCCATGTCAAAGGCTAGAGCCTCAACTGAGAAGCCCACTTCCCAAGAGCTAGCTGCAGTTGAGGGCAAGAAAAGGAAAGAAAGAGTGAAGAAGACTGTGGCTAGAGTGCTTGGGAAGGCCTCCATCATGGTAGAAGAGGATGAGGAAGAAGAGGCAGCTGCACCAGCGCCCAAGGCAGCCAAACTTATGGGAGATGCCATAAGGTCAGGGGGAGATGCATCCAAGCCCAAGGAAGCACCTAAGGCTGCATCTAAGCCTAAGAGTGCACCAAAGAGAAACACAAGAAGCATACCAGCCACTGAGAAGAACAAGGCCCCAGTGCCTGAGACTGTTGCTGAGGATGAGGAAGAGAATGTCCTTCGGAAGCTCAAGCCCAAGATCCCAGACCACAACGATGCTCATCCTGTGGCTGAGGATATGAAGCTCAGGAGAGACTCAGGGCTCAGGAAATGGAGAGAAGCAGATCCATACGCTTCTAGGAGAAGGACTGCAGTGGACTACAGGTTTCATACCAAGGAGCAGCAGGATTCTATGAGACTGTGCTGCTAGATAAGAAGCCCATAGTCTGTGATATGCGATTGGTTGATTGGACATATATCAAGGAGAATGAGGAGCACTATCCTGGAGTGCAAGACAGCTTCATAGCTTGTGGAGTAGCTGACTTTGTTGGGCAGAAGCTCACAAAGTGGAACGAGGAACTTATCATGCAGTTCTACTCCACAGCTCACTTTTATCCGGATGGCAGGATCACATGGATGTCAGAAGGTACAAGGTACCACTCTACTGTTGAGGAATGGGCGAAGCTAATCAATGCCCCAGAGGAGCAAGCAGATGACTTGGTGTCGGTGTACTAGAGTAGGGGTACCCTAGTATCCCGAACTCGTGCACGGGCAGTTGCGGCACCCCGCGGCAAGGCTTGCCGGGTGACTGCCAAGACCCTCCGTGGTTCCCTTGAAGACCATTCAAGGACAAAGTACTCAAACCAAGGCCCCGGCAAGAGGAGCTTGCCGGGAGGGACAACCAAGGCCCCGTCAAGAGGATCTTGCCGGGAAGAGCCAAGGCCCCGGCAAGAGGAACTTGCCGGGAAGGCCAACCAAGGCCCCGGCAAGAGGATCTTGCCGGGAAGAGACAAGACCCCGGCAAGAGGAGCTTGCCGGGAAGGCCACTCAAGGCATACCAAGAAAAGCTTGCCGCGACGCGCCCTGCGTCCCGGCAAGATCCGGCGAGCGACAAGCTTCCGGACGCGACAAGACGACGGCCGCGGCAAGGAGCTTGCCGCGGGAAACCCCCACTTCGTGCCCGCGCTCCAGCACACCTGCTAACGTGTCGCTCTGGGACTCTCCCAAGCACACGTGGCAGGAGGCCGTGCAGCTAGGGGTACGTGGTGGCAAGCGGAGATGAAGAGAAGCCCATCGTGGCAAATGGTGGTGCTCCTAACGGTCACCTTTTGCACTGTTTAGGAGACTCAGACAGGCATTTAATGCCCTTGTCCCCTGCCGTCAGAGTTAGGTAGGGCGCACTGTATCCACAGTAGCGGTAGCTGCACCTACCGCATCCTTTTCCATTTTTACCCTTCTAGTCTACGTTGCCGCCTGTCGGTGACCCCTTGAAAGTATAAAAGGAGGCCCAAGCGCAACGTAGAGGGGTTCGGCCGGTTCGGCTCATTCGAGACACCAGAAACACTCCCACGCTCAGTCTGGTAGCGTTGATTGCTCCTGAGCAAAGATTCAATACACACAAACAAGCAGCAGTAGGGTTTTACGCATCCATGCGGCCCGAAGGTGGGTAAAATCGCCCGCGTGTACTGCCTCGATCCGCTCTTTGTGCGCTCTCCGCCTCCCACCGAACCGAAAGGGGCCCTGTCCCCATAGGTGTTGGTGGATCAGCACCCCCCGACATCTGGATATCTATGCCAAGAAGAAGATGGACCATAACTCCATGTCCAACATGTACAAGGAGATTCCGAATGAAGCACTCGACACGTTCAAGTTTGGCTCAATGCATTATCTCCTATCAGGATTGCCTACGATCAACTGGATCCTTAGGCACACCCTTCTGCCCAAGTCTGGAGATCACAAGATGATCAGAGGTCACGCGATCAATTTGCTTCATGTTTTTGACGTGCCTCAAAAATTCAAAGTCATGAGCCTCATAGTGGAAACGATCAAAAGGACTGCGGCAGATCAGAAGAGGAGCTGTGGATATGCCCCTCAGATTCAGGAGCTCATCAACTCCAAGATGGGCACGGGCGTATATTTGTTGGATAAGGAACACCTGCCCATCCGTCCAGATTTCGAGGACAATGAAGTTGTTATGACTGAGAACGAGCCATCATCTGCCCAAGCATTTGCAAAGAAGGAGAAGGCGAAGAAGGAAAAAGCTGCCAAGATGCCTACTCAAGCGGAGGCATCTGATTACTTCTTGAAGACCAAACAAGAGCAGCTTGGTTACTTGATTGCATCCACGCTGAGAATTGAGCAAAGTCTGGCCAACCTCACTAAGAATCAGCAGAGCCTCGAGAGGATCATGGAACAGAAGTTCTATGACTTGGATGTCAAAGTAACGGAAGTTCAGTCTGTAGTGGAGCATCTCCAGGAGGACATGAATGAGAGGAGAGGCAGGACCATGACTCATGCTTTTTCTAGAGTGCCACGAGGCCCGAGGTCGTCTGCCGTGCCAGTTGCTGACACCAGAGCCACTACTTTAGCACCAGCTACAGCCTCAGCTCCAGCATCTACTTCAGCTCAAACTCCAGCGACTACTTCAACATCTACAGAAGCCTTCATCCTTGGAGTGATCCGGACTCCACCACCACCTGAAGATCAAGCCTGAGCGTCGATCTAGTGCTATGCATTTTCTAGGAACTTTTTGGTAACTTGTTGCCAAAGGGGGAAAAGATGTATAGATCATAGGCTTCGAGAGAGAGAGTGTTGCTTTTCTCTCTTGCTTTATTTGGTGTTTTTTTCGAACCTTTTCTGCTTTTGAGTGCTTGATACTACGTCATTATTTGTGAGACATCGATGATCATGTGTTTGATCATAAGCTACACTTAATGTTTGTGTAATGCTTGCTTAAATATTATCATTCTATCTATCGTTTGTGATCATTCACTATTCTTGGTGATGAGTGCATGTATTTCAATCTTATCATTTTTTAGCGCTCCACCAAGATGTATGTGACATGGAAGAGTAACCCATGATTCTAATTCTTTGTGCATTTGCAGTCCAAAGCAAATTTTAAATATGCACAAATTTAGGGGGAGCTCTTACTTATCACATACTTCTCAAAGCGACGATATATTTCATGCTTATTATCATTTGTCGAAGCTTTGATCTATATGTTTTCATCAATTACCAAAAAGGGGGAGATTGAAAGTGCAACTATCCCTAGGTGGTTTTGGTAATTCATAACAACATATAGCTCATTGAGCTAATACTATTCCAAGATAATTATTTCAGGAAAGCTCAATGATCGGCATGGCATGGATGTGAAAGTGGGACCCTCAAAATGCTAAGGACAAAGGATTGGCTCAAGCTCAAAAGCTCAAGACTCTTCATTTTATATTTTAGTGATCCAAGATCACATTGAGTCCATAGGAAAAGCCAATACTATCAAGGAGGGATGAGGTGTTGCTTAATGAGCCTCTTGCTTCATGTGCTTAATGATATGCTCCAAAACCCTCAACTACTTTCCCATATCCACATATGACCTAAACTCTAAGCCAAACTCGGTCCTACCGATTCTTCCTATCCGGCGCCACCGAGTTTCACTTGTCATTAGCCACTCCAAAACCCTAGCAATTCGGTTCTACCGATAAGGATCTCGGTCCCACCGAGATGGGGAGACTATCATTTGAAGCACAAGAGCAAGGAGTTCATTACCTACACACCATTTGTTACTTCTTGGAGAGTGGTGTCTCCTAGATTGGCTAGGTGTCACTTGGGAGCCTCCGACAAGATTGTGGAGTTGAACCAAGGAGTTTGTAAGGGCAAGGAGATTGCCTACTTCGTGAAGATCTACCGCTAGTGAGGCAAGTCCTTCGTGGGCGATGGCCATGGTGGGATAGACAAGGTTGCTTCTTCGTGGACCCTTTGTGGGTGGTTGCTTCTTCGTGGACCCTTCATGGTTGGAGCCCTGTGTGGACTCGCGCAACCGTTGCCCTTGGGTGGAGCCCTGTGTGGACTCGCGCAACCGTTACCCTTTGTGGGTTGAAGTCTCCATCAACGTGGATGTAGGATAGCACCACCTATCCGAACCACGGGAAAAACATCTGTGTCTCCAATAGCGTTTGAATTCTCCAAACCCTTCCCTTTACATTCTTGCAAGTTGCATGCCTTACTTTCCGCTGCCAATATACTCTTTGCATGCTTACTTGAATTGTGTGATGATTGCTTGACTTGTCCTAAATTAGCTAAAATCTGCCAAGAACTAAAATTGGGAAAAGGTTAAGTTTTTATTTGGTCAAGTAGTCTAATCACCCCCCCTCTAGACATACTTTCGATCCTACAACGTATCATAGGACTCGACGAGTTACCAGTATCAGTCGGTTCATCCATATTGGTTTGCTCATCCATGTTAACTGGACCCTCTACCGCTCCTGGCTCATCAACTTGCACCGATTCATTTTCATAAACAGGCTCAACCCTTTGGTTCGGGTTATACTCGCCTGCTGTTTCAGTTTGGATCTCTGGAGTCACCATTGGTGGGTCTTGAGTCTCGAGGTTTGTTGTGGCGTAAGATGACCTGCCAGCTTTCTTTTTTGAAATTACTTTGGGCCTGAAGACATGAGAGTAACGCTGGGTCAAAGAAGCATTTATGATGACAAGGAAAATCATGCTACAACAAATGCTCACCCAAGCTTGATTTTGAGAGCTGGAAGGTGCAAGGAGGTCGATTATCTAGGGCAGAGATTCCTGATAATTTAAATTAGAAGAATTATTATTTTTTTCTCGAATACGCACGAGTGTGTGCACCATATCTTATAGAAGGGGGTATAGAATCCAAACCACCGTCGATGTTAGAGAGTGTCAACCACTACAACATCAACAAGAATCCACACTCTACACTAAGTTTACAACATGGATCACTCACGCCTTGCCCACCTCGACAAAATCTCAAACAACGCATCTATTTCTCCCTTGAACAAATGCGCCTGCTGCCATGCTCTACCACTACAAAAAAAGACACGTCTGTGACATTTTTGGCTGAACGATTTTTTCCTGTCATGCTTATGACACTTCTATGACGATAATTGTGACCAAACACGGTATCATCATAGATGTGTTGGGCTCCTACTTCTATGACAAAAAATGGGATTTTTGTCCTGGGCGGGCCGGAGATGCAACTGCATGACATTCTTTGGGCCGTCCATGACGGAAAAAATTGTGGTAGAAGCGAGGGCGAGGAAAATATCGAGGAGTTCCCGGTTACGGTGGGTGGTCGGGGGCCGAGCGATGCATGTTTCTCTCGTACACGTATGCACGTGGGTGCGAGGCATTGGGCTCTAACTGAACCCGAGCGAGACATTCGCCTACTGAACCCGAGCGATTGCACTGCAGGCTACACGTTACTGAACCCGAGCGATCGATCGGTGGCCGTTAACTGAACCCGATCGAGTGATTTCTTCGCTACTACTGCTAATTGAAGCCTATCGAACCTGCTGTCTCTTGATGAACAGTGAGTGTTGTTGGGGGGTTGGATGAATAGTTCCCAGTGGGGGTGAATGAACAGGACCCCGTGGTAGTAGAGTTCATTGCCGCTGGATGAATAGGACGCCGTTCGATCGAGCTGGCTGGGGTGGATGAACAGGACCCCGTGGAAAGCTGGATGAACATGACAACCCCGTGGAGGGCTGGTTGAACAGTAGCCGATGGAGGGCTGGATTAATAGTAGCCCGCGGAGGGGTGGTTGAACAGGACCCCGTGGAGAGGGCTAGTTGAACACTAGCTGGTGCAGGAGCGGTGGAGGCTAGATGAACAGGAGCCCGTGGATGAGTAGTCGCAGGTGGAGGCAGGAGGGGAGATGCCGTGGATGAACAGTCGTAGGTGGAGGCTGGAGGAGGTCGACGGTGGATGAACAGTAGCCCATGGAGGCTGGAGGAAGTCGACAGTGGTGATGAACAGTATCCCATGGAGTCCCATTTTGCGGTACGCCACACGCCTCCCAATGAACAGGACCCCCGTTTCGACCGTACCGCTCCAACACAAGTCTGTTTCCTCCATTTTGCGGTATGCCACACCCCTCCCGATCAACATGACCCTATTTCGACCGTAGGAGGTCCAAGAGAAGTTTGTTTCCTCCATTTTGTGGTACGCCAGACCCCTCCCGATGAACAGGATCCCGTTTCGACCGTGGCCGGTCGAACACAAGGTCGTTTCCTCCGTTTTGCGGTACGCTAGGCCTCGTTCCGATCGGCTGTTTCATCCAAGCCGGTTGGCTCCCGATGAACACGACTATGACATAGTTTCTCCGTTCTGACCCAGCCATGTACACGAGCCCTGGCCGTACATATGCGCGAGTAGGCGTTCGAGACCCCGCCTGTATGTGCATACATGGTCGTATTTACTTTCTTGCACCCTGGCCATTGTACGTACGTGTATATGATATTAACGAGACTGCGTGACATGCTACGTGCACGCCTCTACTATGACACGTGCCCATCCTTACACGGCCATGGTTCATCGCTGCAGCCTGCAGACAGACTGATCGACTAGTATGTACATACACATTCGCGACCAAAATGACAATGCTATGTATGCTTCGACCAGGTGGGTTCCGACTGTCAGGCACTTCCTTGTGTGCGAAGATGTAGCTGGTGGGTCCCAGCAGTCAGGGGGCGAATCTTTTTTTTTGCCCATAATATGGACACACTTCCTTGCATGCGAAGATGTAGCTGGTGGGTCCCAGCAGTCAAGGGGAAACGTTTTTTTTCACGCAATACGGTGGCCCGTCCAATGGGTCCCTGCTATCAGGTGGAGGAATCATTATTTTCCGCGTAATATGGAGGCACTTCCATGCTGCGCCCGTGGACCCAACTGGCAGCCTCTCCACGTACAGTACTCTTCTGATGGAAGTCGTTCCTTGAGCATGTTGACAACGCCGCGCCGAGAGCACCAGGGCTGATTCTAATTATAATGTTGGGTTGGGCGCAGCAATGTTATCAAAAAATAAACAGGGGAAGAGCATTTCGTTATAAATATATTTAAATAATAAAGTGATTTATTATTACATTGGTCTTTAAATCTTACCAAGCTTTTGTACACAATCACCAGGATTTTCGTTTCCAAAAAAATCCAGGATTTTATTGTTAAGAAATTATTTTTATAAGTTAATAAGATGTGGGATATTGTTTTGTTACATATGTAAGTATCTGTTAAATATATGATGACCATAACAATAATATATAATAACATATAAAATAATTTAAATATAATTATAATATAGTTAGAAGGGAAATATAAGTTGGATCACACATTCCTATTCTTATATAGAAAAATAGAACAGACCTCTGCGTTTTCTTCAAAAAAATACATAAGTTGGGCTGCCGATGTTTCAGGAAAAATAAAACCTCGGATGGGAGATCGATATGCCAGTCGATACATGATGACCTTCAAGAAAATACAAACTGGCATGTCGTGGGTTGCACATGTTAAAAAGAAAGCCTACACGGGGTAGCCCACAACCCAGCCGATACTTGCTAACCCAGTGATAATAAATGATACCTGCCAGCTCCCCGGCTTTGTGGTGAATTTATCTCCTTTAGTAACTACGTTGAAGCACCTAAAAAAAGTAACTATGTTGACAAACCCGTGGGCCCCAACGTCAGTATAGCATTAGGAGGAAGTATTTTTTCAATGAGGCACTTGCTTGCATACGGACATAGACCTAGTGGGCCCTGACTGTACGCCTCTCCTTGTACAGTCCTCTCTAGATTCCTCTTGTTTGTTTAGCATGTTCACAACGGCAGACAGCGGCGCCGCAGCAAGCGCACAAAGGCGCGGGAGGAGATCAGACCACCCGAGGTAGTGCCTTATTTGTAATGAAAGTACTGAACTAGCCTAGTGGCCAAGTGACACTACCCGACAGTTGTTCCGCCCGGGTTCAATTCCACCTGATGCAGGGAAAATATCTCCAAATTTTTTGCCTCTGCCATTATTGACATGTGGGTCCCCATTGACATCTACGCACACCACGTCCAACACTTGCCAAAACTTCGTCCCTCGTTTTCTCTGTTTTTCGCACACTCGACATTGTGTGGGGATTTTGAAAATAGTATATATTTTTGACTGTGCATCATATGAAGATGTGCTATGCATTAATGTTGATTAGCATGTTGTTAACTGGCTGGTAGTTCCATTTTCGACCATGAATAAAACTTCGAACATGATGTTATCCCTGTTTGAAAAGGCCGTGTTAATATAAATGCTCTGCCTCTGAAAGTTGCAGTTTCTTATCTGAAACTAAACTTGCAGTTTCTTTTCTGAAACTGAAACTTGCAGTTTCTTCTCTGAGAATCACATTGTCCGCACTTTTATACTCCTATGACACTACATTTTTTAAGTGCTAAAAATATATCTCTAGAATACATATAATACTTCATATGCTCAATACTGCAAATCTGAAATTCAAAAGACATTCATATCTGAAAGTACTCTCAAAATACACAACACAAAACACAATTCACAACCTGCAAATACTGATAACCCTAAGCTCCTCCTGACAATTCACAACATGCCCGACTATTGGGCTGGGGGGGCAGTCCCCTCCTATTCCTCGGTGGAAGATAGCCGCCCCCTGAGACGATGTGAATGGCAAGGGAGAGGATGGCGGGGAAGCGTCATCGAGCCAACTGCTTTTCTCCTCTTACAGTTGGGTTCGGTTGTCGAAGACTCCACTGGCTCGCTCTGGCACGACACCCTCACAAACAGCACCCTGCAGATGCTCGATCCTTCAATCTTGGTGGATGCTCCATTTGGGATTGATACTCCCACCACCGCTCCCTCACGACCGGATTCGGTGAATCTGCTTGCTCCATGGCCCAGAGGAGTAGCTCTATGTACTCCCACACGACACCCTTCGGGAGTATCTCCGCCTTTTCGATAGATGTCCTAATTAACATAGCCGGCTTGACCTAGATGGCAGCCGAGTAGTCTTTGTGCATGTGCCCCCAATGACCAGCGCCTTGGAGGAACTCAGTTGTCGATGTTTAACCCTCGAAGTGATCTGAAGCACATGCCACCTAATATTGCAAGATGACAAGAAACATTTTTTAGATTTCTCATCAGAACTAAATCCCTATACAACACAACCTGCACGATATGTAGACGATAGCCAATCCAGGCGTGTCTGCTGGAGTCTGGTCACATGCATGGACGAACTGATCTTCCGTGTCATGCATGGATCGTCCAGGAACCAACGTCTGTACAACACTTCTCTAGTATTATTGCTCGTCTCTCTCTTCTATTAACTCACCCGACTTGCGGGGTTGGGGAGTTTGCCTATGGTCGGTTCTCAATTGCGGTCCCACATATGTGTGCAAATGCAATATGCCGCGTGTTCCATTCGAAGAGCGGCGTGCCAGACCGACCTACCGTCTGGGTGCGGCGCGAATGTGACAGGCGTGTTGTATACTCCGTACATGTGTACCGCCGTTTTCTTGAGGCTTTGCTCCATGGCGCAACGCATGGATACAAAATTAGTATACTGTACTATTTAAAAGTCGAGGGCAGGGCTTTTCCCGCATGGTAGACAGGGCACTTCCACCTAGTCGGTTCGACAGAGACGTGAGAAGATGAGAGAGTAGGCTGCTGCAAACGTAGGGTTGTGTGATTTGGCAGCAAGTTACGGTTGGACAGGTGGGGCCCCGTGATTTGACTTGCCATTATCATTTTAACTGCGGCGCTACGACTGACATGAGTCTCCCGATTCCTGACCACCTCCATGGTATACAGGTGCCTCTCCCAATGCTCCACCATGTAGAGGCTGGCTCTTGCATGAGAGCCCACTCCTCCACTTTTTCCTTGCATCTTTCCTATGCAAAAATGCCATGTAAGCGGGCTTATAACCCACTATTGTACTTGCTCATACAAGTGCTAAGCCTGCCACATAGGCATAAAGTCTTATGTGGCAAGTTAATTAAGAGCATGGTTAATAGTATAGCCAACTGCTGGCTATAAGCCAGTGCCATGTCATCTACAACTCATCTTATAGCCAACATGTACAATAGTAGATCAAAAGAGTGTACTACTTTTTTATTA
Source organism: Triticum dicoccoides (assembly GCF_002162155.2). Taxonomy (NCBI): domain Eukaryota; kingdom Viridiplantae; phylum Streptophyta; class Magnoliopsida; order Poales; family Poaceae; genus Triticum; species Triticum dicoccoides. Next base: position 275,047,322 of record NC_041390.1, on the reverse strand, counting down.
TGTGGCCCACCTTTCATTCTCACAAAGTGCCTAGGAGCACGTGCTAGAGCCGGCTCTTCACGAAGAGCCCGCTTACCTTCTCTCTCCTCTTCTCTTCCCTCCAACTAAGCAGAATATACTCCTCCCTCCGTTCCAAATTACTTGTCTTAGAAATTGATGTATCTAGAACTAAAATACATCTAGATACATCCATACTTGCGACAAGTAATTCGGAATGGAGGGAGTAGTTTATTGTTATGCCCCGAGACCATTGCGCCAGGTGTCTTCCAGTTATTCGATGTTGTTGCCTTGTCATTTGTTTGCGTGTCATGCATTTCATATCATGTCATCATGTGCATCGCATTTGCATACATGTTCGTCTAATGCATCCGAGCATTTTCCCCGTTGTCCATTTTGCAATCCGGCACTCCTATGTCCTCCGGCGCCCCCTTTTGTTCTCCTTTCGTGAGCGAGTGTTAAACTTTCTCGGAATGGATCGAGATTTGCCAAGCAGCCTTGGTACACCACCGGTAGACCGCCTGTCAAGTTTCGTGCCATTTGGAGTTCGTTTGAAACTCCAACGGTTAACCGAGGAACCGTAAAGGCCTCGTGTGTGTTGCAGCCCAACACCCCTTCAAAGTGGCCCAAAACCCATCCAAACCCCCTCCATCCTCTCAGTCGTTCGATCACGATCGTGTGGCCGAAAACCGCACCTCATTTGGACTCTCCTAGCTCCCTCTACCTATATATTTGTGTCTCCCTCCGAATTTTCGCGGATGAACCCTAGCGTCTCCTTCCTCGCGCTGCCGGACACATCCGTCCGCGCCGGACATGTCTGCTGGCCACCTCACTCCATCCAATCGCAAGCCTCCATGTCACCCCACCGCCGCTCTCCTCCAACCACGCGCCGCCATGTCGCCTCCTCTCTCTCTCCACCGCGCCGGCCCTGCAGGCCCACGCTGGCCCGAGCCGCCGCCGCCCGAACCCGCGGGGGCCCGGAGCCTCGCCGCC
>NC_041390.1:275041156-275045833 GCF_002162155.2 Triticum dicoccoides | reverse complement strand
CGTCTCCACGCCTTGCGCCGGCCGTCGCCCACCGCTGCGCGTGCCCCGCCGCTGCTCCTTCGTCGCGCGCTCGCGCTCAGCGCCGGCCACCGCGGCGCCTCACCGGCCGCCGCGCCCTGCCGCCGTCTGCCGCCCGCCGCCTCTCGCCCAGATCCGGCGACCGCGTCGCCGCCGTCGTGCGGGATCGGGAGGAGCCCGATCCGCGCGTCCCTGTCCTGCCCAGATCCAGGCCCAGCTGGCCCGCTCCCGCCGGCCTGCCTCACCTCCTCTCTATTCTGGGCCAGGCCCATGGTGAGCCATCCCTCTAAACCCCGCTCGTGCGCACTTCAGCTATCCCGCGCCCATGTATTTTTCTCTAAGTCACCAGATCCATATATTATATGCCTCTGTTCATCATGCCATAACTCCTCATCTGTAGCTCCGTTTTGTGCATGCCATATGTCTATATGTTCATCTGGATGTCCTCTTCATTTTGTTCCATTGCAACATGCTTGTTTGAGTCCATCTTGATGCCCAAATTATTGATGTTAGAGTGCTATAAAATGTTAGTTCCTGGTTCTTAACAGATCTTGAGCATTTGTCATTTTTGCCATGATTATTGTGTGCTGCATATGAGCATGAGCTCTACATGTGTTTTGGGCTATGCCATGCCATCTTTACAAGGGTGTATGCCATGTATTTTTGTGATCAACGTGGTGACTAGCACATGCATGCAAAGTAGCTCTCGTGATGTTGCTGATTTCAGGGACTTGGATTTTCACTAAGTCATTTCCCTGATGTTATTTTTATGCCATGTATTCATGTTGATACAGAGTGATCCATGCCTCTTTTGAGTATGTTCAGTAAGGATTATTTGGACATATGGTTGTGCTCTATCCATCCATGTCCCTGTTTGCATTTATGGAGTACCCTAGCATGACTCAATCTTGCTCTACTTTTGCTATAAAATGTTCCTGGCAGATTGTTTACGTGTTATCAGTTTTGCCAAGGTTGTTGTAGTTGATCCATGCATGCTATTAACTTGTTCTTGCCATGGTTAGCTTCTTGATCATGTCTTCTTGCTGGGAGTATGCTTAGTTTATCATGCAATGTCTTGTGTTGAGTGCATCGAGCTCACAAACATGCCTTCATATTTCTGTTTTTGCCATGTCCAGTTTTCTGCCAAGTCTGAATCTGTTAACGAAACTTGCTATGTTTACATGGGTGCCATCATATCTTCTGATCCTTTTTGGCTTATGGTCAGTAAGGGACTTTTGTTATATGCTTCAAGTAGATTCATGCAATGCCTTGTATTGCTATGTTCTGTTCCTGCAGCATGTTGTTATCTTGCTCTAAACATTGCTTCCTGATGTTAAATCCTGACATGTTAGTATTTTCACTAAGTGTGTGATGCTGATATCTTTTGCCCTTTTGCCATGCTTGTTTTAACCTGCTCTTGTGTGATTTAGCCATAGCTCAGTGTTCATCTTTTGTCAAGCATCTTGAGTAGATCACTACCATGTGCTTTGTTGCTATGTTGGAGTGCAGTAGCTTAGCTTCTTGTTGCATTCTAGATGGCATCGTGTTGTTAATCGCATAATTGTGTCATTCTTGTTTTGCTTGCCATTTGCAAACCGTGCATCCGATTCCGGTGATCTTTATATCAATTTCGACCCAAATCAACTCATCTTTCCAGCAGTGCTCTTGGTTTGCCAAGCTGAGGCCTGGTTCAATCTTTTCTTTCCGAAGCTCGCATACGCATTGCATAGCACATCCCGCATATCATGCCATGTTTTGCATCATGTTGCTTGCGCATTGCACCATGGTTGATTGTGGTTTCTTTTGCTTGTGCTCTTGCTTTGGGTAGAGCCGAGAGACGAGTTCGTTCTCGAGGAACCCATTGAGTACGCTTATGAGGATCAGGCTTTCGTCAACTCGGAGAACTTTGCAGGCAAGATGACCATACCCTCGAAATCACTTCTACCTTTGCTTGCTAGTTGTTCACTCTTTTGCTGCACCGCGATACCTACCACTTGCTATATCATGCCTCCCATATTGCCATGTCAAACCTCTAACCCACCTTGTCCTACCAAACCATTGTTTGGCTATGTTACCGCTTTGCTCAGCCCCTCTTATAGTGTTGCTAGTTGCAGGTGAAGATGGAGTTTGTTCCATGTTTGGAACATGGATATGTTGGGATATCACAATATCTCTTATTTAATTAATGCATATATATACTTGGTAAAGGGTGGAAGGCCCAGCCTTATGCCTGGTGTTTTGTTCCACTCTTGCCGCCCTAGTTTCCATCATACCGGTGTTATGTTCCTTGATTTTGTGTTCCTTACACGGTTGGGTGTTATGGGGACCCCTTGACAGTTCGCTTTGAATAAAACTCCTCCAGCAAGGCCCAACCTTGGTTTTACCATTTGCCTCACCACCACCTACCCTTCCCTCAGGTCGGCCAACCCAACGGTCATCTTTATTTAAGCCCCCCCCCCCGGGCTAGTGCTTGTCTAAGTGTTGGTCCGAACCGAGCCGCCTGCGGGGCCACCTCAGGGAAACTCGAGGTCTGGTTTTACTCGTAGCTTGTTTCATCCGGTGTTGCCCTGAGAACGAGATATGTGCAGCTCCTATCGGGATGTCGGCGCATCGGGCGGTCTTGCTGGTCTTGTTTTACCATTGTCGAAATGTCTTGTAACCGGGATTCCGAGTCTGGTCGGGTCTTCCTGAGAGAAGGAATATCCTTTGTTGACCGTGAGAGCTTGTGATGGGCTAAGTTGGGACACCCCTATAGGGTTTTGAACTTTCGAAAGCCGTGCCCACGGTTATGGGCAGATGGGAATTTGTTAATGTCCGGTTGTAGAGAACTTGACACTTAACTTAATTAAAATGCATCAACCGCGTGTGTAGCCGTGATGGTCTCTTTTTGGCGGAGTCCGGGAAGTGAACACGGTTCTTGTGTTATGCTTGAACGTAAGTAGTTTCAGGATCACTTCTTGATCACTTCTAGTTCACGACCGTTCTTTGCTTCTCTTCTCGCTCTCATTTGCGTAAGTTAGCCACCATATATGCTTAGTGCTTGCTGCAGTCCCACCTCACTACCCTTTCCTACCCATAAGCTTAAATAGTCTTGATCGCGAGGGTGTGAGATTGCTGAGTCCCTGTGACTCACATATTACTTCAAACACTTGCAGGTGCCGATGATACCAGTGCAGGTGACGCAACTGAGCTCAAGTGGGAGCTCGATGAAGATCGTGTTCGTTGTGTTGTTTCGTTTCCTTTCGATCAGTAGTGGAGCCCAGTCGGGGCGATCGGGGACCTAGCAATAGGGGTGGTCTTTCTTTATTTTGGTTCCGTAGTCGGACCTTGATTGTATTTTGGATGATGTAATTCTATATTTATGTATTGTGTGAAGTGGCGATTGTAAGCCAACTCTTTACCCCTTTCTTATTCAGTACATGGGATGTGTAAAGATTACCACTCTTGTGACATGCCTACTATGCGGTTATGCCTCTAAGTCGTGCTCCGACACGTGGGAGATATAGCCGCATCGTGGGTGTTACATTTATTCCTTATAGCCCGCTGACTCGGCTCTATTGTACTTGCTCTAAGAAGACAGAGACCCCAGGAAGAAACGGTGCTAAGCGCGTGTACCTAGGTGGAAAGACAATTTTCACTCTATAGCTAATTAAATGAAGCAAACTTGGCAACAAAAAACTAAGCACCTATGCATTGGGGACATGAGTTGCTAAGCAATTTAATGCCCTTAGTACCTCATCTAAGCACCATTTCATTGGAAGAGGTCACTCCTTGGCAAATACAATAAATACTACGAAGAAAGAGATAGAGAGAAGTAAAAAATACTCTTATAGCTAACCTTGTTGTATGAGTGACTAAGTGATGACTATGTATGACATGCCAACATTAGATAGCCTAACGCACTGTGTTAAATCTCCAAGGGCACGACCGCGCGAGCGAGGCGGCGGTCGTGGTAGGCGGACCATGATACGGGCTGCCGGCAGCCCTTGGATCTGAGATCGAACAGTCGCATGCTAAGTTGCTGAAAATTTGCATAATAACCCTCCAGGATAGGATATTCACCCATAGGTCTAGAATCACGCCATGCAACCACTACTAGGAAAATGCTTATACACAGTAGCATAGTAGTAGTGCTAGAAAAGAGTAAACGCTGCTGCTATTGAGCAGTAGACTTTTCCTGGCAAGCGCTACCAGTAACTCTATAGTAGTAGCGCTGTGAAACAGAAACACACTTCTACTATGTGGGACCAGACGAGGCCACCGACGGTCGCCGGAGTTGTAGCGGTGTACAGAAAAAGCGCTACTACTAACAGTTTAGTAGCAGCCCTTGGTTTTACTGCGTCGCTACTGCTAGTTGGCCCCACTTAGCAGTAGCGCTTTTCCTGGAGAGCGCTGCTACTAAGTCCAATAGCAGCAGTGCTTTTTGCAAAGCAGCGCTACTGCTAGTTGCGGCTTGTGCCACCTTTTCCACCCCCTCCCCCTCCTCCCCCCCACTTTGCCCTCTCTCCCCCTCCTTTCCCCTCTCCCCTCTCTACTCTCCACTCTCCACCATTGTTGCTCTTCTTCTCTCTTCCTCCTACCTCTCTTCTCTCCTCATTAATGGCACCCTCCTCCATAAATGGCCTCTCTCTTTCTCCTACACCTCTTTTCTCTCTCCCA
>NC_041390.1:274921015-275040821 GCF_002162155.2 Triticum dicoccoides | reverse complement strand
CTAGCTAGATTCACCTCTCCTCCCCAACAACTAGATCTAGCTAGCTATTTAGCCAACCACACGTGCTCTCTCGATCGTTCTCTCTCATCATCTAATTAACCGCGTGCTCTCGGTCTCTCTCGGGAGCTATATAGGCAGTGAGTAAAAAGTTGTTCATTTCAAGAATGGGAATATGTGTGTGAATGAGAATATGTGTGTTTGGGATATATATATATATATATATATATATATATATATATATATATATATATATATATATATATGGAGAGATTTGTGCGAGTGAAGTTGCTTATGTTTTGCCGAAATGTCGGTTTATTTCCATTTCGGTGAATTTTGAGCAAACTCAATATGTCGTATTTTTAGGCAAGGTCATGCCAAAATTTATATATCTGACTTTGAAGCATGCATTATTTATTTCATAACCCTTTTGCTTGTTATACCGTGCAGTCGGTCATGAAGGTGAGTGGATGGAAGGTGGAGCGGTACATGCAATCCGCGGTGATGGACATGTATGCAAATAATCGGACTAGGATTAGATGTCCGTGTGCAAGATGCAAGGAAGGAGTCCTTTTGGACCTTTTGATCATGGCACTTTGAAGGCGCACCTGCTGATGAATGGTTTCATGGATGGCTATACTCAGTGGATAAGTGAAGAAGATGATGATGAGGAGGACGTCCACATGGCAGGGAATAACGACATGGGGCTAGACGAAGAGATAACCGATCGACAAGAAGACGATGGCGCCGGACATGTCGGCGGGGAAGAGTCCGGAAATGACGACGGCGGAGGAGAAGATTCGGACACGGTGAAGAAGAGTCTGGACATGGCGGAGAAGAGGCGGTCGTCACGCCACAGTCTTCGATGCTACTAAGTGCAGTCGTGCAGGACCCTCATGTTCGAGACCTCCTTCGCAAGAGTACGACTAGCGAGAGTGCTGCTTCTAGAGAGGAGGCCAAGCTGGCGCAACTTGAAGTAGACTCGAGGACTCCATTGTATGACGGTTGCGATCTCGAGGTGACCCGCTTGAGTTTCATGCTCGAACTTCTAAAGACGAAGGCCAAAAACGAATGGACAGACAAAAGCCTCGATGAGCATTTGAAGCTTCTACATAATAAAGTTCTTCCCGCGGGGAACCTGTGTCCTACTAGTGTTGAGGAGGCCAAGAAAATCTTTTTCCCTTTTGATTTGCCGCACATTAGGTACCACGCACGCATCAACGATTGCATCGTTGATCAGGGGGAGCACGCGGAAAAAACCAGCTGTCCAGTGTGCAATGCTTCTTGATACAAGAAGGCAGGAAAGAAAGCTCCTTAGAAAGTTGTATGGTACTTTTTGATCACTCCCCGTCTGCAACGGTATTTCGTAGATCCTAAGGAAGCAAAGCTCATGTGCGGGCATGCGGAGAGGAAGAACCCCGACGATGGAGATGATCCGAGGCTGAGACACCTCGTAGATGCTAACCAGTGGAGAGCATTCAACGCCGTATATGGATTTGCTATAGAAGATCCAAGGAACATCGTTCTTGGTGCGAGTACCGATGGCATGAATCCATGTGGAAACTAGAACACCAACCACAACACATGGCCCGTGTTTGTATGGATGTACACCTACCCCCATGGAAGTGCATCAAGACAAAGTACATACACATGAGCATGCTGATTCAAGGGCCGAAACAACCAGGAAATAGTATTAACCTGTATATGGGGCTTTTATAAGAGGAGCTAGACACGTTATAGAAAACACCGACATGGACATGGGACGGGAGCAAAGGAGAATATTTCCATATGAGAGTCGCGCTGATGACAATGGTGCACGACTATCTTGGTTAAGGGTACACCTCAGGCCAGGTGTGCCACGGATACTGCGGATGCACGAGGTGCATGGACGATACAATGTCTCAGCAGCTGACGTCAATGAAAGATGGCAGGTCCGGGAAAATCGTGTACATGGGGCATCGTAGATGGCTCGAGAAGCATGACCCGTGGAGAAAGCATGGAGATCTATTCAATGGGTTGGCTGAGCTTGGAGGACCTCCACGTAAGAGGAGCGGCGCCGAAATCAACGAGCTGTTGAGAAACTGGGAACAATGCCCCGCGTCAGGAAAGATCAAAAAGGCGCCAGAGCCGCTGCAGAAGGTATGGAAAACGAGGTCTGATTTCTGGGACATGGAGTATTGGCCAATCATGACATGCCTCATTGCCTTGATCCAATGCATATCATGAAGAATGTCCTCGAGAGCTTGCTAGGCACACTAATAAACATGCCGGAGAAGACCAAGGATGGGCCGAAGGCAAGGAAAGACTTGGAAGATTTGAAGATCAGGAAAGATCTCCACCGTAAAAAGATGATGGAGGAGACGGAGATAGAGGAGGGGGAAAGGGGCAGAAAAGTCAACAAGAAGGAGGAGAACTATTGCCCCCCTTCTTGCTTCACCTTAAGTGTGAAGGAGATCGATCAATTCATCAAGTGCCAAATGGGAATCAAAGTCAGTTTCGGTTACTGTGGGAAGATAAGCAGATTTCTAGACCCCAAGAAGAAAAGGTTCAGCGGGATGAAGTCTCATGACTGTCACGTGATGATGACGCAGATACTCTCGGTTGCCATTAGAGGGATAATGGAGAAGCACGTCCATGACATGCTTACTGGTCTCTGCAACTTCTTCGACGTTATATCTCGAAAGTCCATAAGTGTGAAGCCGCTCCAAAGGCTATAGGAAGAGATCGTTGTCATACTATGTGAGCTTGAGATGTACTTCCCGCCCGCATTCTATGACGTCATGGTGCATCTATGTGTCCACATCGTGGACGACATTATCGACCTCGGGCCAACATTCCTTCACAGCATGATGCCGTTTGAGAGGGTGAATGGGGTCATCAAAGGATTCGTTCGTAACATGTCCCGTCCCAAAGGGAGCATTGTCCAGGGGTATCTGACGCATGAGTGCATCTCCTTTTGCGAGAATTATATAAGCGTCAGAGACCCTATTTTTGGTTTACCCGTCAAGAAGCATGATGGTAAGCTCGAAGGAGATGGTCACAACAATGGCCGGAGGGGAATTACATGTGGACTACTCGGATCGACGGAACGACTTTGACAGGGCTAACTTAGTAGTGCTACAACACCTAGATGTGGTAGATGATTATGTGGCATAGCACAAATAAACCATCGCAATGAAGTACCGTGATAAGGGGATGCTCAAGATGGACGATGAAGTTACTGTAGAGCACAACGCCACTTTCTTGTGTTTGTTTAAACAACAAGTTCTTGAAAATCCCCCGGAAGAGGGCAGTTCGGACGGATTCCTCATACACGCCTTAGCACATGGCCCCGCACCCAAGCTCGCGACCTAACAGTCCTACGATATCAATGGGTACACGTTCTACATGGAGGCCAAAGGCATGGACAGTGATTACCAGAACTCCGGGGGTGACAATTCAATGCGTGATTGACGCCAACGGCACAACTGAAAGATTCTACGGAAGGGTCAAAGAGATCTGGGAGCTTGAATATGCTGGAATGCACGATGCGATGATGTTTCATGTCAGATGGGCCAAGGACGTCGTAAGAGAAAACAAGTATTTCACCACCATGTCTATACCCGACGCGAAGAGAAGTCCCGTGAATGTTAACGTCATCGCCAAAAATGTGCCATGGGTACACGCTAAGCATGTGACACAATGCTTCTTCATAACCGAACAGGCCAATCCTAGCCATGTTGTCGTGAGGAGATCCAAAAGGAGCATCGTCGAAATGGATGGAGTCGCCAACGAGGAAGACTACAACCAATACAGCAACCCGATGAGGGAAGATGACGATGATGATGAAGCATACGTGAAAAGAAGAATCAATACTACATTACCTAAGAAAGATCGTACTCCATGGCTCCGAAAAATTCACAAGGAGGGGCTCAATTACTCGGCAACGAACAGGAAAGGGAAGAAGCTCAATGAGAAACGTCGTCGGCGCGGCTGATCAGAAACTTACATTTATATATATATATGTATCTATTTTGTGTATGCACTTAAGTAACCGTTATCGGTCAACTGATATGTTACCACCACATGCATGGTTCCGGTGATATTCACGCAGTGGGAAAAGAAAAAGAAAAGGAAAATAATAAAAGAAAAGAAAACTAAAAAGAAAAGGGAGAAAGCAGTACAAAAGAAAAGGTAAAGTAAACAGAAAAGAAAACGAAATAATAAAAGAAAAGAAAACTAAAAACTAGAAAAGGAAAATAATAAAAATAAATAAAAAATTGGAGCAGTTAGTAGTAGCGCTGGATCCTGAAACATCGCTACTACTATGTGCCATTAGCAGTAGTGTTGCTTTACTACCCAGTGCTATAGCTAACTATTTTAGAATTAAAAATAGAAATTGGAACAGTTAGCAGTAGCGCTTGTTTAGGACAAGCGCTATAGCTAAGTTAGCTATAGCGGTTGTTTCCAACCCAGCGCTACCACTATTTTGAGCTAACCCACCCCCTGCCGCGCAGGCTCAAAATTTCGCTAAGTATCATCCCCCCATCTGCACCTCGCCCTGCGCCCGCCGTCGACGCCCTCGACCTCACCGCCGCCGGCTGTCACCCCTGCGCCCGCCCTCGACATCGCCGACCGTCACCCCTATGCCCGCCCTCGACCTCGCCAGTCATCTCCCCTGCGCCCGCCCTCGACCTTGCCGGCCGTCGCCCCTGCGCCCGCCCTCGACCTAGCCGCCGCCGCCCTCGACCTCAACGCCGCCGCCCACTCCACTGCCCCGTAATCCTCTCCCTCTCCTCCCCCCTGCCCTCCTCTCTCCCTCCCTCTCTCTCTCTCTGCTCTCTCTCTCTATCTATCTAATTTGAATTTAGCCTAGCTAAGTGTTGGATGTATGAACCCTAACTAGGAGATGTAGCAGAGAGAGATTTAGTTTAGGGCAATTTACTTTAGGAAATTTAGTTTAGGGCAATTTTGTTTAGGGAAATTTTGTTTAGGGTATATAAAATACCTATAAATAAAAAAATAGTAGGAAATTGGTTTCTGTAGGTATAAAAAACAGTAGCTAAAATTTATAAAAAATAGTAGCTAGTTAGTTTTTGTAGGTATAAAAACAGTAGCAAAAATTTATAAAAAAACTGTAGCTAATTAGGGCGGTAGCAAATATAGCTAGGGCCATTTTTTAGCAAATGAGCAAATCAAAAAAATCCAGGATTTTATTGTTAAGAAATTATTTTTATTAGTTAACAAGATGTGGGATATTTTTTCTTACATATGTAAGTATCTGTTAAATATATGATGACAATAACAATAATATATAATAACATATAAAATAATTTAAATATATATAATATAGTTAGAATGGAAACATAAGTTGGACCAGGCGTTCCTATTCTTATATAGAAAAATAAACAGACCTCTGCGTTTTCTTCAAAAAAAAATACATAAATTGGGCTACCGATGTTTCAGGAAAAATAAAACCTCGGATGGGAGGTCCATAGGCTGGTCGATACATGACGGCTCTCAAGAAAATACAAACATGCCTATGGACCTCCCATCCGAGGTCGTGGGCTGCGCATGTTAAAAAAGAAAGTCTAGACGGGGCAGCCCAAAACCCAGCTGATACTTGCAGCCCCAGTGATAATAAATGATACCTGCCACCTCCCCGGCTTCGTTGTGAATTTATCTCCTATAGTAACTACGTTGAAGCACCTAAAAAATGTAACTATGTTGACAAACCCGTGGGCCCCAACGTCGGTATAGCATTAGGAGAAAGTATTTTTTCAATGAGGCACTTGCATGCGTACGGCCATAGATCTGGTGGGTCCCGATTGTCCGCCTCTCCACGTACAGTCCTCTCCAGATTCCTCTCGTCTGTTCAACATGTTCACAATGGCAGACAGCAGCGTCGCGGCGAGCGCACAAAGGCGCAAGAGGAGATCCGACCACCTAAGGAAGTGCCTTATTAGTAACGAAACAACTGAACTAGCCCAGTGGCCGAGTGACACTACCCGATAGCTGTTCCGCCTGGGTTCGATTTCACCTGTGTAGAGAAAATATCTCCAAATTTTTTGCCTCCACCTTTATTGACATGTGGGTCCCAATTGTCATCTACACACACCACGTCCTACACTTGCCAAAACTTCGTCCCTCGCTTTCTCTGTTTTTCGCACACTCGACATTGTGTGGCCATTTTGAAAATATCATATCTTTTTGACTGTGCATCATATGAAGATGTGCTATGCATGAATGTTGATCAGCATGATGTTAACTGGCTGGTAGTTCCAGTTTCGACCATGAATAAAACTTCCAGCATGATGTTCACACTGTTTGAAAAGGTCGTGTTAATATAAATGCTCTGTCTCTAAAAGTTGTAGTTTCTTATCTGAAACTGAACTTGGAGTTTCCTATCTGAAACTGAAACTTGCAGTTTCTTCTTTGAGAATCACATTGTCTGCACTTTTACACTCCTATGAAACTACATTTTTAAGTGCTAAAAATAGATCTCTAGAATTCATAAAATACTTCATATGCTCAATACTGCAAATCTAAAATTCAAAAGACATTCATATCTGAAATTACTCTCAAAATACACAACACAAAACACAATTCATAACCTGCAAATACTAACAACCCTAAGCTCCTCCTGACAATTCACAACCTGCCCAACTATTGGTCTGGGGGGGGGCAATCCCTCCTATTCCCCGGCGGTAGACAGCCGCCCCGTGAGATGATGTGAACGGTGAGGGAGAGGATGGCGGGGAAGCGTCGTTGGGCCAACTGTTTTTCTCCTCTTGCAGCTGGGTTGGGTCGACGAAGACTCTACCGGCTCGCTCTGGCACGACACCCTCACAAACGGCACCCTATAGATGCTCGATCCTTCAATCTCTGGTGGACGCTCCATATGGGATCGATACTCCCACCACCGCTCCCTCACGATCAGATTCGGTGAATCTGTTTGCTCCATGGCCCAGAGGAGCAGTTCTATGTACTCCCACGCGACTCCCTCCGGGAGTATTGCCGCCTTTTCGCTCGGTTGCGGATATTTGTCCATGGATGTCGCCGTCGCCGCTAGTTGGTCCTTGTTCTCAAACCAAGACTGTATCTCCAACATCCTAGCTAGCTTCATAGGGTCGTCGTCCGCGATCCTCACGTATCGGTTGTACTCCTCCATCGATCTACTTCTCCACAGCACCTTCACTTGCCGGCGGTGGTTTTTGAATGGAAGAGGAGAGGAGCAGCGCTGGTTTTGGTTTAGAACAGGAGAGGAGCGACGCTGGTTTTGGATTGGAACATGAGAGGAGGGGCAATGGTTTTGAAATGGAAGAGGAGAGGAGCGGTGCTGGATTTAGATTGGAACAGGAGAGGAGCGACGGTGGTTTAAGAGGAGAAGAGCGGAAGAGCGGCGCTGGTCTTGGAAGTATTTTTTGTTTTGCGTATTTTGGGTCAAAGTTTGACCACGTACTGTATTTGACAAGCAAAATGTGAATGCATGTCATCAAAAATTGTATCGTTTGGTTCATATCTGAATGTACTTTCAAATTATATTATTTTTGCAACGTATACCATATATTTTATTTGCGAAAATCATGGTCAAATTATGACCCAGAATAAAAGGGAGACTAGTTAATGTGGGGTCGCTTTCTTAATTGAAGGGTAAATTGATTTTCATTTTGATCTAGTCACAGCGCGTCGGCCCTCTCGTCCAATCCTAAATCGCTGCCACACGCTCCTCTCCCTCTTCTCCATTGCAAAACCACCTCCTCTCCTCTCCATCATCTCCATTCCAAAACCACCGTCTCGCCTCTCCCTCTTCTCCATTGCAAAACCGCCTCATCTCTCCTTGGACGAGGATCTATGGAGGGGATGCAACAGCGAATCAGGCAGATCGCCGGCGGTAACCAGGCAAAGTTAGCCAGGTTGAAGGAGATCCTTACTTGGTTTGACAATGAGTGGGAGATTTTGAGGATGGGGCTTTTCCTGCGCGGTAGGCGGGGCAGTTCCGCCTAGTCGGTTCGACAGAGATGCGAGAAGATGAGGGGGTAGGCTGCTACAAACATAGGGCTGTGTGATTTGACAGTGAGTCACTACTGGACAGGTGGGGCTTGGTGATTTGACTTGCCATTATCATTTTAACTACGACGCTACGACCGGCTTGAGTCTCCCGATTCCTGACCACCTCCATACAGGTGCCTCTCCCGATGCTCCACCATGTAGAGGATGGCTCTTGCTTGAGAGCCCACTCCCCCACATATGCAAAAATGCCATGTAAAGCGGGCTTATAGCCCACTATTGTACTTGATCCTATTGGTGCTAAGCCTGCCACATAGGCATAAAGTCTAATGTGGCAATTTAATTAAGAAGAGAGAGACTAGTTTGGTGACCCCATGAAGAAACAGTGATAAGCGCGTGTACATAGATGAAGCAAACTTAGCAACAAAAAACTAAGCACCTATGCCTTGGGGACTTGAGTTGCTAAGCCATTTAATGCCCATAGCACCTCATCTAAGCACCACTTCATTGGAAGAGGTCACTCCTTGGCAAATGCAATAAATACTACGAAGAAACAGATAGACAGAAGTAAACAAAAAATACTCTCATAGCCAACCTTATAGCTAACCTTGTTGTATGAGTGACTAAGTGATGACTATGTATGACATGCCAATATCAGATAGCCTAACGCATCGTGTTAAATCTCCAAGGGCGCGACTGTGCGAGCGAGGCGACGGTCGTGGTAGGCGCGACCATGATACGGGCTACTGGCAGCCCTTGGATCTGAGATCAAATGGTCGCATGCTAAGTTGCAGAAAATTTGCAGAATAACCTTCCAGGATAGGATATTCACCCATAGGTCTAGAATTACACCATGCAACCGTTCAATCTCAGATCCAAGGGCTCTCGGAAGCTCGTATCATGGGAGAATGCAAAGCTTTGTATCACCTGTAATTTTCCCGGCGCTTGACATGATATCAAAAGCCATTTAATTGGGCGTCGAGTAGACATGCCATCTAATTGGGCCCCCATAGTACTGTGCATGAATCCATTTATCCACCATGCAAGCCACTACCCTGCCATTCGCACGCGCCCCCACTCGACATTTTTACAATCGATAAACCGCTCCTAGTCGTCCCATCCTTTCACATTACGACAGTTCCACTAATACTAACCCTCCTCCCAAATCTATGGTGTCCCAAATCTCCATGATCGGCGGTGAGTACAAGGTTAGAACCATCACCTGCGATGGTGAAAGAATGCCTTGCTCGCTTCAAACGCATGTTCGAAAACTCAAATGGTGAGTGGGTCGTTGGGCTAGATGTTGAGTACACCACAGTCCTAGGAAGCGAGAAGAAACTGAAGGAGGCAGAGAAGAAGAAGCCCGCTGTGATCCAGGTTTGCGTGCATGACTTATGCTTGGTCTACCACATATGCCATGCCGACGTTGAGTGCGAGGAATTTAAGGACTTCCTCAAGGGCGGCCGAGTCAAATTCGTTATTGTAGACTTTAGGAATGACAAGGAAATCCTGGGTCGGATAGGCCTCATTGTAGGCCACCCCTTCGACCTCCAGAAGGAAGGGCTGGTGCCCTCCCTTGATCAGCCTTCAATGCTAACCCTGGCAGGAGCCATGGTTCAGCCTATGTACGGTGAACTAAAGAAAGCTCCGCACATGTTTCATCTTGCATGGCAGTGGACTATACTAGATATAGACCACATCCACTACGCTGCAATGGATGACTACCTTACTGTTTTATATTTATAGCTATTTTATATACCTACAAAAATTGCCTAGCTACTGGTTTTTATTTGCTACTGGTTTTTTTGCTACTTGTTTTTTTGCTACTATTTGTTAGTTTTATTTGCTACTGTTTTTTCCTAAGTGATCTCTCTCTCTCTGCTACCGACCCTAATTAATTAGCTATTGCATTAGCTACTACCCTAAACAAAATTTCCCTAGCTAAAAGCAACAAAAATCCTGGTGATTATGTACAAAAGCTTGGTAAGATTTAGGGACCAATGTAATAATAAATCACTTGTTATTTAAATATATATATATAACAAAATGCTCAGCCCCTGTTTATTTTTTGATAACATTGCTGCGCCCACCCCAACATTATAATTAGAATCAGCCTAGCAAAATCGTGTATTTCGAGAAAGTGCAAATGGCCTGTAATTTTTTAGGTAAAACATAAATGGGCCGCATGGACGCTACATTATTTGTTCACCTAGCCCAGCTAATGGACTGTAATTCAAAAAAATATCAAATGGACTGTAAATTCTACCCCGCAAAAAAGACTGTAAATTCTAAAAAAATGAGTTGAATACGTGCCACATTTTTGGAGGCTGAAATGTGGGCCAGTAGGCCGAAGCCAATGCAAGTCGTTGTCAACTTAGTCAACAAATGGTTCTGACATTGTTAGCCGTTGGATTTACATCCAACAACCGGCATCCATCTTCAATCCCTCGTCTTCTTCCTCCAGCGCCACCGGGACCACCTGCTCCCGCCTCCTGCTGCTAGCAGCTCTGGTTAGCACGCTTCGCTGTGAAGCGCTACTCCATCATTGTCTAGGCCATCCCTCCACCCCTCCACACCTCCTGTTTTTCTCCACCGACTGCCGAACCACACCGCACCAGAACTAGTTAACCCTTGTACACCTCTCCGTCTGCGACTCCACTCCCGCATCTTCCCATCTCCGGCTTGTTGCTGTCCGGGGCCTCGCCGTCGTCCACCACCTTGGATGCGCTCAGCGCGAAGTGGTCAACGTGGTCAACGAACGACACCATCGGAAGTAGACTGTGTGTGGAGAGGCTGACAGCTGGGTGCACGGTCGCACGCAAGGAAATGCCTCCTTATTACGCGCAAAATAATGATTCCTCCATGTGACAGCTGGGACCCACCGAAAGGGCCTCTGTATTTCGCGAAAAAATGTTCCCACCGCTGACAGGTCGGACCCACCAGCTATATCTTCGCACGCAAGGAAGTGGCTCCTTATTACGCACAAAAAAATGAATACTCCGCCTGCTAGTTGGGACCCACCTTGGTGGGAAGCTGACTTGTGGGCCTACTAAGTTGACGGGGACGGAGTGCTTTGTCAACTTAGTCAATATGAACGATTATAGCTCAAGTGACCGTACGATGTCCATCCAACGGCCGTAGTGCTTCTTCAACCTCTGGTCTTCTTTCTCCAGCCGCCCAAAGCAGCGCCGGTCGTGCCGCATGCTCCTGCCTCCTGTGGCCAGCTGTGCTGTCACGGAGGCCTCACCGCCCCGACTATTCCCATCACTGGCCAGGCCCTACGGCGACGACAGCCTCACACCGCATCCAAACCAGTGAACCCTCATACTCCTCACCGCGCGGGCTTCCATTGTCACGTCTTCCCTGGCTTCGTGTCGTCCCCTTCCTAGGCCTCGCCGTCGTCCACCGCCCTGGTGCTCTCGGTGCGGCGTGGTCAACGTGGTCAAGGAACGGCTTCCATCAGACATGTACTGTACATGGAGAGGCTGATAGCTGGGTCCACGGCCGCAGCAAGGAACTGCCTCCTTATTACGCGCAAAATAATTATTCTTCCACCTGACAGCGGGGACCCACCGGACGGGCCATCGTATTTTGCAATAAGATGTTTCCCCTAACTGCTGGGACCCACCAGCTACATCTTCGCACACAAGGAAGTGCGTCCGGGCGAAAAAACGATTCGCCCCCCTGTCTGCTAGGACCCACCAGCTACATCTTTGCACGCAAGGAAGTGCCTGACAATCGGGACCCACCTGGTCAAACTGTACGTAGCGTTGTCATTCTGGTCGCGAACGTGTACATACATACTGGTTGATGTAGAGGCGCGCATGTGTCGTAGTAGAGGGGCACACGTAGCATGTACACGTACGTACAACAGCCTGTGTGCAAGAAAGAAGATACAGCCACGTACGTACATACGGGCAGGGTCTCGAACGCCTACTCGCGCATACGTATGGCCAGGGCTCGTTTACATGGCTGGCTCGGAACGGAGAAACAACGTTGTCGTCGTGTTCATGGGGAGCCAACCGGCTGGGTCAGAACGGAATGCGTTTTCGTGTTCACCGGGAGGGCTTGGATGGAATAGCCGATGGAAACGAGGCCTGGCGTACCGCAGAACAGAGTAAACGGCCTTGTGTTCGACCGGCCACGGTCGAAATGGGATCCTGTTCATCGGGAGGGGTCTGGCGTACCGCAAAACGGAGGAAACGGGTCTCCTACGGTCGAAACGGGGGTCCTGTTGATCGGGAGGGGTGTGGCGTACCACAAAACGGAGGAAACAGACTTGTGTTGGAGCACTACGGTCGAAACGGGGGTCCTGTTCATCAGGAGGGGTATGGCGTACCACAAAACGGGACTCCAAGGGATACTGTTCATCTCCACCATCGACCCCCTCCAACCTCCACACGAGCTACTGTTCATCCACCATCGACCTCCTCCAGCCTCCACCTGCGACTGTTCATCCACGGGCTCCTGTTCATCCAGCCTCCACCGCGCGCTACTCCACCGACTACTGTTTAACCAGCCCTCTCCACGGGCTCCTGTTCAACCACTCCTTCACGGGCTACTGTCCATCCAGCCTTCCATCGTCTACTGTTCATCCAGCCCTCCACGGGGTCCTATTCATCCAGCCCCAACCGGATCGATCGATCGGGGTCCTGTTCATCCAGAGGCAACACCACGGGGTCCTGTTCATCCACCCCCACCAAGAACTATTCATCCAAACCCCCCAGCAACGCTCACTGTTCATCCAGAGGCAGCATCGATCGGCTTCAGTTAGCAGCAGTAGCGAAGGAATTGCTCGATCGGGTTTAGTTAACACCCATGGATCGATCGCTCGGGTTCCGTAACATGTAGCTTGCAGTGCAATTGCTCGGGATCAGTTAGAGCCCAACGCCTTGCTTGGGTCCAGTTAGAGCCCAACGCCTCACACCCACGCGCGGGCGTGTATGAGAGAAACGCGCATCGCTCGGCCCCAACCACCCACCGTAACCGGGAACACCCCGATATTTTCCTCGCCCTCGCTTCTACCATGGTTTTTTCCATCATGGACAGTCCAAAGAATGACATGCAGCTGCGTCTCCGGCCCGCCCAGGACGAAAAGCCCATTTTCTGTCATGATTTTTTGTCATAGAAGTCGGACCCCACCACATCTATGATGATACCGGGTTTTGTCACAATTATCGTCACAGAAGTGTCATAAGTATGACAGAAAATTTTTCGTTCGGCCCAAAATGTCACGAATGTGTTTTTTTTGTAGTGCTAGTCTTGAGTCAAGGGCCAGGTTATCTTGCTATGATCTTGAAATAATTAAAAAAGAGAAGGAAATAAAAATA
Organism: Triticum dicoccoides; assembly: GCF_002162155.2. NCBI lineage: Eukaryota > Viridiplantae > Streptophyta > Magnoliopsida > Poales > Poaceae > Triticum > Triticum dicoccoides. Next base: position 275,027,505 of record NC_041390.1, on the reverse strand, counting down.
TCATATGGATCATATGGAGAGTAATGACTTCACATATTATAAAGAGTATGATGAATAAAAGTTGTTGAGAGTTGACAAACATAGTTTTGGTCATCGTTGCAATTAATAGGAAGTAATAAAGAAAGAGAGGTTTTCACATATAAATATACTATCTTGGACATCTTTTATGATTGTGAGCACTCATTAAAATATGACATGCTAAAGAGTTGATGTTGCATAAGGAAGACAATGTAATGGGTTATGTTTTCTTACATCCGAAATAAATTATATTGTCATGGATCATCCAACATGTTGAGCTTGCCTTTCCCCCTCATGCTAGCCAAATTCTTTGCACCAAGTAGAGATACTACTTGTGCTTTTGAACATCCTTAAACCCAGTTTTGCCATGAGTGTTGGGGAACGTAGTAATTTCAAAAAAATTCCTATGCACACGCAAGATCATGTGATGCATAGCAATGAGAGGGGGGTGTGATCTACATACCTAGTAGATTGACAATGGAAGCGTTTGGTTGATGTAGTCGTACGTCTTCACGATCCGACCGATCAAGCACCGAAACTACGGCACCTCCGAGTTCTAGCACACGTTCAGCTCGATGACGATCCCCGGACTCCGATCCAACAAAGTGTCGGGGAAGAGTTCCGTCAGCACGACGGCGTGGTGATGATCTTGATGCACTACAGCAGCAAGGCTTCGCCTAAACTCCGCTACAGTATTATCGAGGACTATGGTGGATGGGGGCGCCGCACACGGCTAAGGAAAAGATCACGTGGATCAACTTGTGTGTCTCTAGGGTGCCTCTGCCTCAGTATATAAAGGACCAAAGGGGGAAGGCCGGCCGGCCACATAGGGCGCGCCAGGAGAGTCCTACTCCCTCTGGGAGTAGGATCCCCCCCCCCCAATCCTAGTTGGAATAGGACTCGCGGAGGGGGAAAAGAGAGAGAGGGGCCGGCCCCCTCTCCTTGTCCAATTCGGACCAAGGGATGGGAGGGGCGCGCGGCCCACTATGGGCTGCCTCTTCTCTTTTCCACCAAGGCCCATTAAGGCCCATCTAGCTCCCCGGGGGGTTCCGGTAACCTCCCGGTACTCCGGTAAAATCCCGATTTCACCCGGAACACTTCCGATATCCAAACATAGGCTTCCAATATATCAATCTTTATGTCTCGACCATTTCGAGACTCCTCGTCATGTCCGTGATCACATCCGGGACTCCGAACAACCTTCGGTACATCAAAATGCATAAACTCATAATATAACTGTCATCGTAACCTTAAGCGTGCGGACCCTACGGGTTCGAGAACAATGTAGACATGACTGAGACATGTCTCCGGTCAATAACCAATAGCGGGACCTGGATGCCCATATTGGCTCCTACATATTCTATGAAGATCTTTATCAGTCAGACTGCGTAACAACATACGTCGTTCCCTTTGTCATCGGTATGTTACTTGCCCGAGATTCGATCATCGGTATTCCAATACCTAGTTCAATCTCGTTGCCGGCAAGTCTCTTTACTCGTTCTGTAATACATCATCCCGCAACTAACTAATTTAGTTGCAATGCTTCCAAGGCTTAAGTGATGTGCATTACCGAGAGGCCCAGAGATACCTCTCCGACAATCGGAGTGACAAAACCTAATCTCGAAATACGCCAACCCAACATGTACCTTTGGAGACACCTGTAGTACTCCTTTATAATCACCCAGTTACGTTGTGACGTTTGGTAGTACCCAAAGTGTTCCTCCAGTAAACGGGAGTTGCATAATCTCATAGTTATAGGAACATGTATAAGTCATGAAGAAAGCAATAGCAACATACTAAACGATCGGGTGCTAAGCTAATGGAATGGGTCATGTCAATCAGATCATTCTCTTAATGATGTAATCCCGTTAATCAAATAACAACTCATTGTTCATGGTTAGGAAACATAACCATCTTTGATTAACGATCTAGTCAAGTAGAGGCATACTAGTGACACTTTGTTTGTCTATGTATTCACACATGTATTATGTTTCCGGTTAATACAATTCTAGCATGAATAATAAACATTTATCATGATTATAAGGAAATAAATAATAACTTTATTATTGCCTCTAGGGCATATTTCCTTCAGTCTCCCACTTGCACTAGAGTCAATAATCTAGATTACACAGTAATGATTCTAACACCCATGGAGCCTTGGTGCTGATCATGTTTTGCTCGTGGAAGAGGCTTAGTCAACGGGTCTGCAATATTCAGATCCGTATGTATCTTGCAAATCTCTATGTCTCCCACCTAGACTAGATCCTGGATGGAATTGAAGCATCTCTTGATGTGCTTGGTTCTCTTGTGAAATCTGGATTCCTTTGCCAAGGCAATTGCACCAGTATTGTCACAAAAGATTTTCATTGGACCCGATGCACTAGGTATGACACCCAGATCGGATATGAACTCCTTCATCCAGACTCCTTCATTTGCTGCTTCCGAAGCAGCTATGTACTCCGCTTCACATGTAGATCCCACTACAACGCTTTGTTTAGAACTGCACCAACTTACAGCCCCACCGTTTAATGTAAACACGTATCCGGTTTGCGATTTAGAATCGTCCGGATCAGTGTCAAAGCTTGCATCAACGTAACCTTTTACGATGAGTTCTTTGTCACCTCCATATATGAGAAACATATCCTTAGTCCTTTTCAGGTATTTCAGGATGTTCTTGACCGCTGTCCAGTGATCCACTCCTGGATTACTTTGGTACCTCCCTGCTAGTCGTATAGCAAGGCACACATCAGGTCTGGTACGCAGCATTGCATACATGATAGATCCTATGGCTGATGCATAGGGAACATCTTTCATATTCTCTCTATCTTCTGCAGTGGTCGGGCATTGAGTCTTACTCAACTTCACACCTTGTAACACAGGCAAGAACCCTTTCTTTGCTTGATCCATTTTGAACTTCTTCAAAATTTTATCAAGGTATGTGGTTTGTGAAAGTCCAATTAAGCGTCTTGATCTATCTCTATAGATCTTAATGCCTAATATGTAAGCAGCTTCACCAAGGTCTTTCATAGAAAAACTTTTATTCAAGTATCCCTTTATGCTATCCAGAAATTCTACATCATTTCCAATTAGTAATATGTCATCCACATATAATATCAGAAATGCTACAGAGCTCCCACTCACTTTCTTGTAAATACAGGCTTCTCCAAAAGTCTGTATAAAACCAAATGCTTTGATCACACTATCAAAACATTTATTCCAACTCCGAGAGGCTTGCACCAGTCCATAAATGGATCGCTAGAGCTTGCACACTTTGTTAGCTCCCTTTGGATCGACAAAACCTTCTGGTTGCATCATATACAACTCTTCTTCCAGAAATCCATTCAGGAATGCAGTTTTGACGTCCATCTGCCAAATTTCATAATCATAAAATGCGGCAATCGCTGACATGATTCGGACAGACTTAAGCATCACTACGGGTGAGAAGGTCTCATTGTAGTCAATCCCTTTGAACTTGCTGAAAACCTTTTGCGACAAGTCGAGCTTTGTAGACAGTAATATTACCGTCAGCGTCAGTCTTCTTCTTGAAGATCCATTTATTCTCAATTGCTTGCCGATCATCGGGCAAGTCAACCAAAGTCCACACTTTGTTCTCATACATGGATCCCATCTCAGATTTCATGGCTTCAAGCCACTTTGCGGAATCTGGGCTCACCATCGCTTCTTCATATTTCGTAGGTTCATCATGATCTAGTAGCATGACTTCCAGAACAGGATTACCGTACCACTCTGGCGCGGATCTTACTCTGGTTGATCTACAAGGTTCAGTAGTATCTTGTTCTGAAGTTTCACGATCATCATCATTAGCTTCCTCGTTAACTAGTGTAGGTGTCGCAGAAACAGTTTTCTATGATGTACTACTTTCCAATAAGGGAGTAGGTACAGTTACCTCATCAAGTTCTACTTTCCTCCCACTCACTTCTTTCGAGAGAAACTCCTTCTCTAGAAAGTTTCCGAATTTAGCAACAAAAGTCTTGCCTTCGGATCTGTGATAGAAGGTGTATCCAATAGTTTCCTTTGGATATCCTATGAAGACACATTTCTCCGATTTGGGTTCGAGCTTATCAGGTTGAAGCTTTTTCACATAAGCATCGCAGCCCCAAACTTTTAGAAACGACAACTTTGGTTTCTTGCCAAACCACAGTTCATAAGGCGTCGTCTCAAGGGATTTTGATGGTGCCCTATTTAACGTGAATGCAGCTGTATCTAGAGCGTATCCCCAAAACGATAGTGGTAAATCAGTAAGAGACATCATAGATCGCACCATATCTAGTAAAGTACGATTACGATGTTCGGACACACCATTACGCTGTGGTGTTCCGGGTGGCGTGAGTTGCGAAACTATTCCACAATTTTTCAAATGTACACACCAAACTCGTAACTCAAATATTCTCCTCCATGATCAGATCGTAGAAACTTTATTTTCTTGTTACGATAATTTTCAACTTCACTCTGAAATTCTTTGAACTTTTCAAACGTTTCAGACTTATGTTTCATTAAGTAGATATACCCATATCTGCTTAAGTCATCTGTGAAGGTGAGAAAATAACGATATCCGCCACGAGCCTCAATATTCATCGGACCACATACATCTGTATGTATGATTTCCAACAAATCTGTTGCTCTCTCCATAGTACTGGAGAACGGTGTTTTGGTCATCTTTCCCATGAGGCACGGTTCGCAAGTACCAAGTGATTCATAATCAAGTGGTTCCAAAAGTCCATCAGTATGGAGTTTCTTCATGCGCTTTACACCGATATGACCTAAACGGCAGTGCCACAAATAAGTTGCACTATCATTATCAACTCTGCATCTTTTGGCTTCAACATTATGAATATGTGTGTTACTACTATCGAGATTCAACAAGAATAGACCACTCTTCAAGGGCGCATGACCATAAAAGATATTACTCATATAAATAGAACAACCATTATTCTCTGATTTAAATGAATAACCGTCTCGCATCAAACAAGATCCAGATATAATGTTCATGCTTAACGCTGGCACCAAATAACAATTATTTAGGTCTAATATTAATCCTGAAGGTAGATGTAGAGGTAGCGTGCCGACTGCGATCACATCGACTTTGGAACCGTTTCCCACGCGCATCGTCACCTCGTCCTTAACCAATCTTCGCTTGATCCGTAGTCCCTGTTTCGAGTTGCAAATATTAGCAACAGAACCAGTATCAAATACCCAGGTGCTACTGCGAGCATTAGTAAGGTACACATCAATAACATGTATAGCACATATACCTTTGTTCACCTTGCCATCCTTCTTATCCGCCAAATACTTGGGGCAGTTCCGCTTCCAGTGACCAGTCTGCTTGCAATAGAAGCACTCAGTTTCAAGCTTAGGTCCAGGTTTGGGTTTCTTCTCTTGAGTAGCAACTTGCTTGCCGTTCTTTTTGAAGTTCCCCTTCTTCTTTCCTTTGCCCTTTTTCTTGAAACTAGTGGTCTTGTTGACCATCAACACTTGATGCTCCTTCTTGATTTCTACCTCCGCAGCTTTTAGCATCGCGAAGAGCTCGGGAATAGTCTTATTCATCCCTTGCATATTATAGTTCATCATGAAGCTCTTGTAGCTTGGTGGTAGTGATTGGAGAATTCTGTCAATGACGCAATCATCTGGAAGATTAACTCCAAATTGAATCAAGTGATTATTATACCCAGACATTTTGAGTATATGCTCACTAACAGACCTGTTCTCCTCCATCTTGTAGCTATAGAACTTATTGGAGACTTCATATCTCTCAATCCGGGCATTTGCTTGAAATATTAACTTCAACTCCTGGAACATCTCATATGTTCCATGACGTTCAAAACGTCGTTGAAGTCCCGATTCTAAGCCGTAAAGCATGGCACACTGAACTATCGAGTAGTCATCAGCTTTGCTCTGCCAGACGTTCATAACATCCGGCGTTGCTCCTGCAGCAGGCCTGGCACCCAGCGGTGCTTCCAGGACGTAATTCTTCTATGCAGCAATGAGGATAATCCTCAAGTTACGGACCCAGTCCGTGTAATTGCTACCATCATCTTTCAACTTTGCTTTCTCAAGGAACGCATTAAAATTCAACGGAACAACAGCACGAGCCATCTATCTACAAACAAGCATAAACGAGCAAGATACTTATCAGGTACTAAGTTTCATGATAAATTTGAGTTCAGTTAATTTACTTAAAGAACTCCCACTTAGATAGACATCTCTCTAATCCTCTAAGTGATTACGTGATCCAAATCAACTAAACCATGTCCGATCATCACGTGAGATGGAGTAGTTTCATTGGTGAACATCATTATGTTGATCATATCTACTATATGATTCACGCTCGACCTTTCGATCTCCGTGTTCTGAGGCCATATCTATATATGCTTGGCTCGTCAAGTATAACCTGAGTATTCCGTGTGTGCAACTGTTTTGCACCCGTTGTATTTGAACGTAGAACCTATCACACCCGATCATCACGTGGTGTCTCAGCACGAAGAACTTTCGCAATGGTGCATACTCAGGGAGAACACTTCTTGATAATAAGTGAGAGATCATCTTATAATGCTACCGTCAATCAAAGCAAGATAAGATGCATAAAAGATAAACATCACATGCAATCAATATAAGTGATATGATATGGCCATCATCATCTTGTGCTTGTGATCTCCATCTCCGAAGCACCGTCGTGATCACCATCGTCACCGGTGTGACACCTTGATCTCCATCGTAGCATCATTGTCGTCTCGCCAAGCTTGTGCTTCCACAACTATCGCTACCATTTAGTGATAAAGTAAAGCATTACATCGCGATTGCATTGCATACAATAAAGCGACAACCATATGGCTCCTGCCGGTTGCCGATAACTCGGTTACAAAACATGATCATCTCATACAATAAAAATTCAGCATCATGTCTTGACCATATCACATCACAACATGCCCTGCAAAAACAAGTTAGACGTCCTCTACTTTGTTGTTGCAAGTTTTACGTGGCTGCTACGGGCTTAAGTAAGAACCAATCTCACCTACGCATCAAAACCACAACGATAGTTTGTCAATTTGACTCCGTTTTAACCTTCGCAAGGACCGGGCGTAGCCACACTTGGTTCAACTAAAGTTGGAGAAACTATCACCCACAAGCCACCTCTATGCAAAGCACGTCGGGAGAACCGGTCTCGCGTAAGCGTACGCGTAATGTCGGTCTGGGCCACTTCCTCCAACAATACCGCCGAACCAAAGTATGACATGCTGGTAGGCAGTATGACTTATATCGCCCACAACTCACTTGTGTTCTACTCGTGCATATAACATCAACATATAAAACCTAGGCTCTGATGCCACTGTTGGGGAATGTAGTAATTTCAAAAAAATTCCTACGCACATCCGAGATCATGTGATGCATAGCAACGAGAGGGGGGAGTGTGATTTACATACCTAGTAGATCGACAACGGAAGCATTTGGTTGATGTAGTCGTACGTCTTCACGATCCGACCGATCAAGCACCGAAACTACGGCACCTCCGAGTTCTAGCACACGTTCAGCTCAATGACGATCCCCGGACTCCGATCCAGCAAAGTGTCGGGGAAGAGTTCCTTCAGCACGACGGCGTGGTGAAGATCTTGATGCACTACAGCAGCAGGGCTTCGCCTAAACTCCGCTACAGTATTATTGAGGACTATGGTGGCTGGGGGCGCCGCACACGGCTAAGGAAAAGATCACGTGGATCAACTTGTGTGTCTTTAGGGTGCCTCTGCCTCAGTATATAAAGGACCAAAGGGGGGAGGCCGGCCGGCCACATAGGGCGCGCCAGGAGAGTCCTACTCCCTTTGGCAGTAGGATCCCCCCCCCCCCAATCCTAGTTGGAATAGGACTCGCGGAGGGGGGAAAAGAGAGAGAGGGGCCGGCCCCCTCTCCTTGTCCAATTCGGACCAAGGGAGGGGAGGGGCGCGCGGCCCACTATGGGATGCCTCTTCTCTTTTCCACCAAGGCCCATTAAGGCCCATCTAGCTCCCCGGGGGGTTCCGGTAACCTCCCGGTACTCCGGTAAAATCCCGATTTCACCCGGAACACTTCCGATATCCAAACATAGGCTTCCAATATATCAATCTTTATGTCTCGACCATTTCGAGACTCCTCGTCATGTCCGTGATCACATCCGGGACTCCGAACAACCTTCGGTACATCAAAATGCATAAACTCATAATATAACTGTCATCGTAACCTTAAGCGTGCGGACCCTACGGGTTCGAGAACAATGTAGACATGACTGAGACACGTCTCCGGTCAATAACCAATAGCGGGACCTGGATGCCCATATTGGCTCCTGCATATTCTATGAAGATCTTTATTGGTCAGACCGCATAACAACATACGTCGTTCCCTTTGTCATCGGTATGTTACTTGCCCGAGATTCGATCGTCGGTATTCCAATACCTAGTTCAATCTCGTTGCCGGCAAGTCTCTTTACTCGTTTTGTAATACATCATCCCACAACTAACTCATTTAGTTGCAATGCTTGCAAGGCTTAAGTGATGTGCATTACCGAGAGGGCCCAGAGATACCTCTCCGACAATCGGAGTGACAAAACCTAATCTCGAAATACGCCAACCCAACATGTACCTTTGGAGACACCTGTAGTACTCCTTTATAATCACCCAGTTACGTTGTGACGTTTGGTAGTACCCAAAGTGTTCCTCTGGTAAACGGGAGTTGCATAATCTCATAGTTATAGGAACATGTATAAGTCATGAAGAAAGCAATAGCAACATACTAAACGATCGGTTGCTCAGCTAATGGAATGGGTCATGTCAATCAGATCATTCTCTTAATGATGTGATCCCGTTAATCAAATAACAACTCATTGTTCATGGTTAGGAAACATAACCATCTTTGATTAACGAGCTAGTCAAGTAGAGGCATACTAGTGACACTTTGTTTGTCTATGTATTCACACATGTATTATGTTTCCAGTTAATACAATTCTAGCATGAATAATACACATTTATCATGATTATAAGGAAATAAATAATAACTTTATTATTGCCTCTAGGGCGTATTTCCTTCAATCAGAGTCCACCATATCTACCTATGGATTGAGTAAGATCCTTCAAGTAAGTTGTCATTGTTGCAAGCAATAAAAATTGCTCTCTAAATATGTATGATTTATTAGTATGGAGAAAATAAGGTTTATACGATCTTGTGATGTGGAAGAAATAAAAGCGACGGACTGTATAATAAAGGTCCATATCACAAGTGGCAATATAAAGCGACGTTCTTTTGCATTAAGATTTCATGCATCCAACCATAAAAGCACATGACAACCTCTGCTTCCCTCTGTGAAGGGCCTGTCTGTTATCTTGACTTATACATTATACAAGAGTCATGGTGATCTTCACCTTTCCTTTTTACATTTTATCCTTTGGCAAGCACTGTGTGTCGGAAAGATCCTGATATATATAGCTAATTGGATGTGAGTTTTCATGAACTATTATTGTTGACATTACCCTTGAGGTAAAAGGTTGGGAGGCAAAACTATAAGCCCCTATCTTTCTCTATCTCCGATTAAAACTTCATACCCATAAGTATTGCGTGAGTGTTAGCAATTGTGAAAGACTAAATGATAGTTGAGTATGTGGACTTGCTGAAAAGCTATTATATTGACTCTTTCTGATGTTATGATAAACTACAATTGCTTCGATGACTGAGATTATAGTTTGTTAGTTTTCAATGAAGTTTCTGATTCATACTTGAAATAGTGAATGAATTGTTACTCTAGCATAAGAAAACATATGATAATATATATATATATTGTTGTCCTAAGAATGATTATGACGCCCTCATGTCCGTATTTTATTTTATCGACACCTCTATCTCTAAACATGTGGACATATTTTTCGTTATCGGCTTTCGCTTGGGGACAAGTGAGGTCTAAGCTTGGGGGAGTTGATACGCCCATTTTGCATCATGCTTTTATATGATATTTATTGCATTATGGGCTTTACCTACACATTATGTCACAATACTTATGCCTTTTCTCTCTTATTTTACAAGGTTTACATGAAGAGGGAGAATGCCGGCAGCTGGAATTCTGGGCTGGAAAAGGAGCAAATATTAGAGACCTATTCTGCACAACTCCAAAAGTCCTGAAACTTCAAGGGAGCATGTTTTGGAATATATAAAAAATACTGGCGAAAGAATTAACCAGAGGGGGCCCACACCCTAGCCACGAGGGTGGGGGGCGCGCCCTACCCCCTGGGCGCCCCGCTTGTCTCGTGGGCCCCCTGGCAGGCCTCCGGTGCCCATCTTCTGCTATATGAAGTCTTTCGTTCGAGAAAAATCATAAGCAAGCTTTCGCGACGAAACTCCGCCGCCACGAGGTGGAACCTTGGCAGAACCAATCTAGGGCTCCAGTGGAGCTGTTCTGCCGGGGAAACATCCCTCTGGGAGGGGGAAATCATCACCATCGTCATCACCATCGATCCTCTCAGCGGGAGGGGGTCAATCTCCGTCAACATCTTCACCAGCACTATCTCCTCTCAAACCCTAGTTCATCTCTTGTATCCAATCTTTGTCCCAAAACCTCAGATTGGTACTTGTGGGTTGCTAGTAGTGTTGATTACTCCTTGTAGTTGATGCTAGTTGGTTTACTTGGTGGAATATCATATGTTCAGATCCTTTATGCATATTAATACCCCTCTGATTATGAACATGAATATGATTTGTGAGTAGTTACGTTTGTTCCTGAGGACATGGGAGAAGTCTTGCTATAAGTAGTCGTGTGAATTTGATATTTGTTCGATATTTTGATGAGATGTATGTTGTTTCTCCTCTAGTGGTGTCATGTGAACATAGACTACATGACACTTCACCATTGTTTGGGCCTAGAGGAAGGCATTGTGAAGTAATAAGTAGATGATGGATTGCTGGAGTGACAGAAGCTTAAACCCTAGTTTATGCGTTGCTTCGTAAGGGGCTGATTTGGATCCATATGTTTCATGCTATGGTTAGGTTTACCTTAATACTTCTTTTGTAGTTGTGGATGCTTGCAAGAGGGGTTAATAATAAGTGGGATGCTTGTCCAAGGAAGGGCACTACCCAAGCACCGATCCACCCACATATCAAAGTACCGAACGCGAATCATATGAGCGTGATGAAAACTATCTTGACGATAATTCCCATGTGTCCTCGGGAGTGCTTTCCTTTATATAAGAGTTTGTCCAGGCTTGTCCTTTGCTACAAAAAGGATTGGGCCATATTGCTGCACCTTATTTACTTTTGTTACTTGTTACCCATTACAAATTACCTTAGCACAAAACTATCTGTCACCGATAATTTTAGTGCTTGCATAGAATACCTTACTGAAAACCGCTTGTCATTTCCTTCTTCTCCTTGTTGGGTTCGACACTCTTACTTATCAAAAGGACTACGATAGATCCCCTATACGTGTGGGTCATCAGTCTCCTCCACCATCTTCTTCATTCTGTCCATGACGGGGGATTTCTCGACGCGAGCCTTCATCATCAGTTCCACGGCCGCATTACGTACCTTGGTAGCAGCCGGGTGCTCGATGCGGAGCTTCGCCAACTCCTCCTTCTGTTCCTTGATGAGGGCTTGCAGCATCTTCATCGAGGAACTACTCTTCTCATGCAGCTTCTTCCAGCCGGCGTTCTCCTCCTTCAGCATGTCGAGCTCGTGGAAGAGCTTCGCCTTGTCCTCTTGAAGTTGCAAGATTTCGTTGATCGCCTTCTTCTCTAAGGCAGTGCTCTTCTTCAGCAGCATCACCAAGCCGGCGGTCAACTCCCCCTGCTCATTGAGCTAAGCGGGCATGTCATCGAGGCTCTCCTTCAGTAGCTCCACCAAGCCGTGGATGAACTCCTTCTGCTTATTGAGGTGCTTATTGAGCTGATTGGGTATGCCGTCAAGGGATAACGACTCCAGCGCCACCAGCTCGGCATGTTCGCCTCCGCATCTAGGGCGCTCCTGGGAGCCATCGCCTGCCCGTGAGAGATGTTTCGAGGTCTCTGTGAGGCGGAGAGCCCTCTTTTTTTTCTGTAGCCTTGCTTGCCGCTCCCTTGTTACAAGTAGTTCTCGACCTAGGGCTCTGCACACTGACCATGGCACGGACGGACGAAGAAGGACTTATGAGGAGGAAGGTAGAGTAATTTTCGGTTAGGTAGTTCCCCTTTTTATAACCTAAGTACTAGCACTAGTACTAAAACCTGCATAGTGGGAACATGTTCAGGTTTGGTACGTACTAGTAGGTGTGAGTAGGCTTGCACTTAATTGTAGCACTAGTACTTTTGAATGTGATGGGAACAAGGTAAAGATTAATTGATGGTTTTGGTTTCAAGGCCCGAAACGGCTCCCGATGAGTTCAGTGGAACATAAATTTCAAGAACTCCCTCCATCTCAGTTTACAAGGCTTGCACGTGTATCTAGCTCGTCAATGTAACTTATATAAAATAAATTGTTTAAAAAATATATCATTAAAAAATAGAATATTTGAAGTTTTTAATGATATATTTTTCGTAATGTGTGCCTCTTATTAAGTTGGTCAAATTAACGACCTAGGTACACATGCAAGACTTGTAAACTGATATAGAGGGAGTACTACACTGCTGAAATGCGGTCGCACAAGTCAGCGATGTAACTGGTCGTACATGTCAGACCAAGCCAATGTGTGTCCCTTCGGTGAGACGCGGGTCCGACCGACCATCTGTTGATGCGACCGACTGTAAAGTATTACGCGATGGAGACTTCTGGTTGTGGCTTCGGTTGATTGTCACGACCAAGCATTCTAAAACTAGTGATAAATCAATTACCATCTTTTTCCAAATGACCAAGTATTTCACAGGAATACAATACATATAGATGGAGTGATTGTCAAGGTTGCAAACCGACATGGCGTTGCAAGTTCACCGCAGCAGCAATCGACTAGGTCACTGCATCGCTGGCGGGGAAGGAGGACAACACACCTCGCCTATGATGTATGCCCAGCGGCGCCGCTGCAACTGGTCCCAGGATTTGGCTTCTCCTACCGCCCATTTGAACAGTTGCACCGGTTGCTCATGTCATTGCGCAGGCCTGCGCGTTCTTTCCTCCGCAGTCGACTCCGTGAATATGATTTCTACCATTAGCCCTAGCTCAAAATCAACGCGATGCTGCCAGATGTTGACATCCCTCAGCATCTCTCCCCTGAGATCGACTTGCGCCTCCGCCTTGTGCTGCGCCAGGCGCAGCTCCTTGGAACTTCTCACCAATCAATGTGACACTTCCTCGATCTGATTTGCCCTTGCTACCCACCACCTAAAATGCAGCCCTGGCATGTCCTCCGGTGCCACCAATCTATGATTCCAAAGCAATGGATCCCCTCTAAAACACATCTAGGTTTCACTCAAAGGCGGCAGTGCTGCGGGCCGCATCGAGAGGGCAGCCTGCGGGATCCTGGGATCTAAGGTATTATCCATGGCAGGGAGGCGAGTCCTCGGCGCTGGGAGAGCCCTACGAGGGTAAGATAAAGATAGTACTACTCCACTCCGTCCATATTTAAATACGAAGTCTACCAACGCACTACTAGGGAAAAGCCTATACACAGAATCTTACCAGCAGCGCGCTATAAAATCAGGTGCTGCTGCTAAGTAGCAGTAGCGCGGGCTGTGGAAACTCGCTGCTGAAACAAGTTTATCAGTAGCGCGCGCACTCCAAGCGGCGCTACTGCTAAAATTCCCACGATGCCGCCGCGAGGCCAATTATAGCAGCAGCGCATTAAAATAGATAGCGCTACTGCTACGTAACGTAGTAGCAGCGCATTCAGGCAATAATCGCTACTGCTAAATTAACTACAGATCTCACTAGCCTCATCCACAGATCACACTCACATACACTCACGGTCTCCTCCTCACCCCCCGCGCCGCCCGTCCTCCCCCGTCACCCCTCCCCCGTCGCCCCTCCCCCGATCTGCGCCGTTGTCACCTGATCCTCCTCGCTGGACTCGGTACCGGCCTCCTCCTCCGTCCTCCCTCCACTCGCCGCTGGCCTCCCCCTCCTCGCTCCGCCTTCCTCCTCGATCCGTCCTCCCTCCACTCGTCGCCGGCCGGCCCCTCCTCGCTCCGCCTTCCTCCTCCGTCCTACTATCTTCTCCCTCCTCGAGTCGCCCCTCCTTGTCCCTCCTCCCTGATACATTTTGATTTAGTAGGCTTTCATATGTAACATTTTGATTTAGTTGATTTAGTATGCTAGTGGATTTAGTATGCTAGTTGATTTAGTATGCTAGTTGATTTAGTCGATTTAGTTGATATGATTCAGTTGATTTAGTAGGCTAGTTGATTTAGTACATTTTGATTTAATTTATTTAGTAGGCTAGTTGATTTAGTTGATTTAGTAGGCTAGTTGATTTAGAACATTTTGATTTAGTTGATTTAGTAAAATGGCGCCACCACCAGCACCACTATGTCGACTGTGCAAGTCAAGGTGCGCCAGCAGCCTTGCAACTGGCAAGCTGTTCGGCATCTACTTCCATCCAAGTTTTCGTCATGCGGCGGTAAGAAATTAGAAGAAATGTAACAACTATTTTATTTTTAGTGTTGGCATTACTGCATTGTGTCATTTTGCTTTTCTTACACAGATCGTCCCGTGCAATGTGAGGTTGAAATTCAACAAGCTGACAGGAGACACTGTGACATTTGAGGCTCCTGGGGGGCCGTACACTATGGATGTCGAGAAAGGATGCAATATGTCGCGGATTGGAGGAGATGGATGGGCCCGTTTCCTCGCTCGCATGCGTCTTACTGGTGGTGAGTTGATCAGATTCTCCTTCAGAGCAGAAAGACCCAAGCTGGTTGTCATTTATATCAACCTGGTGGAAGATGATGAAGATGACGAAGATGATGAAGATAATGAGGACCCACTCAATGAAGATGATGAGAACCCACTTCATGAAGCCATCATAGCTCAAAGAATGAGGCTGAGCGAGGAGGAGGTGTGCAACCTATGGGACATAATTCCGCCACGTGATGACTTTGTTGGGGTGCCATTCGTGACCCGCCTGACAAGTACCATGGTCGATCGGCATGAAATGGTATGTTATACGTACTGCATGTAGTAATTTGATGATATATACATGTTGTATTGTTATACTTACAAATCTAGTCGATGATATACTTTAGTGTAGAGTCTGATCACATGCTTAGGCTATTTATTAGTTGATATGTTTTTCTTATTCAGAGATTGCCAAAGAACCTATCTGTGAGTTGTGGTATCGAGCCTGATGAAGAAGGCTCAGTTGGACTACGCCTTACCGCAAGGGGCTCCGTCACCACATGTACTTACCGCATGGGCACAGATGGTCGCACACACTTGAACTCGGTTGGGTGGAAGAGATTCCTCGTTGGCAAGAATCTTCATGTTGGACAGGCCATCCTAATTACTATCAGGAACACCCACCGCCCAGGCTTGAGGATGATGATCGTCGTCGATATCATCTAGAACTACATATGTGTATGTGGCTATATCATCTAGAACTACATATGATGATCGTCGTCGATATCATGTAGAACTACATATGATGATCGTCGTCGATATCATCTATAACTAAATATGATGATTGTCGTTGATGTCACCTTGTACTGCTTGAGGATGCATGTTGAGTATATATGAAATTGTTATCTAGTACTCCCTCGGTTCCAAATTACTCGTCGTGGTTTGAGTTCAAATTTGAACTAAAACCACGACGAGTAATTTCGAACCGAGGGAGTACTACCTAGTACCTATAATGCTTTATGAAATTGATATCTAGTAGCACCTAGTATCTGGAAATTGCAGTTTATCGAAGCCAGAATGGGGAAATGGTGAAAGATATAACAGTAGCGCTGGACCGGGAAATCGCTACAGCTAAGTAATAGCAGTGCGTTCCTGAAAAGCGCTGCTGCTATAGTCAATAGTGGTAGCGCGGGTACAGGCAGCACTACTACTAAGAGTTAGCTGTAGCGCCTTATTGGTAGCGCGGGTACCCGCGCTGCTGATAGGCCTAAAACCTGCGCTGCTGCTAGCCTTTTCCCTAGTAGTGACGGTAGCCCTGGCAAAATTGATCATGCCATCTGCATCCTAGTTTATTGGCCCCCTTTTTTTGTGCCACTTTTTATGACATGCATAAATATTATGTTACTTAAAAATATGGTCAAAATTGGCACAAAATATGAAGGAGACCAATGGAAGTAGCAACCCATGATTTAACTACTCGCATGCATGTAGTGGAGTAGTAATGTCTTTCTTCCTCCCTCACGTCCACTCAATTTGGATGCAATGTATTAATTGACCATCAATGAAGTGAAGGACTTTACACGCGTCAAATTATCACATGGGGTGGATATACGTACAAAAATGCGTCCCCCCGTGTACCCGCGTGTGCATGCGAGGGAATGAGTGCATGCGTGGCATGCGTGCACATCTTCGCTTCGTGCATGTACCGCCAATGTGCCTCAGAGAGGACGAGTACATTCTTCTGGAACCAGCAGCGCGTTACTGTGATCAATCCACACAAGGAGGTTGCGACAACGCCTCCACATGTGCCACATGGCTTCATGAACTGTAAGAGAGACACTGTGTAGCGTGCCATTGGAATTCTAATTTACGTGTTTTGCACATACTCAAAGTACTAGTAAGGTACACGTGCATTGCATGCATCAGATTTGGCAACCAAATTATGAATAAATACCACACTATAGCATGTAACCTTTGAGTCATATATGCCTGATGTAGACATTCATTTAATTCTTATAGTTCATCTCATTCAAAATCAATTAGTTTTTATAAAAAAGCCAGGGCCTCTTTGATTCGTAGTATTTCCAAAATGCGGGAATAGGAAAAACATGGGATTAGAGTGGAATGTCATCTTGAATCCTACGGGATTGTACGAGTGTTTGATTGTGCATAGAAAAAACTAGTATTCTTTCAAAGAGGTTTGAGTGGATGGGATGTTTCCTATGAAATCTAGTGCAAATGAATCCTATGGAAAAATTCCTATGGTTTACAATCCTACGAATCAAACAACCAAGATAGGAAAAATTTCTAAGGATTAGAATCCTCGAAAATTCCTTTGAGAATCCTTTGAATCAAAGAAGCCCTTAATCTATTTTATGATTCATGGAATTGTGCATTGTAAAGCATAAAGTAAAAACAAATGATGGCAATTCAACTAGAAAAAAAGTTTGGGCAGTTATGATGCGGAAGATTCTAGAACAAAGGAGAAGCACTTGTGTTTTGAGGTTTGTGCATTATGCTTAAGTTCAACCATGGAGTCTGCTAGATTGTACATATGGGAAAATCTGATGGGGCTAGAAGATGGTGCGAGGGGTCCAGTGGAGGGAGACTATGAAGGAGTGCACAAGTGCAAGATCGATATTTAAAGAGAGGGGGCGAGAACGTGCGTTGTTGCACGCAGTGGCGGAGCCATGAAAAATAAATGAGCTAGGGGGCCAAGCATTGTTAATCCTTTACGAGGAGGGCCAATTCATCAACTTAAACCATTTTACCAGCAATTGTCTAATGATCAAATTCATATTAGCCTCGATATATAGTGATGTTAGGGGGGCAGGACCCTTGTTGCCCCTGTCTTCGCCACTGTGTGCGCGTGTGAGAGATGAAGTGGAAGGCATGGATGATGAGAGGGGGACGTTAGATATATAATGTGGGGGTATTAGCTATGTAATCCTATATAAAGAGGTATAGATTGATCGATGTGGACGTGGGAAAGAGGGTGAGACCTCACTAGATATATAGATTGATCGGTTTGTGTGGAAAACTGGGAAAGACCTAGCTATATATAAGCACACATAGAGGAACATTGATTGTTGCGCACGCACGTGAGAGATAAAGAATGCTCGATATGATGAAGAGCGGGAGGTGTGTGTGTGTGCATGAATGGGAGACCGGCCTGAAGAAAAAGATTGCATGTGTGCGATGGATAGTGCTGACCGGTAGTGTCTATGCATGCATGCACGAGAGAAAGTTAGTGGTACAATTATAGAGAAGACGACTGTGTGGGTGTAAAAGACTAGGTGAGGTCATAATCAATGTAAAGTTGAATTCAAATATTTGAATAAGAGAACATGATGTTTGAAACCCATGCATGCATGAATATAACTAAGATATGCGTGGTGTGGTTTGGAAATGAGCATGTTGTACTGTATACACATTGAACAAGGTCAGACTGATTTGAATTTGAGATACTCATGGCAGACATCGTTTGGCCACATTGCACCCGTGCATGGACACATGATTCTAATTGGAGATGATGGGTGGCTTTCGCATCACATATCTATATCTATACCCCTATATATATATTATATTTTATATTTTTTATATAGTGTGCGGATAACTTTAACTTTGAAAGATGGTCGTTGGATGAAGCCAATCCGATGGTGCAGACATGGCAAATTTGAGCACTACTATCTGTTGCATATCATCTAGATTCCACCAGATTTTGCCACATGTGCAATCTAGAAGACTCCATGGTTGAACTTAAGCATAATGCACAAACCTCAAAACACAAGCACTTCTTCTTTGGTCTAGAATCTTCCATATCATAATTGCCCAAATGTTTTTCTACATGATTTGCCATTATTTGTTTTTACTTTATGCTTTACAACGCACAATTCCATGAATCTTAAAATAGGTTAGCTTTCTTATAAAAACTAGATGATTTTGAATGAAATGAACTATAAGAATTAAATGAACATCTACATCATGCATATATGACTCAAAGCTTACATGCTATAATGTGTTATTTATTCATAATTTGGTTGTCAAATCTCATGTGTGCTATGCACGTGTACCTTACTAGTCTAAATGGTGTTTGTGTGTGTTGTGCGTGTTAAACACATTGTACGTAGTATCATACATGGTTTAGATTCCAAACATCTAGCTAGAACATAGATGTACTATGATTTTAATTGAACATAAAATGGATACATATATTTGAATTTGAGATCGTATGTACATGTAGTTCGTATTTATACAGGAATTTACTTCTCCTATATTCATGTCATGTGTTGTGAAGATAATATTTAGATGGTTGTATAACTAACCCGAGTACAATCCCATTCAAACAGGGAAAATGTACTCAAATTTAGTACATATGCTAGATAACACACATTGTTTTTTTATTGTTGAAGGAAGTGCAAATTGTTTTGGTACTGTACACGTTATGTTTGTTGTCCCCATTTTTTCGTTGTATTTGAATGCATTTCTAGTAATATAGTAAAACGGGACATGGCTCTCTCTAGTGATGAGGTGTGAATTGTCTTTTTTGGTACACGTTAAGCTTGTTCTCCCGAAATTTCAAGCTGCACCTTGTTATGCCGAAATTTCAAGTTGGCATCTCCGTCTATCGTGCTGCGAAACTCCCACCTCTTCAACCCGTGCCTTGTTACCCCAAAATATTTAAGATATATCTTTGTCTCGTTGTGCTCCGAGAACTCCCTCCATCTCAACCCGCGCCTTGCTATCCCAAAATTACAACGCGCGCGAAAACTCCCACCTCCTGCAAAATCCCGACACGTGAAATGCCCGTGATACCCCTGAACCGAAAGAATCGCCTAGCTCAAATATGGGGGTACTTTCATAACTTACCCCACGTTTCGGACAAGCGCGTCCCTAAGCCATGGTTCCCCACTTCCATCCCATCCGCCCACCCATTCGTACACCGAGGCTGCGAAAACCTATGAAGCCCCACACCCTCCTCCGTCCGCCACCCAGCCGGAGCCTCTTCCCCGACGATGTCGTCCACAGCAACACCTCGACGTCCCTCATCCACCGTACCGGATGAGGATCCATCGTCGATCTTGTCGTCCCACCGGTTCAACCACCCCGTCCTCCACCTCGAAGGAGCTACCCTAACGTTCCCCTCGTCTTTCGCGCCACCTCCATTCCCACACCAACATTTTCACCTGCACCACCGGAAGAGAAGCATCATCACCATTTCCTTGGATGAAGTTGAGGCCTAATCGGCGCCACCAAAGAGGTTGTACACTAATCACCGCATTTTCTTCTTGATTCGATCTCACGGTGCTGTCGGCGCTCGGTCCCGAGCCGACATGGCGCGACTCCATCCACGGCGGCGTCGCCGACCACTTCCTCCACGGCATCGCTCCCTCGGCGGTGACGTCCACATCAGTAGGAGCTGCTGCTACTGCTTTAGCTCTCGCTTGCGCTACTGCTCTGCTCTTGCTCCCGGTCCCCTGCCTAGTCTACTCTTGATCTTGCTCATGCTGCTGCTCTTGCTTGCGATGTTGCTCCAATTTGGCTACACTTCAGTCGACTGAATCGACTTTTGGGTCAGTCGATTTTCAGGGGGTGGAGGGCCCGCCGGAGTTAAGGAAGAACCAGCCGTAGTGGGGAGGGGGGGCTCGCCGAAGAGGTACCCCACGATCTATCTTAGGGTTTAGGGTGGGGTGGTGGTCGCCCACGGTGGTGGGGCGATGGCATGGGGATCACCGGAGAGAAAGCTCGGCACAGGGGGGGCTAGAGGGATGGTCGAGCTGTGGTGGACCGATGGTGGGGAGTGGTTTCGGGGTGGGCGGGGCGGCACACCACCGACCATGGGCGGCGGGGGGCGGCGGTTTGGCCGGTGGTGGATGGCGGCTCAGGGGAGTAGAGGTTGAAGATGAACTGCAGGCCCTTGATTTCGTATCCAACAGCTGGAAAATCGGCTGACCAGAGATGAAAAAGTCAGTCGACTAACGTGTAGCCTCACCCTTATGCTGCTACACGACCAGCTGCCCCGGCTCTCGCACGCGCTGCTGCTACAGCTTTTCTGCTACTAGTGTGTTTAGTTTCGACAGTAAAATTTAGTTTCGATAGCAAAGTTCAGTTTCGATAGTTAAGTTCAGTTTGGACAGTTAAATTCAGTTTCGACAGTTAAGTTCAGAGATGAGCGGCTGATGTATTTTACATCTAGCACCTTGCGGTTATGTATTTTACGTCATCTATTGGAGATGCTATTAGAATTCCACTCAGGTTAACGTTGTCTCTCTTGTTCTGCTTCAGCCACGGCGTCGTATAACTCACCAGAGCTGCTCCAATAACGAAACCCTCCATCATAGCAGAGCAGTACCCCAGCTCCATCTCCAGATGCCTAAGATCTTCTTCCCCTCCTCCGACAGCCAAGACAGCCAGAGCATCCTCACCGACCAACCCAATCTTGCTGAGATCGACATGGCTTCCCCAAAGAGGTTGTACACTTGTTGCATCTCTTTTTTACTCTACATGTTATATATATTGTCCATTGAGCACACATAGTAACATGAAATACGATTATTTTATCCTACTATATGACAAGCAGTGAGGTACCAGACAACTTAGCTATCCATGATGGACTCTCTTGAACGCCATCATTATTTATCTCTGCGTGTTTGAGTTGTGCATTTGTCGATGGGCCTAGGAGTTGAGCTAGTAGGGCAGTGGCCTGGGTCCAAAGTAGTAGAAGTAGCACAAAAACAATTTTTTGAGTGTAGGCTTTTCCTTGCTCAAGCCTGCCTACTATAATCACCAGTGCTTGAAAGGAAAAGTGAAGGAAAAACATAGGAATTGGAAAGTTTCCTATGGTACTACTATTCATGCATTTGGTTCAAAGGAATGGAGCAAAGGAAAACTGTAGGATTTGTTCCTTTAGTGTCTCCTTGAAAGAAAAACCGTAGGAATTTTAATTTCCACTTGTCCTCCTTTTCAAATTCCTATTCATGAAGGACAAGACTAAGAGATAGTAGCATAATAGCATTATAACCATACATTTTCTTGTGGTTTGGCTTAATCTCACCATGCTTCTTTGCATCCTGTGATCTTCCAATTCTTGTGAACCAAACACCCAGATTGGTAGAAATCATGTGTTTTTAAATTCTCTGTTTTGCACGTGCATTCCTATCCTATTCCTATCTATTTCCTATCCATACATTGTTAGAATCCTAAAATTCAAATAAGACCTTACACGATTACTTCTGTTACAGATATGTGTCAAAGAAAACCTTGTGTGGTTTGTCCTGCTCCTGCTGCATTGTGTTCCACCCCAGCTCAGCTGCTCCAATGATGGAAGGGTTCACCACAGCAGGGACTCGCTCTCCAGACTGTCTTTCGCCGCCTCAGATCTTCTTCCCCGCCACCGGCAGCCACGACAACTGCATTACCATCATCAACTGAGCAGATGACCTTGAGGACTACACGGGTCCGCAAGAGAGGTCACACTCTCCCATGGCTTCTTACGTTATGCATCACTTAATATGATGACATGCTACTTTATCGTCGTGTTCACCTATTAAACTCCAATTCAGGTCGAAACTAATGTTGAAACTTGAGTTTTTAAATGGTTGTGGGGTACATATTGGGGTAGCAATCAGTACTATATATCTACTATCTGGTTAATCTCGTGTGTCTACTATGAGTTTCATGTTGGGTGGAAGTAAACATTAGAGGAGCCATTATCTGTATTTTTTAACTAAAGCCATTATCTGCCTGCTATCATTGGTTTTGGGTCTATCCATAGTTTGCTACCATCACTCTGGATTTGTGCATGCACTCCTTACATAATCTCACTATGTTTTATTCCTATGCATGTCAGTTATTGTACACAATGGAACTGAACATGTAGAGCAAAAGAGACGAGCGTTGCGTGATAATAAAATTTCATGCAAACGTCGCTCCATGGTGGGCGCAAAGGCAGCCCCCCTCCACCCATTTCGGATTGTAATCAAGAGGAAGATAACTGTTCTGAGGGGGATTCAGAAGGAGAAGACCACTCCTATTTACCCCCTGAGGTCTTCGCTCTAACTTGGCATGCTGATGTTGGTAATATCATGCATATGGTGCCTTGCATTGCTTACTTTATACATCAAATATGTCATCTACTTAGTTTAGACATGCTTTGTGTGAATGCCATCTGTTTAGTTTCTTTATCGTATATGTGAATCATGCAATGCCATCTTGTTTAGCCAGGTATCATATATGTGAATATTGCAATGCCACCCTGGTTAGCCAGTCATCTTATATGTGAATTATATCATGCCATCATTTTTTATTACGTGTTAAATTTGTCAACAATTTTAGTACATTCAATTACTCTTCTTGTGCATCAGCCATTCGGCACGGTCATGGAGAAATCTAGAGTGGAAACAAGGTCTTTAGAGCAGACAATGCTATCTGATGAAGTGCATGTCTTGCTAATTACGGATAGCTCCTCAAAGGAGGATTCAGAGACAGATGACCAGTCCTATTTCCCCCCGAGGTGCATGCTCTAACTTGGCAGGGTTATGTTGCTCATATCATGTGTATGGTATATTGCATTGCTATGTCATTTGCTTAGATTAGACATGCTTTGTGTGAATGCAACATGTTTAGTGTCTAATTACCATATATGTGAATTATGCAATGCCATCTTGTTGCAAGACATTATATATGTGAATTATGCAATGCTATCTTGTTGTAAGGCATTATATATGTGAATTATGCAATGCCATGCTATTTAGCCAAGCGTCATATATGTGAATTATATCATGATGTCCTTTTTTGTATTTCTCATTGCATTTGCTGACAATGTTTGTATATTCAACCGCTCTTCCTGTGCATCAGCCATTTGAATTGGTGATGGAGGAATCTAGAGTAAAAACAAGGTCTTTAGAGCAGACAATGCTACCTGCTGAAGCAGATATCTTGCTAGTTACAAATAGCTCTTTAGAGGAGGATTCAGAGGCAGATGACCAGTCCTATTATCCCCTTAGTTTTTACATCATATACACAGTATTGAATGCCATCTCCTTTGTTGACACATCATATATGTGATTGCCCTCTGCTCACTTGCTTAGTACATAAATCATATATTTGAATTATATCATGCCATTATGTTTACATAGACAGCATGTATCTGAATTATGGCATGCCAACCCATTTTCTAAAGACATAATATAGTTATATCATCTCATCATGTTTACATAGTCATCATATTTTGAATTATGTCATTCTATCCATGAATTATATCATGCCATCATGTTTCCATCAACGGCATGTTTGTGATTTATGGCATGCCAACCACTTTAATAGACACATCGTATAGTTATATCATGTCATCCTGTTTACGTAGTCATCATATTTTGAAGTATGTCATTCCATCCTGTTTAGTTAGCCATCATACATGTGAAATTGTGTCATGCTATCCTGTTTAATTAGACATCATATATGTGAAATTATGTCTTGCTATTCTGTTTGGTTAGACAACATAAATGTGAATTATTCCATGCCTTGTTTTCTTCCCTATTATCCATTGCACCTATCTATCTTACAATGTATGTACATTCAATTACTTTTCTTGTTTATCAGCCATTTCAATTGGAGGGGTGATGGAAGTATCTGTGGAAGTAAACACGCGGTCTTCAAAAAAGATCGTGCTACCTGTCGATGCAGATAGAACCACGGTTGTACTTGCTCAAGAACCAGCCCCACCACACATAACCTAGACTCACACATATTCTAACCCTACCTAGTTGGACAGAAAACGAGCTACACCCCTTCTAACCCCAACCCCGGCAGATAGTAACCCAGTTCCAGTTGACACACCACCGTCTCCACCACAGAGCACCCAAACACAAGTAGTTAGTAAGGCAATTGTAGTGCCCAAAGCACGAGGACCACCACTCCGAACCCCAAGTCAACGCTTAAATCAGAAGACGAATTGTTCTCAGGTCAGGTTCCGTGGCTATGGTTCATACTACTTTGCTCTTGCATTACTGTATTTACTCATACCAACTAATTTCAAATTTGAAGGATGCAATTGAAACTCCAATGGCGCAATAGGTATGTTTTAAACCTATTTCTTTAATGTGTTTGCTCTTGTAACTTGCTCTATTTTGATTTCAGTTTCAATTGAATAAACAATTATGTTCTCATGCCATGCACATTACAAGTGTTGTTATTGATGTGTAGTTTCCCACACTTATATTCTGTCTATGCTGCTTTGTCTTAAATAGATATGATTCGAACTGTTTCTATCTTGATTTGGCAACATAAACTAGAATGATATAGACCATAGAGTGACCATACTACATAGATATATGTTTGTTTCATGCTATTATCCTGTCCACCTTACTACTGAACTAGTTTACCAAAATGAGTTTCATATACAACATGGCAAACCTGTGATGTGTTTGTTTGTTTCTCTTTTAGAACGCGGATAAAATGTTGGAGAAGAGTACCCCGTTATGCAATGGTAAAGGAAGTAATGCAGATAAGGTTCAAGATAGTGAGACATCCCTGTTGGTCTCCAAGAAAGCTGATAAAAACTATATTGAAGACACTGAGATAACCCCAAAGTCCTGTCTTGATGTAGTGTTGTAGTTACTGGCTACTACTGCTGGCACCAGCTCTTCGAACTCGCTGCCTGAATCAGTTCAGCTTGTTGAGTCTCAACTTCAAGTTGAAAGGCATCGATTAGATGTTATGCGACAGGAAGCCGAAGGACTGAGGAAGTCCCAGCAGAATCCAGATGCATACTTTCTGTAGCAACAACAAGTGCTAGAGGATTTAAGCGCCAAACAAGTGAAAGTTAATGAGCTTGCTAAGCATCTTGCCAGCATTATGGGTACCCAGGATATCGTTTCTTGAGCTCTTATGAAGTGGTTTCAGTTCTAGACTTGTTTTGCTGCAGCGTTTATTTGGACTGGTCGCCAACTTTGACAACCAGTGTATATGATATGCTACTTTGTTCTCTATATTTGCACTTGTGGCGAACTTTGATGACCAGTGGATGTAATATGTGTAATAGCCGTGATAGCCTAGCATAAGTTGCTTGCTTATCTATTTCCTTGTTGTCTTGTTTATTTGTTTGCTTGTAGTCAGTGCAGTTCTTTTTCCGCGGTTTGCTAGTGGCCGAAGTAACCTATTTTTTAAAACTAGAACACAATAACCATGGGCTACATATTTACTGTAGTTACCATGGGCCTCCTACGAGCCGTAGAAACAATGGGCATTCTAAGGGTCGTAGAAACAATGGGACTTCTATGGGTCGTAGCATCAATGGGCCTTCTATGGGCCGTATGATTGATCGGCCAAACATAGGCCAATAACAGACCGCATTATGGGCCGTAAACGGGCTAGATTTGGAATCGTCCGTTCATGGGCCGACAATAACGGGTCGTTGTTAATCAGCCGTATTTGATGACGCTATGAAAATGGCCCAACGGATTAACCGGTCGGAAACGGGCTGATTGTTACCACGGGCTGAATTTGGCCCACAAGCAGAAAAGGCCAGTAACGGGCCATAAGTAACCGAATGCTGGAAATGAGCACAAGAATAAATGGGCTGTTATTGGGTATAAAGCGGTACATTGTTCATTGCGGGTCAGATTCACCATTGGTCATTAATGGCCAAGAGTTACAAATGGCCTCGTATGGGCCGAAAGTTACAATGGGCTGGAATCATATTGGACGGCCCAGATGAAGCTACTGGGCTTAATTTCGATAGGTCGTAACGGGCCGTGAGTTAGCAGGACATAAATGGGCTATATACGAATAGGTCGTTAACAGGCTTTTCGTGGGACACCTCGTTACCTTTTGACCAAGTCAAACAGGCCGGCCTTTTCACCGGAATGGGCCTCTGTTGGGCCGTGCCATGTGTCGACGTATCATAGGCGCCTCCTGTCCAATGAATGGATGACATTTGTCCCAACGGTGAGCCAACACGTGTTTCATCCGGCCAATGAGAATTTTACATGTGGAAAATCCTCATTGGTCCAGGCTGTTAGCGGGTTATCGGATCCAAAACTGGACCCAATAGCTTAACAGTGACCCGTTACGGTGGATGACGTGTGTTAGTCACCCTTGACGAAAGCACTTCCATGACGCACCATTTATCATCATGGAAGTGGAAACTTCCGTGATGATAATTTTGGTAATGTCATGGAACACTTCTATGATACACAGGTATGACTATCTTGATTCTGTCATAAAGTCGTCATGGATGTACATGCATGACAAAAAACGTGACCTACTATGACAAACACGTATCATCACGAAAGTGTATTTTTTTGTAGTTTACCCTCGCCCACTACCCTTATGACTACTACCTCTAAATACGGAGAAGCGCCATCGAAGACTACTGCATTCCTATGCTTCCAAAGCTCCCAAATCACGAGAGTGAAGAGTGCCCGTAGATCCTTCGGCCTGTTCATCCCTTCCGTTCTTGTCACACACCATTCCTTCAGGGTATCTTGTGTCGTAGGCGTCCACACCTCCTTTCCCATGGCCGAACAAAGCGTTCTCCACATGGTTCTTGCGAACACACACATCAAGAGAATATGATCGACAGTTTCTTCTCCTTGGTCACAGAAAGGGCATCTGTCTTGATGGGGTGGACCGCACCCAGCGAGGCGGCCAGACGTCCAACACATGTTTCTCATTGGTAGCCAGTTGAAGAAACGACATTGCAACAGGGCTCTAGACTTCCATGTGAAATCCGTTGTTGGCACCACCTCACTTCTGGTAAACATGGTGGTGTAGATGGAGCGAACCGAAAACTGCCCATTAGTTTCCCTCGACCAAGTGATGGAATCCACAACACCTTCCTGGAGCCGAATCTGCCCCAAACGCTGCCAAACCTCCAAGTACTCCATATATTAGAAGAATTAAGTGGTTGCCTAATAAGACCGGCTCACGGACGAGAGGAATTTGAACTATGAGGCACATCGACTCGTTGTCTTCGAGTAGCCGGCTCATCGGATAAGCCCGCACATAGCTCTGCGGAGCTGCTCCGGGTCTTCCATTTTGCTTTGCCAGTCTGTTGATTTTTCTTCAAAAGAAAGTGTGAATCTAAATGAGTGTCTAGATGAGAAAATGGTACCTTCTTGATGGCTTGTCTCGTTCTCTTCAGGATAAAAGTTTCTGAGTTGGATGAGATTGAAATTACCTCAACATTACCGGCTCGACTGGCTTCCATGTGATCCTCAAAAGAGGGAGCGTCAGCAAGTTCATTAAAAAGATGACCAAGTGAGTCGAGCTCTACCTTCGACTCATTTCCAGCAGCCGTCTTATCGGCGTTGACCGGTTCATCCTCCTGCTCAACTGGAGGAGCATACTTTCGAGTTTTCTTCTTACAAAATCTAGAATCCGCCTGCATATATGATGAGCCAGAAATTAAGCTTAAAAACAAAAAATAAGTCAGACAAAATGAGTAAGAGTGCACAACTAAACTTACTTGAGGCACGGGATTGGTCAGACAGAAGGGAGCTGGCCCGGTTTTGTTGCACTTCTCTTAGGGCTCTCCCAACAGTTTCTATGTGGCTTTATTTACTTCTTCAGGAAAATTAACTTAACTGAAGCGTTGCACATCTGACGGGTCAACAGTGTAGTTGCACATCAAGTCACCCCTCAAACTAAGGGGTTGGATTCACCAGCTTATCCAACACCGGGTTAGGTTGATCCCGGTGAGGCCATTAGTCGTCAAAGCCCTCAACTTGGAGTAAGGTAGCAATTGATAAAACGGAGCACAAATGGTATTGCATGGTTGAAAATGAGGCCTAGGGTCTATACTTTTGCTAGTGCAATCTCTCAACAATGCTAATATAATTGGATCATATAACCATCCCTCAACATGCGATGAAGAATCACTCCAAAGTTCTTATCTAGTGGAGAACATAAGACAAAATTGTTTGTAGGGTAAGAAAACACCTCAAAGTTATCATTTCCGATCGATCTATCCAAGAGTTCGTACTAAAATAACACCAAGTTATCCTTTCCGATCGATCTATCTAAGAGTTCATACTAGAATAACACCATATGATACACATCAACCAACTCTAATGTCACCTAGATACTCCAATGTCACCGCGAGTATCCATGAGTTGATTATACTATATGCATCAAACAATTTCAGATTCATAATACTCAATCCAACACAAAGAACCTCAAAGAGTGCCCCAAGATTTCTACCGTAAAAACAAAGAAGAGAACATGCATCAACCCATATGCATATATTATCACAATATCACCTCGGGAATCCGTGAGTTGAGTGCCAGAACACATATCAAGTGAATCAATATGATACCCCATTGTCACCATGGGTATTCATAGCAATACATACATCAAATGCTCTCAAATCCATAAAAGTATTCAATCCGATAAAATGAAATCTCAAAGGGAAAACTCAATTCATCACAACAAGACAGAGAGGGGAAAACACCATATGATCCAACTATATTAACAA
The DNA here is from genome assembly GCF_002162155.2 of Triticum dicoccoides. Taxonomy (NCBI): domain Eukaryota; kingdom Viridiplantae; phylum Streptophyta; class Magnoliopsida; order Poales; family Poaceae; genus Triticum; species Triticum dicoccoides. The sequence continues at coordinate 274,998,248 of NC_041390.1, read as the reverse complement.
AGCTCGCGATACATCAAGATCGTGCCAACTCAAGAATACAAGAGAGAGAGAGAGAGAGATAAAGAGATTAAACACATAGCTACTAGTACAAACCCTCAGCCCCGAGGGTGGACTGCTCCCTCCTCGTCATGGTGGCCGCCAGGATGATGAAGATGGCCACCGGTAATGATTTCCCCCTCCGGCAGGGTGCCGGAACAGGGTCTACATTGGTTTTTCGTGGCTACAGAGGCTTGCAGTGGCGGAACTTCTAATCTAGGGTTATTTCTGGGGATTTCTGTATTTATAGGATTATTTGGCCTCTGTTTCACACGAAGATGGGCCTCAAGGTGAGCACGATACACCTGCACACGGATTGGGCTCCAGGCGCGCCCAGGTGTATCTTGCTCACCTCATGGCTCTTCTAACCCTCCCAAGAAGCTTCTAGTGCCTATTTTATTCCAAAAAATCATCAAAAAGTTTCAGCTCATTTGAAGAACTTTAATTTCTGCACAAAAAAGAACACCATCGTAGTTCTGCTGAAAACAGCGTCAGTCCTGTTAGTTCCATGCAAATCATACCAAAACCATATAAAATTGTTGTAAACATGGCATGAATACTTCATAAATTATAGATATGTTGAATAATTCATAAGTTATTGATATGTTAAATACTGCATAAATTATTAGCAGTTGAGTTGTCAATTCAACCACACCTAAAAGACTTAATATCTGCAGCAAGGTGATCAGTAGAAAAGTAGTATGGTAGTTTGATAGTAACGGTAACGGTAGCTATAGTAACAGTAGCAGTTTTGTAGTGATTGTAATAGCAGCAACAACGGAAGTAACTTAGGAAAGATCAATATATGAAAAGCTCGTAGGCATTGGGTCGGTGATGGATAATTGTGTTGGATGGCATTCACCATGTAATAGTTATAACCTAGAGCGATGCAGAACTAGCTCCAATTCATCAATGTATTGTAAGCATGCATTCCGTTTTATAGTCATACGTGCTTATGGAAAAGATCTTGCATGATATCTTTTGTCCTACCCTCCCGTGGCAGCGGGGTCCATAAGGAAACTAGGGGATATTAAGGCCTCCTTATAATAGAGAATCAGAACAAAGCATTAGCACTTAGTGAATACATGAACTCCTCAAACTATGGTAATCACCAGAAAGAATCCCAATTATTGTCACCTTGGGGTATGTGGATCATAACTCGTAATAGGTGCATATAACTTGCAAGATAGGATGGTAAAAGAGATCCAGTCACACTCATACTCAACATTACCTAAACAGAAAGCATGACCATGATAATAGTGCTCTCTAGCTGGTGCTTTTGATGAGAAGATGATGACTCAACAATAAAAGTAAATAGATAGACCCTTCAAAGAGGGAAGCAGGGATTTGCAGAGGTGCCAGAGCTCGAAGCTTTTAAAATAGAGATGAATATAATTTTGGGTGGTATGCTTTCATTGTCAAATTAGCGACCGAGGATTTTCACTATATTCCATGGTAGACACATTATAGGCGGTTCCCAAATAGAAAAGTAAAGTTTTACTCCCCCTCCACCAACAAACACAAGCCATGGCTAGCCGAATCCTCAGGTACCCTCCATACCAACAACACTTCGGGGGAGTTTTGTTTCATTATTATGTTTTGATTTTGATCATAGGACTGGACATCCCAATTACCAGCCACTTTCTCGTGAATGAAAAGTGAATAAACACTTCTCATGAGAATAACCCACCTAGCATGGAATATATTGACCGCCCCCTGTCACTTCATGAGCGATTCGGGCATACCAAACAGATTATCATTTGAAGATTTAGAGTCTGGCACATGCAAATTTACTTGGAACGGTAGGTAATTACCGCATATAGGTAGGTATGCTGGACTCATATGGAATAACTTTGGGTTTTATGAAGTGAATGCACAAGCAGTATTCCCGCTTAGTACAAGTGAAGGCTAGCAAATAGATCGAGGAGCGACCAACTAGAGAGTGGCAACGGTCATAAACATGCATTGAGGTTAATCAACATTGAATACGAGCATGAGTGGGATATTAAAAACCATGAACATAAATATCATGGAGGCTTTGTTGGTTTTGATTCAACTACATGCGTGAACATGTGCCAAGTCAAGCCACTTGAATCATTTAGAGGAGGATACCATCCTATCATACTACATCATAATCCATTTTAAATGCATGTTGACACACAAGATAAACCATTATCCACTCCTAGATATTTAAGCATGGCATGAGTAACTATGATCTCTAATTGTCATTGGAAACATGTTCATTTGTAATGACCAAACCTCGAAGGATTTGAGTCTCTGTGCTTACCGTGCTAGTCCCTGGATCGAACTCGCTAGCACACACAATATAGATGAATACCATAAAAGCAAGTGCATCATTTATTACAACGTATGATCCAGAATATATAAAATAAAACAATATGCATATCACATGGCTAGCTTTATTCAATCAAACAACGGAAAGTAGCAAAAAATAATGATGAGTCCCATCATAGCCCACTGGCGATGCTGAGTGCAGACGCACGACCCTAACGGTACCTTACTATTCGTCTGAATATCCTGCAACATGAGACGTTGCGGCCATATAGGTCAATACTTTGAATATATTGGCAAGTTACACAGGAGTAATAATAAAGCAGACCTATTTGTATATGCATAGTATAACAACAGGAAGGCTTCAGGGTTTATTTTTACAGAAAGCTGATTTTGTCCTCATAACTACCTAATAGTCAAATTTTTATTTAGTTCTTTTATTACTACAGTTATATACACAAGGTTGAGTTGGCAAAATCAACTCCAACCTACCCTTTTATTAAGTTGCCCACAAATATTATTAAGTGTCACATCTGTCAAGATCATCAAACAACTGTAATGGCATAGTCGCTCAAATTTGTGCATAACCGGGGACACGGCTAATCATGATTAGTTTTTAGTACTCTACAGAGTTTTGCACACTCTACCCACTAGACCCAACCCGAAGATTGAGACGAAGTCTTTCAGAAGTAGTCACCTCCACCCAGTGGCAGTCGGTACACCTACTCATATCTACATCTGCTAGCTTACCTGGGCAAGGGTCCCACAACCTACTCAACTAAGCCGGAGGCCATTTAGCTAGTGGTTGCGCATGGAAGCTACTAGTCACTAAGTCTGTCTGATCTTTTTGAGCCTGGGTGGCCATCCACTTAAATTCAAAGGGTATAAATCATGATGTTCTTGAAACCACCCATCAATACCAGTTCCGCCCAGAGGTGAGTTAAATCCTTTATTAATACTCAATTTGTTATATATATATATATAATCTTCACATAATCCCAATGGATACATGAACCACCCCCGTCTACAAAGCATAACAAACTATAACTACCACGATTTGCAAAAGATGGGATGATAGCTCAACAACATAGCAAAATTATATAGTAATCCTATACATGCATATTTTCATAGTGTGATATAACTACATGCATAGAAAACAATAGGTAAAGGATGGTCAACATGTAACTTGCCTTGGTTCTGGTTCAGAAAGTCACACTCCTGACAAAGGTTTACGTCGCACTCCAGACAATCTACACGTTTCACACAATTCCACAAATCAATCACCGGAACACAAATAGAACCAAAACAAAACCAATAGCAAGAAAACCATTTCAAAAATCCAACAACAGTTGCTTAACAGCACCTAAATTGCACTACAGTCACAATGCAAAAAGAAACACTCAAATCACCGGAAGTTTTAATGCAAATTTGAACGAATTAAAATTTAAAAGGTGCAAACATGTGCAAAGTTGGTACTGTGATAAAGTACAGATTTTCTTGAGTGCATAGGGTAAAGAATTACCTAAATTGGACTTATAGAATAGAAGATATACCTAGCTGAAGTTTTAGCTGAAATCTGAAAAAGAAAACGGAAAACAACAAAAAAGAACCTGGGCGCTGTAGCGAACTCCCGTAGAAGCTCCTGTAGCGAGGTGCCACATGGAAGTTCATGATTGGCTGAAAAACCTCATGTGCGTGCGTGCTCACCGTGTACGGAGGAAAACGGCGGCGGCAGTCGGCGGCTGCGGTGGCGCTGCTCCGGCGACTCTCCGGCGAGGGTGAAGTGATGGGTGGGTGCGGCGTTGAGCGGCGGAGGCGGTGGTCGTGAGTACGGCGACGGGGGCATCCTCTACTGACGGCGGCGTCGCGAACTCCGGAGTGCTCCGGCAAACGGTGGTCGAGCTCGTTCCTCTCTCCCTGCTCGGTTTCTGGCCACAAGACTTTGTGAAAAACGTGGGTCGTGGAGAGATGGATCTAAGAGGGCAAGAGATGCGGCGGCACTGGCTCTTACGGTGGCGAAAATCTCCGGCGAACGGCGGAGCTCTAGGCGAGATCCGTTTCGCCCTATCCAGAGCGTGCGGCTACGGAAGGAATCGAGATCAGGGGTGTGGGGTTCCTCGTGCAGTTTGGCCCGCGTACGGCGGGTCGGACGCGCACGAGGTGGACCAGGAGCGCGAGCTCGAGTCGGGCTCGGCCTCGGCATGCGTGCATGCCTGCGGCGGTGTCCGGCTCCGGTTAGGGACGAACAGGGTGCCAGGCCCCGCTGGTCAGCGGCTGGAGGCGATAGCGAGGGGGCGATGGGAGCAGCGACGCATACCACTTCGCTGGCTGGGCCGCGGTGCGTTGGCGCTGGGGTTGGTGGGCCGCGGCAGGCTGGCTGGCTAGCTGGCCGGCTCGCTGGGCCGCGCAGTGCGCTGCGCTACGGTTTTCTTTTTCTTTTTTTAAACACAAACCGGAGTAGCAAAATAAATAAAATAGAAACCACAAAATAAAATATAAATAAAAATATATAGACACACAGTAAAATACATACACCTAATATAAACTACAGGAACAGCAGTTCCTCGTACAGTGCATTTTTTGGAAAATCATTTTTTATGCAATAGGCCACACAAACAGTCACAAAACAGTCAAATAAAATATTTTGGGGATTAATAAAAATACTAGAACTCATCAGATGATCTGGAAATAATATTCTGGACATTATGACATTTTTAAAATAGGGGAGAAGTCATGTTATCTCCACTCCAATAAATTGCCTTTAGTTGCATAATGATTCGAATATTTCAGAAAAGCAAAAAATGCATGGAAAAATATGAGATGCATATGAATGATCTATTAACATCCTAATTTAGGAAAATTGGGATGTTACATCATTCATAATAGGCTGAATCAAGAACAGTTAGCTAAACATATTTAGAAAAACAAGACAGGTTGAGTTCATACCAGCTTTTCTTCAACTCAATCAATTCATGAAATTTCATCATTATTGCATTTCACATGCACGACTAAAAGATGTGAATAATAATAAGAGTGCATGTGTCGTGGACTAAGCTGAAATCTGCAAACATTTATTCAAAAGAGAAGACAAGGTAATATGGACTCTTTGTTAGATCAACAATAATGCATATGAGAGCCACTCAACATTTTCATCGTGGTCTTCTCCTTACGACGACCCAAAGAAAAAAGAAAAGAATTTCAAAGAAGCACACTGAAATATTTTGGAGTTTTTGTTTTTCCGAAGAAAGCATAATGAAAGAAAAACGAAAAAGTGAAAAAAACTATATACACGGGTAAGCTCCCGACAAGCAAAAGAAGAACTAGAAATCTTTTTGGGGTTTCTTTTAATATTACTAACTACTAAATAGAATAAACTAGAAAGAACAATAAACAAGAAACGAGAAATAGTTTTGGGTTTTCGCAAAATTTTCAAACAAATAAGAAGAAGGTAAAAAAAAACTAATATGGATTATACATTGAAAAGGGATGAACACCGACAACTGGAATGAATGTGTGATGCATGAATGTAATGTCAATGAGAAATACATACTCCCCCAAGCTTAGGCTTTTTGCCTAAGTTGGGCTATAGCCATGGATGGCCTGGATGATACCCGTAGTCGTAGTTCGGGTTGAACTGGATTGCAGTTGCTGATGACCCACAAGTATAGGGGATCAATTACAGCTCTTTTCGATAATTAAGAGTGTCGAACCCAACGAAGAGTAGAAGGAAATGACAAGTGGTTTTCAGCAAGGTGATGTCCGCAAGTGCTGAAATTATAAGTAGCAGAGTAGTTTGATAGCAAGGTAATTTGTAACGAGCAAGTAACGATAGTAGTAAAAAAAGTGCAGCAAGATAGCCCAGTCCTTTTGAGGCAAAGGACAGGCCAAAACGGTCTCTTATGATAAGCAAAGTGTTCTTGAGGGTACACGGGAATTTCATCTAGTCACTTTCATCATGTTGGTTGATTCGTGTTCGCTACTTTGATAAATTGCTATGTGGGTGGACCGGTGCTTAGGTGCTGTTCTTACTTGAACAAACCTCCTACTTATGATTAACCCTCCCTCAAGCATCCACAACTACGAGAAAAGTATTAAGAATAAATTCTAACCATAGCATTAAACTTTTGGATCCAACCGGTCCCTTACGGAATAGCGCATAAACAGGGGTTTAAGCTTCTGTCACTCTTGCAACCCATCATCTAATTGCTACTCCACAATGCATTCCCTTAGGCCCAAATATGGTGAAGTGTCATGTAGTCGACGTTCACATGACACCACTAAGGGAATCACAACATACATATTATCAAAATATCGAACACATATCAAATTCACATGATTACTTGCAACATGATTTCTCCCGTGACCTCAATAACAAAAGTAACTACTCACAAATGATAAACATGCTCATGATCAGAGGAGTATTAAATAGCATATTGGATCTGAACATATAATCTTCCACCAAATAAACCATATAGTAATCAACTACAAGATGTAATCAACACTACTAGTTACCCACAAGCACCAATCTATAGTTCCGGAAACAAGATTGAACACAAGAGATGAGCTAGGGTTTGAGATGAGATGGTGATGTTGAAGATGTTGATGGAGATTGCCCTCCCCAAGATGGGAGAGTTGTTGGTGATGATGATGACGACGACGATGATTTGCCCCTCGGGGAGGGAAATTCCCCCGACGGAATCGCTCCGCCGGAGGGCAAAAGTGCTCCTGCCCAAGTTCTACCTCAAGGCGGCGGCGCTCTGTGCCGAAAGTCCTATCCTTATTTTTTCTAGGTCAAAATGACTTATATACTAGAAGATGGGCACCGGAGGTGGGCCTGGGTGAGCACAACCCACCAGGGCGCGCCTGGGCTCCCTGGCGTGCCCAGGTGGGTTGTGCCCACCTGGTGGGGCCCCTCTGGTAGTTATTTGCTCCAATAATTCTTAAATACTCCATAAAAAATCCTCATGAAGTTTCAGCTCATTTGGAGTTGTGCAGAATAGGTAGCCTGACGTACCTTTTTCATGTCCAGATTTCCAGCTATCAGAATTCTCCCTCTTTGTGTATACCTTGCATATTATGAGAGAAAAGGCATTAGAATTACTCCAAAAAGCATTATTATGGATAAAAACATTATAAATAACAGTAAGAAAACATGATGCAAAATGGACGTATCAACTCCCCCAAGCTTAGACCTCGCTTGTCCTCAAGCAAAAACCGAAATCGAAAAACATGTCCACATGCTTTGAGAGAGAGGTGTCGATAAAAACAAAATACGGACATAGAAGCATCATGTTGATTATTATAATAGCAACAAAATTCAACATAAGACTTTTATTGTAGAACTTTTACCATATACTTCTCATGAATAAGTAACAATTCATCACACAATACAAGTATGAAGCAAAAACTCTATTAAAAACCGACAAACTATGTTCTCAGTCAACTTTGCAACTACAATTCATCATCTTTTCAGGAAGGGTCATGTATCGGAGCCTTTAGGCAAGTCCACATACTCAACCATCATATAGTCTTCTATGATTGCTAACACTCATCGCGTACACATGAGCAAAACATTTCAACCGAACACATAGAAAGATAGGGGCTTATAGTTTCGCCTCCCAACGTATTCACCTCAAGGGTGATGTCAACAATAATGACTTATGCTATCTATATTCAACTGGACATATGTGCCTAGATCTCTCCTCACCACATGATGCTTGCCAAAGTAGAAAAATAAAAAGGAATAGAAGGAAAACTTTGACTCTTTGCAGAAAAGTAAATACATAAAAGTAAAAGATAGGCCCTTCGTAGAGGGAAGCAGAGGTTGCCATGCGCTTATTTCTTTGTATGCTCAACCCCTTAATGCAAAAGAACGTCATGTTGCATTGCCCCTTGTGATAGCGACCTTTATTATGCAGTATGTCGCTTTTATTCTTCACCATCACAAGTTCATGCAACTCCCAATTTTCTCTTACACTAAATGATGTGGAGCATCCCAAGGTCATCCCCATGGACCTACCATCGCCTCACCAAGTGCCTAGCGGACCCATAACACAAGCACCTGCAAGAGCTCTCGAAACCGAGCTGACATCACTCCTCTCACATTTCCACTTCGATGCACATGAGACATGGCTACTACCTCATATGGACACTTTGTGCATACTCAGATATCATGGAGAAGCTAAGGAGCAAGGAGAAGAAGAAGTGATGAAGAAGAAGCTACAGGATCCGGACGACCGGCCAGGACCGGACGTCCAGCGATCTCTAGGCTCCGGACGTCCGTCCCCCTCCGGACGACCGACGCCACCGCACCCGAGCCGAATCTACGGATTTCCGGAGCCCTACGGACGACCGATGCTCGGACTTCTGACCCCGACCGGATGTCCGACCGAAGCACACCCGAGCCGAAACTACGGACGTCCGGACCCTCGCGAGCCTCCGGACGACCGGTGACTCCCGGACGTCCGGCGCCTGTGCGCTGCCATGTGTTGGGCCGCGGCCCATGTACTCCCATTTCGCCCCCTTTTACACTAAGACTATAAATAGACCTCTCCCTCCTCCTTTCTAGGGTTAGCAAAGGATTAGCTCATATTTCGTGCGAGAGCTTTGTTCATCCACTTGGTTACCTTCTCCTCGGAGATTCGAGCCTCCACCAGAGAAGACCCCCAAGCGGATTCAAGACCCCCTTTAGGGAAGAACATCAAGACCTCTTTTGGAGAAGAACCGGCTACCGTGTACCGTCCGTTGTTGACTTTGGATCTTGTATCTCCTATCGTGTTTTGAGGATCTAGCACTTGTGTGATCATTCTTGTTGGTTTGAGTGTTCTCTTGTGTTTTCCACGTGTTTTCCCTCATTTACCTCCTTGCGTTCTTCGTGTTCATCACGGGATCCGCTCCTTTCGTGAAAGATCGGCCATCTAGGGTTCCACCCTACATCATCCTGGTATCAAGAGCCTCGTTGATCACGATTTCGGAGCCTCCCCGTTGTGTTGCTAGCCTAGTTCTTGTTGTTTTTGTCCCTAATTTGAAAATTCCCCACAAAAATTGCCCAATTTGTTTTGTGTGATTTGTTGGTGTGTTGAAATGTTGTTGGATTTGATCCGTGGATTTGCTTTGTTTTGAGTGGATCTGGCTTTTCCCCCTTTCCCCACCTTTTCTATCCACAAATCCGCCCGGATTTGACGAATTTCGACCTCTCCATCATGAACCCTAGTAGTTCTTCCTGTGCCCAAAGTTCACCCAGGCACTGGACGTCCGACCCCTACCGGACATCCGACGATCGGACGACTGGCCCAGCCCGGACATCCGACGACCCACTGACGAAACTGAATTTTTTTTCCAGTTTTGCACCACCACCGCCCCACATTTCCGCATACGCACTCCTACCACCCATATACCATCACCACTTCCGCATACCACCACCATTGCTTACCCTTTTCGCACTCCGACACGTGTTGCCATTTCGAGCTTTGAGAATTTGAGTTGCGGTTCCGTATCCTTTTGTGTTTTGGCTATCTAGGTACGGTTCAACATCAACATCATCGCCGCTCATCTTCGCCATGGACGCGTCATCAACAACGACCACCTCGACTACATCTTGGTATTCATGCCACCCATTTTATCACCGTCATCCGGACGAGGAACCAAAGAACGGTAACCTCGTCTTGGTATCGTGATACATCATTCTTGCCATTACATTGATAGCCATCATAGCCTTACTCCTTTGCATTGCTTACCCATCGAGACTAGCCATTGAGTATTGTCGGCAACGAGACTTGTGCACATTAGTGATCATACTTCCCATAGCATACTGATAACCCGCAAGTATAGGGGATCGCAACAGTTTTCGAGGGTAAAGTATTCAACCCAAATTTATTGATTCGACACAAGGGGAGCCAAAGAATACTCTCAAGTATTAGCAGCTGAGTTGTCAATTCAACCACACCTAGAAACTTAATATCTGCAGCAAAGTATTTAGTAGCAAAGTAATATGATAGTAGTGATAACGGTAGCAAAAGGTAACAGTAGTAAAAGTAATGTTTTTGGTATTTTGTAGTGATGATAGCAATAGCAACGGGAAAGTAAATAAGCGAAGAACAATATATGGAAAGCTCGTAGGCAATGGATCGGTGATGGAGAATTATGCCGAATGCGGTTCATCATGTAACAATCATAACCTAGGGTGACACAGAACTAGCTCCAGTTCATTGATATAATGTAGGCATGTATTCCGAACATAGTCATACATGCTTATGGAAAAGAACTTGCATGACATCTTTTGTCCTACCCTCCCATGATAGCGGGGTCCATACGGACACTAAGGGATATTAAGGCCTCCTTTTAATAGAGAACTGGAACAAAGCATTAAAACATAGTGAATACATGAACTCCTCAAACTACGGTCATCACCGGTAAGTATCCCGATTATTGTCACTTCGGGGTTAACGGATCATAACACATAATAGGTGACTATAGACTTGCAAGATAGGATCAAGAACACTCATATATTGATGAAAACATAATAGGTTCAGATCTGAAATCATGGCACTTGGGCCCTAGTGACAAGCATTAAGCATAGAAAATTCATAGCAACATCAATCTCAGAACATAGTGGACACTAGGGATCAAACCCTAACAAAACTAACTCGATTACATGATAGATCCCATCCAACCCACCACCGTCCAGCAAGCCTACGATGGAATTACTCACACACGGCGGTGAGCATCATGAAATTGGTGATGGAGGATGGTTGATGATGACGATGGCGACGGATTCCCCTCTCTGGAGCCCCGAACGAACTTCATATCAGCCCTCCCGAGAGGTTTTAGGGCTTGGCGGCGGCTCCGTATCGTAAAACGCGATGATTTCTTCTCCTTGATTTTTTTCTCCCCGGAACTCAATTTATGGAGTTGGAGTTGGAGTCAGAGAGGCAACAGGGGGCCCACGAGGTAGGGGGCGCGCCCCCCACCCTTGTGGAGAGGTGGTGGGCCCCCTGGCCTTCAGCTTTTGCAGGTATTTTTCTTATTTTCTGAAAAGTGGCTCCGTGAAGTTTCAGGTCATTCCGAGAACGTTTGCTCCTGCACATAAATAACACCATGGTAATTCTGCAGAAAACAACGTCAGTCCGGGTTAGCTCCATTCAAATCATGCAAGTTAGAGTCCAAAACAAGGGCAGAAGTGTTTGGAAAAGTAGATACGTTGGATACATATCACATACATACATCATTGTTACATATCTTGGTATCATCTCTTGTGTCACAAGGTTGTCATCACGTACACAATTGCTATCTTGGTTCATGAAGCATTGCATGAGAAAAGAGCTCAAACATCAAAGAGCCAAACAAGCTTTTAAGCAAAAGGGAAAGATAAGCAAAGAGCTTTTAAGCAAGAATCATAGCATCATACAACATTAAGATTGTCACATTAGATCATCTTGGATCATATCATCGAAACACCTTGCATAGAACATACTTGGGATAGAAGTCGTTGCATTTTTGCTTAGTAGGTTGTGCACAAGTCTTTGTATCCGCCTATTGTGCAATCGTGCTAGTGTCACTCTCGTGTTGTGCAACAAGAGCATTTTTGTGAATTCCACATTTTGGCTCATCCTTGGTTGCCCAACCCCATTTATCTCTTTGCGTGTTTGTTTCCGTGTACATTACATTGCTTGGTCTACTTGTTACATTGCAATCTTGTGAATCTTTTCCAACATTATTGAAGCTCACTTACAATTGCATCAAATTTTGTGCCACCATCCTAACCAAGCTCCAACATAAGATTTTACTTGTGTAGGTGTGAGAAACTGACAAGAATTAGTACCAATTGTGCTATTTCCTTGTCCACATTGGAGTGATCATTGATCCACTTTCAACTTCGGTCAAGGTACATTTGATATTTGTTCTTCTCTTTCTACCACTCACATTTTGTATCTTGGAATGATGGATAGGCCAAGTACTTCTACCAACCCACTCTTCATTGAGCACGAAGACAACATGAACTCCTACGTCACCAAGAGCCACCTCTTTGATGCACAACGTGCTTTGCATCAAGAGCAACAAGCAATGAGTGAACGCATCGACAACCTCACCGCTGACTTGCGACTCTCGGAGCAACGTACAAGGGACTACTTCGACCACAAGCTCGACGATCACAAGCAAGAGAATGAAGCAAGGATGGACAAGATTCGCGCTTTGTTGCTCAACCGCTCTTCTTCCACTTCGTCCTCTTCAAGAAGGAGTCGTTCAAGTCGACACTCTGACTTCACCCTCTCCGGCTCATGTACACCGACATCGAACACTCTACGCCATGCTGCGCGCAACGATCGTCAAGCAAGCCTCAATCCTCTACGCGACACCAACTCGCTAGAACTCCGACAACGTCAAACCCAAGAGGCTTTTGCGCTAGCACGAGAATGGCAATGACAACGCCAACATGAAGAGGAAGAGCGTGCGCGTCTACACTAAGATGCACAAGATGCCGAGGCAATACACCAAGAACAACAACTCCATGAAGCTCAAGCACTTGAGGCGCAACAATCCCTCCAAGATTCAAGTCGAGCCGTAGCCAACCGAGGCCGACAAGCTCGTGAACATGAAGAAGCACTTCGTGAAGAAGTTCAAGAATGAAGATTTCTAGCTCGCGTGCATCGTCAAGTTGCTCAAGTTCCTCCTCGAGCTCGACAAGCTCCTCCACAAGCTTGCCAAGAACATCAAGTTCATCAAGAGCATGAAGACAATGTAAATCCCCCACGACAAGAGCAACATGAGGTTAACAACCTTCCTCACCAAGAGCGACACGAGCTTGACAAACATCAACAACATGGGCGTCATCATCCTCGACCACAACATAATGAAGAGCAACGCTACGACAAGCTAAAGTTCACAATGCCCAAGTTCAATGAAAGCAATGATCTCGAAGAATACCTTTCATGGGCATTGAAGGTCGAAAAAATCTTCCATTTGCACAACTTTGAAGAAGAGAAGAAGATCGCAATGGCATCCCTTGAGTTCCAAGACTATGTCCTCATTTGGTGGGAACAAGTTATCGAGCGCCGAGAGGCAAGAGGTGAACAACCCATCACTACTTGGGCACAAATGAAAGATGTCATGAGAGCACGCTTTGTGCCTACCTACTACAACCGCGACCTCTTCAAGAAACTTCAACTACTCAAGCAAGGAACAAAGAGCATTGAAGAGTACTACAAGGAGATGAAGATTGCCATGATAAGAGCCAACGTCAGGAAGATGATGAGCAAACAATGGCACGTTTCTTGAATGGACTCAACCATCCTATCAAGAAGATCGCTGACTTCCAACCATACTCGAACCTCATCGAGCTAGTGCATCAATCTACCAAAGCGGAACGTCAAGTGCAAGACAATTACAAGTATGCCAAGTTCTCATCCAAGTCATACGGCTTCTCCAACACCCAAGCTTCAACGACTCCAACACCGTCTACCAAGCCTTCTACAAGCCACGTCGACAAGTCGAGTTCCAAGCAAGCTTCGTCAACTCCAAGTCATCCTCCTACTACAAGCAACTTCAAGCCGGAAGCTTCATCATCATCAAGCCCCACCGATGAGACCGTCAAGATGAGTTCCTTCAAATGCTTCACATGCGGAGGCCGAGGCCACAAGTCCTACAAGTGCACCAACAAGCGAACCATGATCCTCAACGATGATGGAACCTACGACTCGTTGAGTGAAGGAGAAATGGATGCTCTTGAGCAAGTCGCCATGCATCGGCAAGTGAACGATGAAGAGGAACAGGTCTTTTATGATGAAGATTTAAGTCCCGCTCTTGTTGTCTCCAAGGTCTTGACTCTCCAACATCACCAAGAAGAAGACCAAAGATGCCATATCTTTCATACCAAGGCCGGCATCAATGGACGATCCGTCAAGGTCATCATCGATGGAGGGAGTTGTCATAATCTCGCAAGTGAAGAACTTTGCTCCAAGCTCCAATTGACCAAGATGAAGCACCCACATCCATACAAAGTGCAATGGCTTAACGACTCCGGCACTATCCAAGTCGAGCATCGAGTACAAGTCTCCTTAAAAATTGGCGCCTATGAAGACACCTTAGAGTGCGACGCCGTTCCAATGACCGTTTGCCACCTTCTCCTTGGACGCCCATGGCAATTTGATGGAGGAGTCATCCACAACAGCCGAACGAACCACTACATCTTCAAGATGAAGGGAAAGGAGTACGTACTTCATCCCATGTCTCCAAGCCAAGTTGTTGCCGACAAGCAAGCCACCCATCATGGCGATAATAATGAGAGAGCGAGCCACCAAAAAGAGAGTGAGCGCCACAAGCCCAAATCGAGCACCTCCACGATGAGTGAAAAGAAGAACTTAGTCCTATTTTCCACCAAAAGTGGGATAAGAGGAGTGTGTGAGAACCCATCTAGTGTCCTACACTACGTCCTTTTGCGCAAGGACAATGAACCACAAACTAACACCTCTCACACTCTTCCTCTAGTGTTGTCTTCTCTTTTGCGGGAATTTCACGATGTTTCCCCCGACGAGCTACCTCCGGGACTACCTCCACTACGAGGCATTGAGCACTGCATCGACCTCATCCCCGGAGCACCACTTCCGAACAAAGCTCCCTACCGCGTCAACCCCGAAGAAACCAAAGAAATACAAAGGCAAGTAAAGCATCTCATAGACCATGGACATGTGCGTGAAAGTTTGGCCCTTGTGCCGTACCGGTCATTCTTGTGCCAAAACGAGATGGTAGCTTTCGCATGTGCTCCGATTGTAGACCTATCAATGCTATCACCGTTCGTTATGGGTATCCCATTCAAAGCCTTGATGATATGCTTGATGAAATTAGTGGTGCCACTATCTTTTCAAAAATTGATCTTAAGAGTGGTTACTATCAAATCGCATACAAGAGGGTGATGAATGGAAAACCGCTTTCAAAACCAAGTTTGGCTTGTATGAGTGGTTAGTCATGCCTATGGGTCTATCGGAAGCACCGGGTACTTTTATGTGTCTTATGAATCATGTCTTTCACCCTTACATTGGTGTGTTTGTTGTGGTCTACTTCGATGATATCCTTGTTTTTAGCAAGTTTCTCAAAGAGCATGCCAGCCATGTCCGAACCGTTTTACAAACTCTTCGAAAAGAGCGTCTCTATGCTAATATGGAGAAATGCCTTTTTGGCGTTGACAAGCTCGTTTTCTTGGGTTTTGTTGTATCTTCTAAGGGTGTTCATGTTGATGAGTCCAAGATCAATGCTATTAAGACTTGGCCACAACCAACCAATTTGCAACAAGTGCGTAGCTTTCTTGGCCTTGCGGGTTTCTATCGTCGCTTTGTGAATGATTTTAGCACCATTGCTTCGCCTTTGCATGCTTTGAGCAAGAAGAATGCCCCTTTTGTTTGGGGACCATCCCAAGATACTGCTTTCAATGAGCTTAAGAATGTGCTTACTCATGCTCCCATGCTTGCTTTACCCAACTTTGACAAACCCTTTGAGATTCATTGTGATGCTAGTGGTAATGGCATAGGCGGTGTGTTAACGCAAGAGAAGCGCCCCATAGCTTACTTTAGTGAGAAACTTTCCGGAGCACAACTCAATAACCCCATCTATGACAAAGAGCTCTATGATTTAGTGCGCGTTTTGCATGAATGGGAACACTATCTTCGCCCTCATGAATTTATCATTCATACCGACCATGAAATGCTCAAGTATCTTAAGGGCCAAATCAAGTTGAACAAGCGTCATGCTAGATGAAGTGAATTTATTGAATCTTTTCCTTATGTCATCAAGTACATCAAAGGTAAGGAAAACATTGTGGCGGATGCCATTTCCCGCATATGCATGCTTGTTACTCAACTTGAATTGGATGTCATTGGCTTTGAGCATATAAAAGACTTGTATGAGCATGATCCTACTTTTGCTACACCTCATGCCAAGTGTTTGACGCACACCTCTTGGGAACGCTATTACATCAAAGATGGATATCTTATGAGAGCTAACAAACTTTGCATCCCCGAGTCTTCTCTTCGTTTGTTGCTTTTGCAGGAATCTCATGGAGGAGGCCTAATGGGACATTTTGGACGCGACAAGACTTTTGCCACGCTCTCCAAGAACTATTTTTGGCCCAAGATGTTTCGCGACGTCAACTGCTTCACCAACCGGTGCTCTACATGTCGCAAAGCTAAGTCTAAATCTCAATCCCATGGCCTTTACATGCAATTCCATATCAACCATGGGAAGACATTAGCATGGATTTCATACTTGGATTGCCTAGGACTAGAAATGGAAAGGATTCGGTATTTGTCATTGTGGACCGTTTCTCCAAGATGGCACATTTAATTCCTTGGAACAAGATAGACGATGCTTCACATGTTGCCAATCTCTTTTGTAGGGAAATATTGCGTCTACATGGAGTGCCAAAGATGATCATCTCGGACCGCGACATCAAGTTCCTTAGCTACTTTTGAAAGACCCTATGCGCCAAGCTCGGAATCAAGCTACTCTTCTCCACAGCTTACCATCCTCAAACCGACGGCCAAACGGAGGTGACCAACCGCACACTCTCCGCTCTACTTCGAGTACTCATGAAGAAGAACATCAAGGAGTGGGAAGAGTGCCTACCTATCGCCGAGTTCGCCTACAACCGAGCAAAACACTCAACAACCGGCAAGTCCCCCTTCGAGGTCGTCTACAGATTCAACCCATTGTCACCATTGGACATTCTTCCTCTACCACTCCAAGAGCGCATCAATTTGGACTCAAGTGCACGGGTGACACATCTCAAGAAGGTGCATGAAGATACAAGAAACACCATCGAGCGACAAGTTCAATGCCTTGTGACCAAGCTCAACTTCAACAAGCAACCTATGACATTGAACACCGGAGATCTCGTGTGGCTACACCTTCGCAAGGACCTCTTTCCCCAAGAACGCAAGTCCAAACTTCAACCACGAGCGGATGGACCCTTCAAGGTGCTTGCACGCTACAACAACAACGCATACAAGTTTGACATTCCACGTGACAAGTACTCCGTGAGCAACATCTTCAACATCAAAGATCTCTCTCCCTACCATGGTGATGAAGAATTTGATCCGAGGACGGATCTTCCCCAAGGGAGGGGAGATGAGAATCCCAAGGTCATCCCCATGGACCTACCATCACCTCACCAAGTGCCTAGCGGACCCATAACACGAGCACGTGCAAGAGCTCTCGAAACCGAGGTGACATCACTCCTCTCACATTTCCACTTCGATGCACATGAGACATGGCTACTACCTCACATGGACACTTTGTGCATACTCAGATATCATGGAGAAGCTAAGGAGCAAGGAGAAGAAGAAGTGATGAAGAAGAAGCTACAGGGTCTAGACGATCGGCCAGGACCGGAGGTCCGACGATCTCCAGGCTCCGGACGTCCGCCCCCCCTCAAGACGACCGATGCCACCGCACCCGAGCTGAATATACAGATTTTCGGAGCCCCACGGACGGCCGACGCCCGGATGTTCGACCCCGACCGGACGTCTGACCGAAGCACACCCGAGCTGAAATTACGGACGTCCGACAGGCACCGGAAGTCCGGATCCTCGCGAGCCTCCGGACGACCGGTGACTCCCGAACGTGTGGCGCCTGTGCGCTGCCATGTGTTGGGCCGCGGCCCATGTACCCCCATTTCACCCCCTTTTACACTAAGACTATAAATAGACCTCTCCCTCCTCCTTTCTAGGGTTAGCAAAGGATTAGCTCATATTTCGTGTGAGAGCTTTGCTCATTCACTTGGTTACCTTCTCCTCGGAGATTCGAGCCTCCACCGGAGAGGATCCCCCAAGCGGATTCAAGACCCCTTTTAGGGAAGAACATCAAGACCTCTTTTGGAGAAGAACCGGCTACCGTGTACCGTCCGTTGTTAACTTTGGATCTTGTATCTCCTATCATGTTTCGAGGATCTAGCACTTGTGTGATCATTCTTGTTGGTTTGAGTGTTCTCTTGTGTTTTCCACGTGTTTTCCCTCGTTTCCCTCCTCGTGTTCTTCGTGTTCATCGCGGGATCTGCTCCTTTAGTGAAAGATCGGCCATCCAGGGTTCCATCCTACATCACTAAATGATCTCACACTTCTAGAAGCAATTTTTATTGCCTTTTTGCACTGATGACAACTTACTTGAGGGATCTTGCTCAATCCCTAGGTAGGTATGGTGGACACTTGAACATAAGATTTGGGTTTAAGGGTTTTTGGATGCACAAGTAGTATCTCTACTTAGTGCAAAATTTTTGGCTAGCAAAGATAGGGCAAGCACCACATGTTGAAGGATCTATGACTATATGACTTCTATGTGAATATAAACAAACATAAACCATTAAATTGCCTTCCTTGTCCAACGTCAACAATTTTGGCATATAATATTTTGACGAGGGCTCACAATCACAAAAGATTTCTAGGATAGTATATTTATACGTGAATATTATCTTCCCTTATTAATTCTTTCATGAGTTGCATCATTGACTAATGCTATGTTTGTAATCGCTAATAAAATTTTCTACTTATACTTTTACTTATGTGGTGTCATCGCCTACCATAGGGTTAGTATATGATCTTTTTCATTATTTATTTCCTTTATTTTATTTATTTCCTTTCTCTATTTATTTCTTATTTCCTTTCTTTTATTTGCAACATGAAAGTAAAGAAAGCAAAAACTCAAACTAAACTTTATTATATAACTTGCACACGATTACAGGGATAGATCACTAAGCAAACTCTCAAGGAAGAAAGGATCGAACTAACTTTTGTTCATATAAAGCAAAATATCAACTAAAATAAGTAAATGCAAAAGGGTAGTGGGATGATACGATACCGGGGCACCTCCCCCAAGCTTGGCGGAAGCAAAGGGGAGTGCCCATACCCGATACTCAATTCTCCTTTGGTGGTGACGAAGATGATGGTTATGAAGCGATTCTATCCTTAAGGTTCAAGAGATTCTCCAGTCGATGGATGACGCTCCGGAGATGGATGATATGCTCTTGATGCAGAATATTTTTGCGAGTAAGATATTTATTCTGTATGTGAACTATTTCAATGACGCGAAAAGCTTCAATCTTTGCAGGAGTAAGGTGAGTAAGATAGGGCTTAAGGATATCCTCTTCCTCCTCCTCCGCTAGCAGTGCTTGTGCTGCCACCGGGGATGGATCTAAGGTAGCATTCTTGCCCTTGTCTCCTTTGATGGCGTCCGTAGGATCCTCCCGCTTCATCTTGATCTTCATCGACCAAGCATCTTCTTCCACGTTGTTGGAGGAGCGGGAAGACATGATGCATGGCTTGATAAATCTGACCGGAAACAGCAAGAAAAGAGAACTGAGGATTTTCTCCGCGATACGGTGATCAACAGGTTCAGAAAGTATATATAGATTTTTTATCTTGGAGGAAAAGCATGCGGAAGAAAAACGGAGTCCGGAAGGTGTCCCAGGTGGGCACAACCCACCTGGGCGCGCTAGGCACGCCCTAGTGTCTTGTGCCCACCAGGGGACGCTTCCTGGAAGTTTCTTTATTTCCAATTTTTTTAAATATTGCAAAACTGATAAAAAATATTTTTGCAGATTTTTCGGAGTCTGTTTACTTACCTTATCAGGTACCTCCTTATTTTCATGATTCTGGAGTGTTCCAGAAGGACTGTTTTATGTGTTCTTCCGGTGTCAAAGTTTGGATAACATTACTTTCAACATTAATGGGCGTACCTGAGATATAATGCTTTATTCATTGCCCATTGACAACCTTCAGGTTAGTACCTTCGGAATTATTTATCTTGATGGCTCCAGACCGATAAACCTCCTCGATGACATATGGGCCTTCCCATTTGAGAGGAGTTTTCATGCAAAGAATCTGAAACGAGAGTTGTACAAAAGAACATATTCTTCGACTTTAAACTCACACTATTGGATTCTTTTATCATGCCATCTTTTAACTTTTTCTTTGAATAATTTTGCATTTTCATAAGCTTGGGTTCTCCATTCATCTAATGAGCTAATATTGAGTAACCTCTTTTCACCGGCAAGTTTGAAATCATAATTGAGTTCTTTGATTTCCCAATATGCTTTATGTTCTAACTCAAGAGGAAAATGACAAGCTTTTCCATAAACCATTTTATAAGGAGACATACCCATAGGATTTTTATATGCTGTTCTATAAGCCCAAAGTGCATCATCTAATTACTTAGACCAATTCTTCTTGGACCTATTAACAGTATTTTGCAAAATTAATTTGATTTCTCTATTTCTAAGTTCAACTTGACCACTAGACTGAGGATGATAGGGTGATGTAATTCTACGGTTAACATCATACTTGGCAAGCATTTTACGGAAGCACCACGAATAAAGTGTGAACCACCATCAGTCATTAAATATCTAGGGACTCCAAGCATTGGGAAAATAACTTCCTTAAGCATTTTAATAGAGGTATTGTGATCATCACTACTGGTTGGAATAGCTTCTACCCATTTAGTAACATAATCAACAACAATCAAAATATGTGTATACCCATTAGAGGAAGGAAAAGGTCCCATATAATCAAATCCCCAAACATCAAATGGTTCAACAGCAAGTGAGTAATTCATAGGCATTTCTTGGCGCTTACATATATTACCTATTCTTTGACATTCATCACAAGATAACACGAACTTACGGGCATCCTTGAAGAGAGTCGGCCAATAAAATCCAGATTGCAATACCTTGTGAGCAGTTCTATCTCCAGCATGATGTCCTCCATAAGCTTCAGAGTGACATTTCCGTAGGATTTGTCCTTGTTCATGCTCAGGTACACAACGTCTAATAATACCATCTACTCCTTCTTTATAAAGATGTGGGTCATCCCAAAAGTAATGTCTTAAATCATAGAAGAATTTTTTCTTTTGTTGGTATGTAAAGCTAGGTGGTAAATATTTAGCAACAATGTAATTAGCATAATCAGCATACGAAGGAGTATTATGAGCAACATTTATTGTAGCTAACTGCTCATCGGGAAAACTATCATCAATAGGTAGTGGGTCATCAGGCAAATTTTCAAGCCTAGACAAATTATCAACTACTGGGTTCTCAGCTCCTTTTCTATCAATGATATGTAAATCAAATTCTTATAACAAGAGAACCCATCGAATGAGTCTAGGTTTAGCATCTTTATTTTCCAAAAGATATTTAATAGCAGCATGGTCTGTGTGAACAGTTACTTTGGAATCAACAATATAAGGTCTAAATTTATCACAAGCAAACACAACAGTAGTAGCATAATTTCTTTGAGCATTGTCTAGAGTTTTACTAGCATAATGAATAACATTCAATTTCTTATCAACTCTTTGTCCTAGAATAGCACCAACAGCATAATCACTAGCATCACACATAATTTCAAAAGGCAAGTTCCAATCAGGTGGTTGAACAATAGGTGTAGAAATTAAGGCTTTCTTGAGTGTTTCAAAGGCTTCTGAACAATCATCATCAAAAACAAAAGGGATATCCTTTTGCAAAAGATTCGTAAGAGGCCTAGAAATTTTAGAAAAGTCTTTAATAAATCTCCTATAGAAACCAACATGACCTAAGAAACTACGAATACCTTTTATATCTTTAGGATATGGCATTTTCTCAATTGCATCAACCTTAGCTTGGTCCACTTCAATACCTCTTTCAGAAATTTTATGACCCAAGACAATGCCTTCATTAACCATAAAGTGGCACTTCTCCCAATTCAAGACAAGATTTGTTTGTTCACATCTCTGCAAAACTCGCTCAAGATTGCTTAAACAATCATCAAAAGACTTCCCATAAACAAAAAAGTCATCCATGGAAACCTCAACAATCTTTTCACAAAAGTGAGAAAATATAGCAGTCATACATCTTTGAAATGTAGCAGGTGCATTACATAAACCGAAAGGCATACGTCTATAAGCATAGGTTCCAAAGGGACAAGTAAAAGTGGTCTTTTCTTGATCAGGTTGAGAAACAGGTATTTGTGAAAAAACAGAATATCCACCAAGGAAGCAAAAGTGTGTGTGCTTAGATAATCTTTCAAGCATTTGATCAATAAAAGGCAGAGGGTAATGATCTTTTCTAGTTGCTTTGTTTAATTTTCTAAAAGTAATTACCATTCTATAGCATGTAACTAATATTTGTGGAATAAGTTCATTCTTATCATTAGGAACAACAGTAATACCTCCTTTCTAAGGGACACAATGAACAAGACTTACCCATCTACTATCAGCTATAGGATAGATTATACCTGCTTCCAGAAGCTTTAAGATTTCCGTTCTTACCACTTCCTTCATTTTTGGATTTAACCGACGTTGGTGATCAACAACGGGTTTAGCATCAGGTTCCATATTAATTTTGTGCTGACATAGAGTGGGACTAATGCCCTTTAAATCATCAAGAGTATATCCAATAGCAGCTCAGTGCTTCCTTACAACTTTCAATAATGTTTCTTCTTCATGTTTTGAAAGGTTAGCACTGATAATAACATGATATATCTTCTTTTCATCAAGATATGCATATTTCAAAGTGTTTGGCAATTGTTTTAATTCAAACACAGGATCACCCTTAGGTGGAGGAGGACCTCCTAGAGTTTCAATAGGAAAATTGTGTTTAAGTAGAGGACGTTCTTCAAAGAAAATCTTATCTATTTCATTTCTTTCATGCATATGTAAATCATTTTCATGGTCTAGCAAATATTGCTCTAAAGGATCAGTAGGTGGTACAACAATAGAAGCAAGACCAATTAATTCATCCTTACTAGGCAATTCTTTTTCATGAAGCTTTCTACTAAACTTGGAAAAATGAAACTCATGAGACTCATCACCAAAACTAACACCGACAGTTTGTTTCTTGCAATCTATCTTAGCATTAATGGTGTTCAAGAAAGGTCTACTAAAGATAATGGGGCAAAAGTCATCTTGTGGGGAACCAAGAACAAGAAAATCAGTAGGGCATTTTATTTTCCCACACAATACTTCAACATCTCTAACAATCCCAATTGGTGATATAGTGTCTCTATTAGCAAGTTTAATAGTAACATCTATGTCTTCTATTTCTGCGGGTGCTATGCCTTTCATAATTTCTTGATATAAGGTGTAAGGAATAGCACTCACACTAGCACCTATGTCACATAAACCATGATAACAATGATCTCCTGTTTTAACTGAGATGACGGGCATGCCAACAATAGGTCTATGTTTATCCTTTTTATCAGGTTTGGCAATTCTAGCAGCTTCTTCACAGAAGTAAATAACATGGGCATCCATATCTTCTGCCAAGATATCTTTAACCATAGCAATAGTAGGTTCAAATTTAATTTGTTCATCAGGTTTAGGTGTTCTAATATAGCTTTTGTTAATCACGGTTGAAACTTTAGCATGTTCCTTTATCCTAACAGGGAAAGGTGGTTTCTCAATATAAGTAGATGAAACAACTGGATCAACATTATAAAGTATAATTTCTTCTTTAATTGGTACCGGTTCTTTGATTTCTTCTTTAATAGGTGGGTGATATTTAAACCACTTCTCTTTAGGGAGATCAACGTGGGTAGCAAATGATTCACAAAAGGAGGCTACTATCTCAGAGTCAAGTCCATATTTAGTGCTAAACTTTTGAAAAGCATCAGTATCCATAAAAGATTTAACACAATCATATTTAAGTTTAATACCTGACTCTTTACCTTCATCAAGTTCCCACTCTTCAGAGTTGCATTTAATTCTTTCCAAAAGATCCCACCGGAATTCAATAGTCTTCTTTATAAAAGAACCAACACAAGAAGTATCAAGCATGGTTTGATCATTACGAGAAAGCCGAGCATAAAAGTTCTGGATCATAATTTCTCTTGAGAGCTCATGATTGGGGCATGAATATAACATTGACTGAAGCCTCCCCCAAGCTAGAGCGATACTTTCTCCTTCACGAGGCCAAAAATTATATATATATATATATATAATTCCGATCACGATGAACTAGATGCATAGGATAATTTTTTTGGTGGAACTCCAATTTCAATTGATTCCAATTCCAAGATCCAATATCATCGCATAGCTTATACCATGCCAATGCTTTTCCCTTCAAATATAAATGGAAAACCTTTTTCATAACTTCATCTCCGGGTAAACCTGCAAGCTTGAACAATCCACAAATTTGTTCTACATATATCAAGTGCATATCAGGATGTTCGGTTCCATCTCCTGCATAAGGATTAGCTAGCAGTTGTTCTATCATACCCAAAGGAATTTAATATTCAATATTTTCAGTAGGTGCAGTAGGTTGAGGGGTAGCTAATTGTGGTTCCGGACAAGGTGAAGATACCCCGAACAAACCCCTCAAAGGATTGTTTTCGATAGTAACAGGTGACAATAAATTTCAGCAAACTATATAAATTTTCCTTACCAAATTCCGCTTACCAAAGGCGCTTCACTCCCCGGCAACGATGCCAAAAAATAGCCTTGATGACCCACAAGTATAGGGTATCAACTGTAGCTCTTTTCGATAAGTAAGAGTGTCGAACCCAACGAGGAGCAGAAGGAAATGGCAAGTGGTTTTCAGCAAGGTGATGTCTGCAAGTGTTGAAATGTAAGTAGCAGAGTAGTTTGATAGCAAGGTAATTTGTAATGAGCAAGTAACGATAGTAGTAACAAAAGTGCAGAAAGATAGCACAATCCTTTTGAGGCAAAGGATAGGCCAAAACGGTCTCTTATGATAAGAAAAGTGTTCTTGAGGGTACACGGGAATTTCATCTAGTCACTTTCATCATGTTGGTTCGATTCGTGTTCGCTACTTTGATAATTTGATATGTGGGTGGACCGGTGCTTAGGTGTTGTTCTTACTTGAACAAACCTCCTACTTATGATTAACCCTCCCGCAAGCATCCGCAACTACGGGAAAAGTATTAAGAATAAATTCTAACCATAGCATTAAGCTTTTGGATCCAATCGGCCCCTTACGGAATAGAGCATAAATTGGGGTTTAAGCTTCTCTCACTCTCGCAACCCATCATCTAATTGCTACTCCATAGTTCATTCCCTTAGGCCCAAATATGGTGAAGTGTCATGTAGTGTTCACATGACACCACTAAGGGAATCACAACATACATACTATCAAAATATCGAACACATATCAAATTCACATGATTACTTGCAACATGATTTCTCCCGTGACCTCAAGAACAAAAGTAACTACTCACAAATGATAAACATGCTCATGATCAGAGGAGTATTAAATAGCATATTGGATCTGAACATATAATCTTCCACCAAATAAACCATACAGTAATCAACCACAAGATGTAATCAACACTACTAGTCACCCACAAGCACCAATCTATAGTTCCGGTAACAAGATTGAACACAAGAGATAAACTAGGGTTTTAGATGAGATGGTGCTGTTGAAGATGTTGATGGATATTTCCCTCCCCAAGATGGGAGAGTTGTTGGTGATGATGATGACGATGATTTGTCCCTCCGGGAGGGAAGTTCCTCTGGTGGAATCGCTCTGCCGGAGGGCAAAAGTGCTCCTGCCCAAGTTCCGCCTCAAGGCGGCGGCGTTCTGTCCCGAAAGTCCTCTCCTTATTTTTTTCTAGGTCAAAATGACTTATATACCAGAAGATGGGCACCGGAGGCGGGCCTGGGTGAGCACAACCCACCAGGGTGCGCCTGGGCTCCCTGGTACGCCCAGGTGGGTTGTGCCCACCTGATGGGCTCCCTCTGGTAGTTATTTGCTCCAAGAATTCTTAAATATTCCATAAAAATCCTCGTGAAGTTTCAGCTCATTTGGAGTTGTGTAGAATAGATAGCCTGACGTAACTTTTTCATGTACAGATTTCCAGCTGCCAGAATTCTCCCTCTTTCTGTATACCTTGCATATGAGAGAAAAGGCATTAGAATTACTCCAAAAAGCATTATTATGGATAAAAACATTATAAATAACAGTAAGAAAACATGATGCAAATAGACTTATCAGCTGCCACCGCTTGGCGGGCTGCCTCGTTGAGGCGAGCGGTCTCCCTCACACTCTCATACTCGTTTTCCTCCTCCACAAGTATGAAATATCTCTGTCTTTCCTAAAAGTTAAGGAAGGCAGGAGCGGGAAGAGTAATATGGAAAATGCGGCACTTGTTAAAGATTAGACTGTACTGGAATGGCAGATTGCCCCTTTCAAGAAACTGGAAATGTTCCATAGCAACGTAATCAAGGAAAGCAGGCGGCAACTGAGTTTCACTTCCTTTTATTGCCACCCCAAGATAATTAGCTGATTGAGTGGCATAAATTCCACCATAAAAATCTCCATCTAAGGCATTATTATGTAACCGAGGTGCAACAGTAGCCCCCATGTTGAATTGTTTATCATTCGTTACCGCGCTCTTAAGAATGCTCAAATCAGAAGCGCAACGATGGCTATGGTCAGGTTTACCATTCATGCATCTGCCTATGAAGAGAGCAAAATACTGTAGAGCAGGAAAGTGAATGCTCCCTATAGTAGCATGTGTTATGCCTCTAGTTTCACCCCTAGTGATGCTAGCAAGGAACTCAATGCAATCAGATTTATGGGGTTCAGTGTAAGTGCCCCATTGCGGAATTTTGCATACTTCATTAAATTCTTCAAGGTCCATGTGAAATGAATTTTCATAGAGATTGAATATAATAGCATGTGTATTGGATGGACTGAATACTTAAATTTCCACACAAAAGAATCAGTGAGATTGTAATATTATAAGCCCTTATCTGACATGACGTCTGTCAAGCCAGCATTGTGCACGTACATATCCAATTCTTCCTTGAAACCACCTTGAGTCATGAAGTAATCTGACAGCCATTCGAGAGGTTGCACAAGAGCTTCCCACGGTGGTTCAAGGTCTGGCTCACATAGAGCGATCTTTGGGGATTTCTTGCTCGAGGAACCACCTTGGAACATCTTCCTAAACATTTTCTCCCTCTGAAAATTTCTGAAATTTTAGTAACTCAAAAATAAAAGTGAACCAAACTCAAAAAATTGATAACAACTACTCCCACAAGTGTCTATAGGCCATATCATGCACCAAAACTAGTTTGGACCATATAAATTTGACATGCAAGCTCAAGAACATGGTCACCAACAATAGCTAAATGTGCAAATAACAAACAACTAGAACAAAAACTAATTGGACCAATGAAGGAGTCACATACTAATGAGCAATCCACCAAAACAGTTTTGCAATCCGAGCTACAAGCAAGGAGATCGAAATTGGAAGCAAGGTGAGCAAGAACACGAGTTTGAGCAAGCAAGTGACTTTTTCTGGAGGAAGAAGAAGAGCATGGGTGTCAGCAATAAGTGAGGGGGGCTACATGGGCCCACAAGCTTGTTGGGCGCACCTAGGGGGTGGGTGTGCCTTGTGAGCTTGTGGCTCATAGGTGAACCCCCTGGGGTGTGTTTAGTGCCACTATTTTTTACATTTTGCAGAAAAAATCATATTAAATTCTCAGGGCATTTGTAGAACTTTCATTTTCTGCTCATTTTTTATCGCACGTATAATTCAGAAAACAATATATTCGTGGCATTTCGGCTTTATTAATTCTAAATAACAGAAAGTAAAAAGTGGGTACAGAGAGTTGTGTTTACTAATTTCATCAACCACATGCCCGTCAAAAGGAATCCGTTAATAAGGTTGATCAAGTCTTATTAACAAACTTCTTCGAAATGACATGAAACCGGAGAATCTTCGTATAACACAAAGTTACCTCAACGGGGATATGCATGTCCCCAACAATAAGAATTTCATATTTCTTTTTGACTGTAGGGATAGGGAATTCAAAACCTCCAATAATAATGGTTTAATTTTTTCCAATAGAATTGGTACTATTCACTTGAGATTGTTTCTTTGGAAAGTGTACCGTATGCTCATTACCATTGACATGAAAAGTGGCATTGCCTTTGTTGCAATCAATAACAGCCCATGCAGTATTAAAAAAAAGGTCTACCAAGGATGATCGACATACTGTCATCCTCGGGTATATCAAGAATGACAAAGTCTGTTAAGATAGTAACATTTGCTACTATGATAGGCACACCCTCACAAATACCGATGGGTATAGCAGTTGATTTATCAGCCATTTGCAAAGAAATTTTAGTGGGTGTCAACTTATTCAAATCAAGTCTTCGTTACAAAGAGAAAACCATAACACTAACACCGACTCCTAGGTCACATAAAGCAGTTTTAACATAGTTTCTTTTAATGGAGCGTGGTATAGTTGGTATTCCTGGGTCTCCTAGTTTCTTTGATATTCCACCCTTAAATGAATAATTTGCAAGCATGGCGGAAATTTTAGCTTCCGGGATCTTTATTTTGTTTTTAACAATATCTTTCATGTACTTAGCATAAGGAGACATTTTTAGAATATCAATCAAATGCAAGCGCAAAAAGACATGTCTAAGCATTTCAACAAAGCTTTAACACTTTTTCTTTCATAGATTTCTTTGCCTCTTGCATATATTCAGGACTGAGAAATAGAATACCTCTCTTATTTGGAGTTGGCTTCGGTGGTGGTTCAGGAAGAGTCCAATCATTATAATTCCTCAATATATTATTCAATAGTTCTTCAGGTTGTTCAACAGTTCGTTCCTTGAAAACACAACTAGCACAATTATCTAGGTGGTCCCTAGAAGCATCGGTTAGTCCATTATAAAAGATATCAAGTATTTCATTTTTCTTGAGAGGATGATCAGGCAAAGCATTAAGTAATTGGAGAATCCTCACCCAAGCTTGAGGGAGATTCTCTTCTTTAGTTTGCACAAAGTTAATTTCATGTAAAGCAGCTTGTTTCTTATGAGCAGGAAAATATTTTTCAGAGAAGTAATATATCATATCCTAGGGACTATGCACACAACCAGGAGAAAGAGAATTAAACCATATCTTAGCATCACCCTTTAATGAGAAAGGAAACAACTTAAGAATATAGTAGTAGCGAATTTTTTCCCCATGAGCAAATAGGGTGGCTATATCATTCAGTTTAGTAAGATGTGCCACAACAGTTTCAGATTCATAACCATGGAAAGGATCAAATTCAATAAAAGTAATTAACTCAGGATCAACAGAGAATTCATAATCCTTATCAGTAACAAAGATAAGTGAAGTAGCAAACTCATGATCATATTTCATTCTAGCATTCAAAGACTTTTCTTTCAACTTGCATAATAATTTCTTAAGATCATCTCTATCATTGCAAGCAAGGAACTCCCTAGCTATCTCCCCGTCCATAACATAACCCTCGGGTATCTTAGGCAATTCATATATAAGAGAGCTAGGTCTAATAGGTGTTTCATAATTTTTAGTTTCAATGATCTCATCAGTTTCAGCACTCTCAAATTCTTTAGCTTTAGCAAGTTGTTCATCAAGAAATCCACCTAGTGGCACATTATCATCAAGCAAAGTACTAGAATCATTCATAGCAAAAGTAGCATCATCAATTACTTGCGACATATTAGGATTAATAGCAGGTGGGGTGTTGCTAGTTTACTCAAAACAGAAGGTGAATCAAGTGCAGAGCTAGATAATAGTTCCTTACCTCCCCTCGTCTTAGAGAGAACGATCTTGGTTCTTTCGTCCTTAAGATTCCTCATAGTGATCAATAGATATAAATACCAAGTGACTCAGCAAATAGAGCTATGCTCCTCGGCAACGACGCCAGAAAAAGGTCTTGATAACCCACAAGTATAGGGGATCGCAAAATTTTACGAGGGTAGAGTATTCAACCGAGATTTATTGATTCGACGCAAGGGGAGCCAAAGAATATTCACGAGTATTAGCAGTTGAGCTATCAATTCAACCACACCCAAAAGACTTAATATCTACAGCAAGGTGATCAGTAGCAAAGTACTATGGTAGTTTGATAGTAACGGTAACGGTAGCAATAGTAACAGTAGCAGAAAGACTAGCTTTTGTAGTGATTGTAACAACAGCAACATCGAAAGTAACTTAGCAAAGATCAATATATGAAAATCTCATAGGCATTGGATCAGTGATGTATAATTGTGTTGGATGGCATTCATCATGTAACAGTTATAACCTAGAGTGACACAGGACTAGCTCTAATTCATCAATGTAATGTAGACATGTATTCCATTTAAAGTCATACATGCTTATGGAAAAGATCTTGCATGACATCTTTTGTCCTACCCTCCTGTGGTAGCGGGGTCCATAAGGAAACTAGGGGATATTAAGGCCTCCTTTTAATAAAGTACTAGAACAAAACATTATCACTCAGTGAATACATGAACTCCTCAAACTATGCTAATCACCGGAAAGAATCCCAATTATTGTCACCTTGGGGTATGCGGATCATAACTCATAATAGGTGCATATAACTTGCAAGATAGGATCACGAACACACATATATTCATGAAAACATAATTGGTTCAGATCTGAAATCATGGCACTCGGGCCCTAGTGACAAGCATTAAGCATAGCAAAGTCATAGCAACATCAATCTTAGAACATAGTGGATACTATGCATCAAGTCCTAACAAAACTAACTCGATTACATGATAGATCTCATGCAAACCATCACTATCAAGCAAGCCTGCGGAGGAACTACTCACTCCCGGCGGTGAGCATCATGAAATTTGTGATGGAAGTGGTGGCAGCTCCATATCATAAAACACGACGAATCCTTCTCTCTGATTTTTTTCTTGGCGAATAGGTATGCACGGAGTTGGAATTAGGGTTGCGAGAGCTCCAAGGGGCCCACAAGCTCATAGGACGCGCCATGGGGGGTGGGCATGCCCCTTGAGCTTGTGGCTCCTGGGTGGCCCCCTCTGGTATATTTTTCCGCTAGTTTTTTCATATATTCCACAAAAATTCTCCATAAATTTTCAGGTCAATCAGAGAACTTTGATTTTTGCACAAAAACGACACCATGTCAATTTTTCTGAAAACAACGTCAGTCCGGGATAGTTTCATTCAAAACATGCAAATTAGAGTCCAAAACAAGAGCATAAGTGTTTGGAAAGTAGATACAACGGAGACGTATCAATAAGCAGGAAATAGATTAGGACACAGGTCATAGTACACTCGAAGTTCTTTTGTAACCTCAGGGCCTCAACGTATATATAAAGGGGAGCCCCCGAGGCAGAGAGGACTAAGTTACAAGCTCCCGGGTACTAGGTTTGCCAAGTCGCACCCTTGTAATCGAGATCTAAAGCAATAATCGATCAAGCTAGAAGTAGGCTATTATCTTAGCCGTGAGGGGCCGAACCTGGGTAAACCCGTGTCTCTCGATTCCGATCAACCCCGTTCAAGCTACTACCTAGCTGTGATGGCCTCATGACTAAGTCCTTTTTTGAGGACATCTACCGTGACAAAACCACGACACAAGGGTAAATGTGATTTGCTCATCATTGACCGGACCATGTCCACAATGGTACAACGAGGTGCTATACAAACGGTTTTTAACCCCTTTCCGCGACGGCATTCTGAACCGTCGCCAAGTGAGTGTGTGCGATAGGGGGGTCCTTCCCACACGACCTAGAAACCATCGGGGATAGGCCCTCCTAGCACACACGCTCGGCAAAATGAGGTCGTGTGCGACGGACGAGCAATCAAATACAGTTATATGTATAGTTGTGCTAAAAATACAATTATACATGCCAAATCATTTCTGGTCGTAAGTACATGCCACACAGTTAGTCCCAACTAAATGTTTCCATTCATATGTACATTCCACATAGTCAATCCAAGAAATACATTTCCGTTAGTATGTACATCACACACAATCAATCCAAGAAGTGCATCTCTGTTCATATATACATCCCACACAGTCACTCCAAGGAAAACGTTTCCGCTCGCATGTGCATCACACACAATTTTCCCCATTAAATTGTTTGTGATAAGATTGCCATTGTAGACAATATTAACAATTTTACTATTTGCGTTATTGAATGCATCACACACGGTGCGTAGAAGAAACTATGTGGCATAGCCTGTCCATCGCACACACTTTTTATATGGTAAACATTTGCGCAAGGTGGCCTAATGCAAACAGTTTTCAAGAGGAAGTCGTGTGTGATTGTTCATTGACCCAACATGATTTATTCCTAGAAACTGTGTGTGTTCCCTGAGGTCATCGCCCACGGTGTTTTCTCAATAACCGTTTGCAATAAAAAATCAATTAGCAGTCTAATCGGCCATTAGCATGCTAATTGTCCTATTATTAATAACCCATTTATTACTCTAATTAACATTTCATATAAGCACACAATATATTTCATTTTCGTATTAAGGAAGCCGAATTTCATAATTGAAATACATAAGAGTACAACATCATATAGCTACAGCACTCAGCTACCCCTTTACACAACTGCACTAGCACTAAGTTGCACATGCAACATCTATAACCTTTCAAAATTAGCATCATAGACGATACATAGACACATGAATCTCATTTGGAGAATTGCGGAAGCAGAAGGCGAATATTGAGCCTTCATTGATGTTGAAGGTCTTTGCTACTTTAGTCCAGTGCCTGTGGATGATTGACCATCCATCCTTCATCCTCCCCAGGAACACTTCAATATTGAACCATGGGTGTTGTACGAATAACTTTCTGGCCTCCTGACCATACAGGTGGTTTGAGAGGTAATCATCAGTGAATTGCTTTGGAAAGGCTTGAAAACAAGGATGTGCATAAATATCTTCTCTAGATTGGAAATGGGGCAAAGGAATAAAAAGGCAAGGTATAATAGTTAGTACCATCCTGTGGTGAACTGATGTCTTCTTCATTGTGCAGACAAAGATCTTGTTGTTTTTGTCACTAATTTCTTTATCCTAACAATCTTTCTGAGTTTCTTGACTTGACTGATATTCATGGACAACTCATTTCCCCATATGCAAAAGGGTCGGATAGTGGATCAAAACCTCTGACAACAGGACCTACATGTGCAAGACCAAATTGTTAGAAACCTAAATATTAGAATGGTTCCTCCAATTGCACAATAATGTGCTATTAGACAAAGGACCATGCATGTGCAAACCTCGATTGTAAACCTTAGTGCTTCCCATTGTTTCCCTGTGACACATATAAGGTAGTCAGTGATCAGGTTAAGGGAGGGTTCACATGCTCTCAGTAAAATATGTTGATGAAAAATAAGATCATTGCAGATTCATCAGATTAATTCGAGCCACATGGAAAACCCATTTATTCAAACCAAGCACGGTTAAGAACTAGGAAATATAACAATTGTATATTTTTCTCATGTATTAAGTGCAGCCAAATTCGATTTATTCCTCACATGCACAACAATACAAAATTCTACCCACGATAATTGGACATCACATTGCAGAATTGAACCAAGCTGTTAACTAAACACCACAACAAATGAACCAAACATTAACTGAGCACCACGTTGCACAATATAACATACTCCTAGTAGAAGATCAAACAGTTAACCAAAGCAACCATGCTTAACAACTTGGAAATATAGCAATTGTATTTGTTTCTCATGTATTTAGTACAACCAAATTTAATTTATTTATCACATGGCATACAATAACAAAATGCACCCACAACAATTGAACATCGCATTGTAGAATTGAACCAAACAGTTAACTAAACACCACAACAAATGAACCAAATGTCAACTGAGCACCGCATTGCACAATATATAACATACTAGAAGAGCAGACAGTTAACCAAACCAAGCATGCTAGACAACTTGGAAATAAAGCAATTGTATTTGTTTCTCATGTATTTTGTGAAGATAAATTCGATTTATTTCTCACATGGAAGACAATAAAAAATTGCACTCTGAAGAATCGAACATCACATTTGCAGAATAGAACCAAACAGTTAATAAGTGAGCACCACATTGCACGACATATAAAACATATAGAGTAGAGCAACATATTGCATGGTAAAAGTAGATAGGACAATTCACTGGAATTTGTTTAGGAAAGGCAGGAGCAACACATGCAACGGGTAAACCAAGCATGCTTAACCGGTGTAGCTAGCAAACTGAACATAGGTCCTTATAGTGAGCTAATAAGAGAAGCTACTCCTCATCATCAGAGATATCGATGATGATTGGCTCCTTGGACATGGAAGAGGGTGAGGCCTCCACATCTTGGGTGCCCTTGTCATAGTGGTGAGTTGCCTAAGCCGCTCCGGGCACCAACCGCCCGCCTCTCGATTTGAGGTAAGCACGGGCAAGCTGAGAAAACACCTCGTAGTCTTCATCGAAGGGACCGACGGTGGCCTCAAGGAAATGCCACAAACTATCATTTAAAGTAGCCAACCACGTTGCGGCGCCGGCGCACGAGGCATTGACGGTGGCCTCGATGGTGAGGTGCTCCTCCAAGATCTGGGGGTCGGCACGAATGGCAGCCATCGCGACATCATCCACGCGTGCGGCCGCGGTTTGCTTCTCCACTGCCAGATGCTCCTTGAGCTCCTGGCTATACTGCATGCACCATGGCTTAGGGTGGCACTTATTTGTGGGAGGGGTCGGTGATTTGGGTGGAAGGTCTCGCGCTGGCGGTCGGGGCATGTGGGATGTGGAAGGAGGAGGAGGATGGGGGTCGGGTGTGGATTACCTGCCTGGATCGACGAGGCCGAGTAGCGTGGAGGAGGGTCGCCGGCGAGGAGGCGGCGCTGCAAGCAAGTAGTGAAGGTTTCAACTTGGAAAGGAAGGCGGAAACAGGGAAATGTGGCTTTTGGTAAGGGGGAGGGGCGGGGAGGTAGGTATTTCCGCGGAAGCCGAAAATTTTGGATCGGTGCAGTGAAAAAATGGCGCGCAAAGTGTCATCAAACACGGTCCCTTATTCAGCACTGTGTACGATATGTGAACATCACGAGCAATTCAGATAGCTTAACCCATGTGTGATGAGTTTGAACGTCAAAAATTTTGGTTCGAATTTCCCTGGTGACAATGGTCATCCACATCATTGCATAATTTGGGTACACAAAGAAGACTACACCACACCCACACTTCTTAATCGAGAAAGTTTAGCAACTAAACAAAGTTGTGTGAGCTAAACATTACTCTAACAAATTAAAGGCCGGCACTCTTAACTAAACAAAACAAAGAGTAGTACTATGGTTGGTGCTCGTCGATCTCCGCTGCCTCCTCCATGTCCAGCTCGCGCCCGACGATCTCCTGGGGAAGGGGCTCCATGTCATCCATCGCACCATACTCGGTAAGCATCTCTCCATCCGTGCCCGCCATCTCTTTGGAAAAGGCTGCCATGAGCTGGGTGTGGGCGGCCGCGATCTGGGCTTGGACGGGCTCTGTCGTGGCAAGGTATGCCGCAGAGGAACGGACGGCTGCTCAAACGCTCTCAGCGACTGCCAACTCTTCGGCCGTGGGTTGCTGACCGTTGTCGGAGAAGCTTCGTTCAATTTTTGCGGTCACCCCCACAAGCTGGGCGTGGGCGGCCTCGACCTGGTCGCGGGAGGCATCCATCAGGGCAAAGGCCATCGCTTTGGAATGGACAGCTAATGTGCCGCTCCTGCCAGTTGCTAACCCCGAGGCAGATGTTACTGAAGGAAATATGCCCTAGAGGCAATAATAAAGTTATTATTTATTTCCTCATATCATGATAAATGTTTATTATTCATGCTAGAATTGTATTAACCGGAAACATGATACATGTGTGAATACATAGACAAACATATAGTCACTAGTATGCCTCTACTTGACTAGCTCATTAATCAAAGATGGTTATGTTTCCTAACCATTGACATGTGTTGTCATTTGATTAATGGGATCACATCATTAGGAGAATGATGTGATTGACATGACCCATCCCGTTAGCTTAGCACTTGATCGTTTAGTATTCTGCTATTGCTTCCTTCATGACTTATACATGTTCCTGTAACTATGAGAATTGTGTAACTCCCGTTTACCGGAGGAACACTTTGGGTACTACCAAACGTCACAACGTAACTGGGTGATTATAAAGGAGTACTACAGGTGTCTCCGAAGGTACATGTTGAGTTAGCATAATTCGAGATTAGGTTTTGTCACTCCGATTGTCGGAGAGGTATCTCTGGGCCCTCTCGGCAATGCTCATCACCTAAGCCTTGCAAGCATGTAACTAATGAGTTAGTTATAAGATGAAGTATTACAGAACGAGTAAAGAGACTTGTCGATAACGAGATTGAACTAGGTATTGGATACCGACGATCGAATCTCGGACAAGTAACATACTGATGACAAAGGGAACAACGTATGTTGTTATGCGGTTTGACCGATAAAGATCTTCGTAGAATATGTAGGAACCAATATGGGCATCCAGGTCCCGCTATTGGTTATTGACCAGAGATGTGTCTCAGTCATGTCTACATCATTCTCGAACCGTAGGGTCCGCACGCTTAAGGTTTCGATGACAGTTATATTATGAGTTTATGTATTTTGATGTACCGAAGGTTGTTCGGAGTCCCAGATATGATTACGGACATGACGAGGAGTCTCGAAATGGTCGAGACATAAAGATTGATATATTGGACGGATATATTTGGACACCGGAAAGGTTCCGGAGAAGTTTGGAGCCCCGGGAGGTTACCGGAACCCCCCGGGAGGTATATGGGCCTTATTGGGCCCATGTAGGAGGAAGAGAGAAGGAGCAAGGGAGGGGGGCGCGCCCCCCAAGCCCAATCCGAATTGGGGAGGGGGGCCGGCTGTTGGGGAACGTTGCAGAAAATTAAAATTTTTCCTACGGTTTCACCAAGATCCATCTATGAGTTCATCTAAGCAACGAGTCTAGGGAGAGAGTTTGCATCTACATACCACTTGTAGATCGCGTGCGGAAGCTTGCAAGGTGATGATGTAGTCGTACTCGACGTGATCCAAATCACCGATGACCAGCGCCGAACGGACGGCACATCCGCGTTCAACACACGTACGGGACGGGAGACATCTCCTCCTTGATCCAGCAAGGGGGAAGGAGAGGTTGATGAAGATCCAGCAGCACGACGGCGTGGTGGTGGATGCAGGGCGTCACAGCA
Source organism: Triticum dicoccoides (assembly GCF_002162155.2). Classification (NCBI taxonomy): domain Eukaryota; kingdom Viridiplantae; phylum Streptophyta; class Magnoliopsida; order Poales; family Poaceae; genus Triticum; species Triticum dicoccoides. The sequence continues at coordinate 274,960,952 of NC_041390.1, read as the reverse complement.
GCAGGGCTTCGCCGAGACTACGAGGGAGAGACGTAACGGGGGGAGGTGGAGGCGCCAGGGGCTGGTGTATGAAGTCCCTCCTCTCCCCCACTATATATAGGGGTGCCAGGGGGGGCGCCGGCCCTAGTAGATGAGATCTACTAGGGGGGGCGGCGGCCTAGGGGAGGTTTCCCTCCCCCCCAAGGCACCTAGGGGTGCCTTCCACCACTAGGACTCCTCCTAGGGGGAAACCCTAGGCGCATGGGCCTATAGGGGCTGGTTCCCTTGGCCCATGATGGCCAAGGCGCACCCCCTACAGCCCATGTGGCCCCCCGGGACAGGTGGCCCCACCCGGTGGACCCCCGGGACCCTTCCGGTGGTCCCGGTACAATACCGGTAACCCCGAAACTTGTCCCGATGCCCGAAATAGCACTTCCTATATATAATTCTTTACCTCCGGACCATTCCGGAACTCCTCGTGACGTCCGGGATCTCACCCGGGACTCCGAACAACATTCGGGTTTCTGCATATCCATATCTTCATAACCCTAGCGTCACCGAACCTTAAGTGTGTAGACCCTACGGGTTCGGGAGACATGCAGACATGACCGAGACGCTCTCAGTCAATAACCATCAGTGGGATCTGGATACCCATGATGGCTCCCACATGCTCCTCGATGTTGTCATCGGATGAACCACGATGTCGAGGATTCGATCAAACCCTGTATGCAATTCCCTTTGTCAATCGGTACGTTACTTGCCCGAGACTCGATCGTCGGTATCCCAATACCTTGTTCAGTCTCGTTACCGGCAAGTCACTTTACTCGTACCGTAATGCATGATCCCGTGTCCAACACCTTGGTCACATTGAGCTCATTATGATGATGCATTACCGAGTGGGCCCAGAGATACCTCTCCGTCATACGGAGTGACAAATCCCAGTCTCGATCCGTGTCAACCCAACAGCTACTTTCGGAGATACCTGTAATGCACCTTTATAGTCACCTTGTTACGTTGTGACGTTTGATACACCCAAGGCACTCTTACGGTATCCGGGAGTTACACGATCTCATGGTCGAAGGAAGAGATACTTGACACTTGCAAAGCTCTAGCAAAACGAACTACACGATCTTTTATGCTATGCTTAGGATTGGGTCTTGTCCATCACATCATTCTCCTAATGATGTGATCCCGTTATCAACGACATCCAATGTCCATAGTCAGGAAACCATGACTATCTGTTGATCACAACGAGCTGGTCAACTAGAGGCTTACCAGGGACATAGTGTGGTCTAAGTATTCACACGTGTATTACGATTTCCGGATAATACAGTTATAGCATGAATAAAAGACAATTATCATGAACAATGAAATATAATAATACTATTATTATTGCCTCTAGGGCATATTTCCAACAGTCTCCCACTTGCACTAGAGTCACTAATCTAGTTACATTGTGATGAATCGAACACCCATAGAGTTCTGGTGTTGATCATGTTTTGCACGCGAGAGAGGTTTAGTCAGCGGATCTGCGACATTCAGATCCGTGTGCACTTTGCAAATCTCTATGTCTCCATCTTGAACATTTTCACGGATGGAGTTGAAACGACGCTTGATGTGCCTGGTCTTCTTGTGAAACCTGGGCTCCTTTGCGAGGGCAATAGCTCCAGTGTTGTCACAGAAGAGTTTGATCGGCCCCGACGCATTGGGTATGACTCCTAGGTCGGTGATGAACTCCTTCACCCAAATCGCTTCATGTGCTGCCTCCGAGGCTGCCATGTACTCCGCTTCACACGTAGATCCCGCCACGACACTCTGCTTGCAGCTGCACCAGCTTACTGCTCCACCATTCAACATATACACGTATCCGGTTTGTGACTTAGAGTCATCCAGATCTGAGTCGAAGCTAGCGTCGACATAACCCTTTACGACGAGCTCTTCGTCTCCTCCATAAACGAGAAACATGTCCTTTGTCCTTTTCAGGTACTTCAGGATATTCTTGACCGCTGTCCAGTGTTCCTTGCCGGGATTACTTTGGTATCTTGCTACCAAACTTACGGCAACGTTTACATCGGGTCTGGTACACAGCATGGCATACATAATAGATCCTATGGCTGAAGCATAGGGGATGACACTCATCTCTTCTTTATCTTTTGCCGTGGTCGGTGACTGAGCTGAGCTCAGTCTCATACCTTGTAACATAGGCAAGAACCCCTTCTTGGACTGATCCATTCTGAATCTCTTCAAAATCTTATCAAGGTATGTGCTTTGTGAAAGACCTATGAGGCGTCTCAATCTATCTCTATAGATCTTGATGCCTAATATATAAGCAGCTTCTCCAAGGTCCTTCATTGAAAAACACTTATTCAAGTAGGCCTTAATGCTGTCCAGAAATTCTATATTATTTCCCATCAGGAGTATGTCATCTACATATAATATGAGAAATGCTACAGAGCTCCCACTCACTTTCTTGTAAACGCAGGCTTCTCCATAAGTCTGCATAAACCCAAACGCTTTGATCATCTCATCAAAGCGAATGTTCCAACTCCGAGATGCTTGCACCAGTCCATAAATGGATCGCTGGAGCTTGCATACTTTGTTAGCGTTCCGAGGATCGACAAAACCTTCCGGCTGCATCATATACAGTTTTTCCTTAAGATGCCCGTTAAGGAATGCTGTTTTGACGTCCATCTGCCATATCTCATAATCATAGTATGCGGCAATTGCTAACATGATTCGGACGGACTTTAGCTTCGCTACGGGAGAGAATGTCTCGTCGTAGTCAATCCCTTGAACCTGTCGATAACCCTTAGCGACAAGTCGAGCTTTATAGATGGTAACATTACCATCCGCGTCCGTCTTCTTCTTAAAGATCCATTTGTTTTCTATCGCTCGCCGATCATCGGGCAAGTCTGTCAAAGTCCATACTTTGTTTTCATACATGGATTCTATCTCGGATTTCATGGCTTCAAGCCATTTGTTGGAATCCGGGCCCGCCATTGCTTCTTCATAGTTCGAAGGTTCATTGTTGTCTAACAACATGATTTCCAGGACAGGGTTTCCGTACCACTCTGGTGCGGAACGTGTCCTTGTGGACCTACGAAGTTCAGCAGTAACTTGATCCGAAGTACCTTGATCATTATCATGGTTTTCCTCTTCAGTTGGTGTGGGCATCACAGGAACGGTTTCCTGTGCTGCGTCACTATCCCGCTCAAGAGGTAGTACTTCATCGAGTTCTACTTTTCTCCCACTTACTTCTTTCGAGAGAAACTCTTTTTCCAGAAAGCATCCGTTCTTGGCAACAAAGATCTTGCCTTCGGATCTTAAGTAGAAGGTATACCCTACAGTTTCCTTAGGGTATCCTATGAATACGCATTTTTCCGACTTGGGTTCGAGCTTTTCAGGTTGAAGTTTCTTGACATAAGCTTCGCATCCCCAAACTTTTAGAAACGACAGCTTAGGTTTCTTTCCAAACCATAATTCATACGGTGTCGTCTCAAGGGATTTAGACGGTGCCCTATTTAAAGTGAATGTAGCTGTCTCTAGAGCGTATCCCCAAAATGATAGCGGTAAATCGGTAAGAGACATCATAGACCGCACCATATCCAATAGAGTGCGATTACGACGTTCGGACACACCGTTTCGCTGAGGTGTTCCAGGCGGCGTGAGCTGTGAAACGATTCCACATTTCTTTAAGTGTGTACCAAATTCGTGACTTAAGTATTCTCCTCCACGATCTGATCGTAAGAATTTTATCTTTCGGTCATGTTGATTCTCCACCTCATTCTGAAATTCCTTGAACTTTTCAAAGGTCTCAGACTTGTGTTTCATTAGGTAGACATACCCATATCTACTCAAGTCATCTGTGAGAGTGAGAACATAACGATATCCTCCGCGAGCCTCAACGCTCATTGGACCGCACACATCGGTATGTATGGTTTCCAACAAGTTGGTTGCTCGCTCCATTGTTCCGGAGAACGGAGTCTTGGTCATTTTGCCCAAGAGGCATGGTTCGCACGTGTCAAACGATTCATAATCAAGAGACTCTAAAAGTCCATCGACATGGAGCTTCTTCATGCGCTTGACACCAATGTGACCAAGGCGGCAGTGCCACAAGTATGTGGGACTATCGTTATCAACTTTAAATCTTTTGGCATCTACACTATGAACATGTGTAATATTACGCTCGAGATTCATTAAGAATAAACCATTGACCATCGGAGCATGACCATAAAACATATCTCTCATATAAATCGAACAACCATTATTCTCAGACTTAAATGAGTAGCCATCTCGTATTAAGCGAGATCCTGATACAATGTTCATGCTCAAACTTGGTACTAAATAACAATTATTAAGGTTCAAAACTAATCCCATAGGTAAATGTAGAGGCAGCGTGCCGACGGCGATCACATCGACTCTGGAACCATTCCCGACGCGCATCGTCACCTCGTCCTTTGCCAGTCTCCGTTTATTCCGCAGCTCCTGCTGTGACTTACAAATATGAGCAACGGCACCGGTATCAAATACCCAGGAGTTACTACGATTACTGGTAAGGTACACATCAATCACATGTATATCAAATATACCTTTGGTGTTGCCGGCCTTCTTATCCGCTAAGTATTTGGGGCAGTTCCGCTTCCAGTGACCCTTCCCCTTGCAATAAAAGCACTCAGTCTCAGGCTTGGGTCCATTCTTTGACTTCTTCCCGATAACTGGCTTACCAGGCGCGGCAACATCTTTGCCGTCCTTCTTGAAGTTCTTCTTACCCTTGCCCTTCTTGAACTTAGTGGTCTTATTGACCATCAACACTTGATGTTCTTTCTTGATTTCAGCCTCTGCTGACTTCAGCATCGAGAACACTTCAGGAATGGTCTTTTCCATTCCCTGCATGTTGTAGTTCATCACAAAGCTCTTGTAGCTTGGTGGGAGCGACTGGAGGATTCTGTCAATGACCGCCTCATCTGGGAGGTTAATGTTCAGCTGGGTCATACGGTTGTGCAACCCAGACATCTTCAGGATGTGCTCACTGACAGAACTGTTTTCCTCCATCTTACAACTGTAGAACTTGTCGGAGACATCATATCTCTCGACCCGAGCATGAGCTTGAAAAACTAGTTTCAGCTCTTCGAACATCTCATATGCTCCGTGATGCTCAAAACGCTTTTGGAGCCCCGGTTCTAAGCTGTAAAGCATGCCGCACTGAACGAGGGAGTAATCATCAGCGCGAGACTGCCAAGCATTCATAATGTCTTGGTTCTCTGGGACGGGAGCGTCACCTAGCGGTCCTTCTAGGACATATTGTTTCCTGGCAGCTATGAGGATGATCCTCAGGTTCCGGACCTAGTCCGTATAGTTGCTGCCATCATCTTTCAGCTTGGTTTTCTCTAGGAACGCGTTGAAGTTCATGTTGACATTAGCGTTGGCCATTGATCTACAAGACATATTTGCAAAGGTTTTAGACTAAGTTCATGATAATAAAGTTCTAATCAAATTATGAACTCCCACTTAGATTAGACATCCCTTTAGTCATCTAAGTGTTACACGATCCGAGTCGACTAGCCCGTGTCCGATCATCACGTGAGACGGACTAGTCATCGTCGGTGAACATTTTCATGTTGATCATATCTTCTATACGATTCGTGTTCGACCTTTCGGTCTCCGTGTTCCGAGGCCATGTCTGCACATGCTAGGCTCGTCAAGTTAACCCTAAGTGTTTTCGCTGTGTAAAACTGTCTTACACCCGTTGTATGTGAACGTAAGAATCCATCACACCCGATCATCACGTGGTGCTTAGAAACGACGAACTGTAGCAACGGTGCACAGTTAGGGGAGAACACTTCTTGAAATTTTATAAGGGATCATCTTATTTACTACCGTCGTCCTAAGTAAACAAGATGCATAATACATAATAAACATCACATGCAATTATATAGTTGTGACATGATATGGCCAATATCATATAGCTCCATTGATCTTCATCTTCGGGGCTCCATGATCATCTTGTCACCGGCTTGACACCATGATCTCCATCATCATGATCTCCATCATCGTGTCTTCATGAAGTTGTCATGCCAACGACTACTTCTACTTCTATGACTAACGTTTAGCAATAAAGTAAAGTAGTTTACATGACGTTATTCAATGACACGCAGGTCATACAAAAAATAATGACAACTCCTATGGCTCCTGCCGGTTTTCATACTCATCGACATGCAAGTCGTGAATCCTATTACAAAGAACATGATCTCATCCATCACAATTCATCATTCATCACAACTTCTGGCCATATCACATCACATGATCAATCGCTGCAAAAACAAGTTAGACGTCCTCTAATTGTTGTTGCATCTTTTACGTGGCTGCAATTGGGTTCTAGCAAGAACGTTTTCTTACCTACGAATCACCACAACGTGATTTTATCAACTTCTATTTACCCTTCATAAGGGCCCTGTTCATCGATTCCGCTCCAACTAAGGTGGGAGAGACAGACACCCGCCAGCCACCTTATGCAACTAGTGCATGTCAGTCGGTGGAACCGGTCTCACGTAAGTGTACGTGTAAGGTTGGTCCGGGCCGCTTCATCCCACAATACCGTTGAGCAAGAAAAGACTAGTAGAGGCAAGTAAGATGACAAAATCCACGCCCACAACAAAGTTGTGTTCTACTCGTGCAAAGAGAACTACGCATAGACCTAGCTCATGATGCCACTGTTGGGGAACGTTGCAGAAAATTAAAATTTTTCCTACGGTTTCACCAAGATCCATCTATGAGTTCATCTAAGCAACGAGTCTAGGGAGAGAGTTTGCATCTACATACCACTTGTAGATCGTGTGCGGAAGCTTGCAAGGTGATGATGTAGTCGTACTCGACGTGATCCAAATCACCGATGACCAGCGCCGAACGGACGGCACCTCCGCGTTCAACACACGTACGGGACGGGAGACGTCTCCTCCTTCTTGATCCAGCAAGGGGGAAGGAGAGGTTGATGAAGATCCAGCAGCACGACGGCGTGGTGGTGGATGCAGGGCGTCACAGCAGCAGGGCTTCGCCGAGACTACGAGGGAGAGACGTAACGGGGGGAGGTGGAGGCGCCAGGGGCTGGTGTATGAAGTCCCTAGGCGCATGGGCCTATAGGGGCTGGTGCCCTTGGCCCATGATGGCCAAGGCGCACCCCCTACAGCCCATGTGGCCCCCCGGGACAGGTGGCCCCACCCGGTGGACCCCCGGGACCCTTCCGGTGGTCCCGGTACAATACCGATAACCCCGAAACTTGTCCCGATGCCCGAAATAGCACTTCCTATATATAATTCTTTACCTCCGGACCATTCCGGAACTCCTCGTGACGTCCGGGATCTCATTCGGGACTCCGAACAACATTCGGGTTTCTGCATATCCATATCTTCATAACCCTAGCGTCACTGAACCTTAAGTGTGTAGACCCTACGGGTTCGGGAGACATGCAGACATGACCGAGACGCTCTCAGTCAATAACCATCAGCGGGATCTGGATACCCATGATGGCTCCCACATGCTCCTCGATGTTGTCATCGGATGAACCACGATGTCGAGGATTCGATCAAACCCTGTATGCAATTCCCTTTGTCAATCGGTACGTTACTTGCCCGAGACTCGATCGTCGGTATCCCAATACCTTGTTCAGTCTCGTTACCGGCAAGTCACTTTACTCGTACCGTAATGCATGATCCCGTGTCCAACACCTTGGTCACATTGAGCTCAATATGATGATGCATTACCGAGTGGGCCCAGAGATACCTCTCCGTCATACGGAGTGATAAATCCCAGTCTCGATCCGTGTCAACCCAACAGCTACTTTCGGAGATACCTGTAATGCACCTTTATAGTCACCCAGTTACGTTGTGACGTTTGATACACCCAAGGCACTCTTACGGTATCCGGGAGTTACACGATCTCATGGTCGAAGGAAGAGATACTTGACACTTGCAAAGCTCTAGCAAAACGAACTACACGATCTTTTATGCTATGCTTAGGATTGGGTCTTGTCCATCACATCATTCTCCTAATGATGTGATCCCGTTATCAACGACATCCAATGTCCATAGTCAGGAAACCATGACTATCTGTTGATCACAACGAGCTGGTCAACTAGAGGCTTACCAGGGACATAGTGTGGTCTAAGTATTCACACGTGTATTACGATTTCCGGATAATACAGTTATAGCATGAATAAAAGACAATTATCATGAACAATGAAATATAATAATACTTTTATTATTACCTCTAGGGCATATTTCCAACACCGCCCCCCCCTTTCCTTTCTCCTTCCCCCTCTTCCTATTACTACTACTAGTACTACTTCCTAATACTAGTACTCTTTCCTTCCCCCTCCAAATAAGATAAGGAAAAGAGAGGGAAACCTACTTGGAGTAGGTTTCCCCCTCCTCATGGCGCGCCCCCCTAGGGCCGGCCACCTCCTCCCTCCCTCCTTTATATACGGGGGTAAGGGGGCACCCTAGAACACACAAGTTGATCATTGATCGTTCCTTAGCCGTGTGCGGTGCCCCCCTCCACGATATTACACCTCGGTCATATTGTAGCGGTGCTTAGGCGAAGCCCTGCAACAGGAGAACATCAAGATCGTCACCACACCGTCGTGCTGACGGAACTCCCCCTCGGCGCCTCTGCTGGATCGGAGATCGAGGGTGCGTCATCGAGCTGTACGCGTGTCAAGAACTCGGAGGTGCCGGAGTAACGGTACTTGGATCGGTTGAACCGGAGGACGTACGACTACTTCCTCTACGATTGCGTCAACGCTTCCGCTTCAGTCTACGAGGGTACGTAGACAACACTCTCCCCTCGTTGCTATATCATCACCATGATCTTGCGTGTGCGTAGGAATTTTTTTGAAATTACTGCGTTCCCCAACAGTGGCATCCGAGCCTAGGTTTTATGTGTTGATGTTATATGCACGAGTAGAACACAAGTGAGTTGTGGACGATATAAGTCATACTGCCTACCAGCATGTCATACTTTGGTTCAGCGGTATTGTGAGATGAAGCGGCCCGGACCGACATTACGTGTACGCTTACGCGAGACTGGTTTCACCGTTACGAGCACTCGTGCTTAAAGGTGGCTGGCGGGTGTCTGTCTCTCTCACTTCAGTTGAACCGAGTGTGGCTACGCCCGGTCCTTGTGAAGGTTAAAACGGAGTCTATTTGACAAACTATTGTTGTGGTTTTGATGCGTAGGTGAGATTGGTTCTTGCTTAGGCCCGTAGCAGCCACGTAAAATTTGCAACAACAAAGTAGAGGACGTCTAACTTGTTTTTGCAGGGCATGTTGTGATGTGATATGGCCAAGACATGATGCTATATTTTATTGTATGAGATGATCATGTTTTGTAACTGAAGTTATCGGCAACTGGCAGGAGCCATATGGTTGTCGCTTTATTGTATGAAATGCAAACGCCCTGTAATTGCTTTACTTTATCACTAAGCGGTAGCGATAGTCGTAGAAGCAATAGATGGCGTAACGACAACGATGCTACGATGGAGATCAAGGTGTCGCGCCGGTGACGATGGTGATCACGACGGTGCTTCGAAGATGGAGATCACAAGCACACGATGATGATGGCCATATCATATCACTTATATTGATTGCATGTGATGTTTATCCTTTATGCATCTTATCTTGATTTGTTTGACGGTAGCATTTTAAGATGATCTCTCACTAATTATCAAGAAGTGTTCTCCCTGAGTATGCACCGTTGCAAAAGTTCTTCGTGCTGAGACACCACGTGATGATCGGGTGTGATAGGCTCTACGTTCAAATACAACGGGTGCAAAACAGTTGCACACGCGGAATACTCAGGTTATACTTGACGAGCCTAGCATATACAGATATGGCCTCGGAACACGGGGACCGAAAGGTCGAGCGTGAATCATATAGTAGATATGATCAACATAGAGATGTTCACCATTGAAACTACTCCATCTCACGTGATGATCGGACATGGTTTAGTTGATTTGGATCACGTAATCACTTAGATGACTAGAGAGATGTCTGTCTAAGTGGGAGTTCTTTAGTAATATGATTAATTGAACTTAAATTTATCATGAACTTAGTACCTGATAGTATTTTGCTTGTCTATGTTTGTATGTAGATAGATGGCTCGTGCTATTGTTCTGTTGAATTTTAATGCGTTCCTTGAGAAAGCAAAGTTGAAAGATGATGGTAGCAATTACACGGACTGGGTCCGTAACTTGAGGATTATCCTCATTGCTGCACAGAAGAGTTACGTCCTGGAAGCACCGTTGGGTGCCAGGCCTGCTGCTGATGCAACTGACGACGTTAAGAATGTCTGGCAGAGCAAAGCTGATGACTACTCTATAGTTCAGTGTGCCATGCTTTACGTCTTAGAACCGGGTCTTCAACGACGTTTTGAACGTCATGGGGCATATGAGATGTTCCAGGAGTTGAAGTTAATATTTCAAGCAAATGCCCGGATTGAGAGATATGAAGTCTCCAATAAGTTCTACAGCTGCAAGATGGAGGAGAACAGTTCTGTCAGTGAGCATATACTCAAAATGTCTGGGTATAATAATCACTTGATTCAACTGGGAGTTAATCTTCCGGATGATAGCGTCATTGACTGAATTCTCCAATCACTGCCACCAAGCTACAAGAGCTTTGTGATGAACTATAATATGCAAGGGATGAACAAGACTATTCCCGAGCTCTTCGCGATGCTGAAAGCCGCGGAGGTAGAAATCAAAAAGGAGCATCAAGTGTTGATGGTCAACAAGACCACTGGTTTCAAGAAAAAGGGCAAAGGGAAGAAGAAGGGGAACTTCAAAAGGAACGGCAAACAAGTTGCTGCTCAAGTGAAGAAACCCAAGTCTGGACCTAAGCCTGAAACTGAGTGCTTCTACTGCAAGCAGACTGGACACTGGAAGCGGAACTGCCCCAAGTATTTGGCGGATAAGAAGGATGGCAAAGTGAACAAAGGTATATGTGATATACATGTTATTGATGTGTACCTTACTAATGCTCGCAGTAGCACCTGGATATTTGATACTGGTTCTGTTGCTAAACATTTGCAACTCGAAACAGGGACTACGGATTAAGTGAAGATTAGCTAAGAACGAGGTGACGATGCGCGTGGGAAATGGTTCCAAAGTCGATGTGATCGCGGTCGGCATGCTACCTCTACATCTACCACCGGGATTAGTTTTAGACCTGAATAATCGTTATTTGGTGCCTGCGTTGAGCATGAACATTATATCTGGATCTTGTTTGATGCGAGACGGTTATTCATTTAAATCAGAGAATAATGGTTGTTCTATTTATATGAGTAATATCTTTTATGGTCATGCACCCTTGAAGAGTGGTCTATTTTTATTAAATCTCGATAGTAGTGATACACATATTCATAATGTTGAAGCCAAAAGATGCAGAGTTGATAATGATAGTGCAACATATTTGTGGCACTGCCGTTTAGGTCATATCGGTGTAAAACGCATGAAGAAACTCCATACTGATGGACTTCTGGAATCACTTGATTATGAATCACTTGGTACTTGCGAACCGTGCCTCATGGGCAAGATGACCAAAACACCGTTCTCCGGATCTATGGAGAGAGCAACAGATTTGTTGGAAATCATACATACAGATGTATGTGGTCCGATGAATGTTGAGGCTCGTGGCGGATATCGTTATTTCTTCACCTTCACAGATGATTTGAGCAGATATGGGTATATCTACTTGATGAAGCACAAGTCTAAAACATTTGAAAAGTTCAAAGAATTTCAGAGTGAAGTAGAAAATCATCATAACAAGAAAATAAAGTTTCTACGATCTGATCGTGTAGGAGAATATTTGAGTTACGAGTTTGGTTTACATTTGAAACAATGTGGAATAGTTTCGCAACTCACGCCACCTGGAACACCATAGCGAAATGGTGTGTCTGAACGTTGTAATCGTACTTTACTTGATATGGTGCGATCTATGATGTCTCTTACCGATTTACCGCTATCGTTTTGGGGTTATGCTTTAGAGACGGCCGCATTCACGTTAAATAGGGCACCATCAAAATCCGTTGAGACGACGCCTTATGAACTGTGGTTTGGCAAGAAACCAAAGTTGTCGTTTCTCAAAGTTTGGGGCTGCGATGCTTATGTGAAGAAACTTCAACCAGATAAGCTCGAACCCAAATCGGAGAAATGTGTCTTCATAGGATACCCAAAGGAGACAATTGGGTACACCTTCTATCACAGATCTGAAGGCAAGATTTTCGTTGCTAAAATCGGATCCTTTCTAGAGAAGGAGTTTCTCTCGAAAGAAGTGAGTGGGAGGAAAGTAGAACTTGATGAGATAACTGTATCTACTCCCTTATTGGAAAGTAGTTCATCACAAGAACCGGTTCCTGTGACAACTACACCAATTAGTGAGGAAGCTAATGATATTGATCATGAAACTTCAGATCAAGTTTCTACTGAACCTCGTAGGTCTACCAGAGTAAGATCCGCACCAGAGTGGTACGGAAATCCTATTCTGGAAGTCATGTTACTAGACCATGATGAACCTATGAACTATGAGGAAGCGATGATGAGCCCAGATTCCGCAAAATGGCTAGAGGCCATGAAATCCGAGATAGGATCCATGTATGAAAACAAAGTATGGACTTTGGTTGACTTGCCCGATGATCGGCAAGCCATTGAGAATAAATGGATCTTTAATAAGAAGACTGACGCTGATGGTAATGTTACTGTCTGCAAAGCTCGACTTGTTGCAAAAGGTTTTCGACAAGTTCAAGGGGTTGACTACGATGAGACTTTCTCACCCGTAGCGATGCTTAAGTCTGTCCGAATCATGTTGGCTATTGCTACATTTCATGATTATGAAATTTGGCAAATGGATGTCAAGACTGCATTCTTGAATGGATTTCTAGAAGAAGAGTTGTATATGATGCAACCTGAAGGTTTTGTTGATCCAAAAAGTGCTGACAAAGTGTGCAAGCTCCAACGTTCCATTTATGGACTGGTGCAAGCATCTCGGAGTTGGAATAAACGTTTTGATAGTGTGATCAAAGCATATGGTTTTATACAGACTTTTGGAGAAGCCTGTATTTACAAGAAAGTGAGTGGGAGCTCTGTAGCATTTCTAGTTTTATATGTTGATGACATATTATTAATTGGAAATGATATAGAATTTCTGGATAGCATAAAGGGATACTTGAATAAAAGTTTTTCTATGAAAGACCTCGGTGAAGCTGCTTACATATTGGGCATCAAGATCTATAGAGATAGATCAAGACGCTTAATAGGACTTTCACAAAGTACATACCTTGACAAAATTTTGAAAAAGTTCAAAATGGATCACGCAAAGAAAGGATTCTTGCCTGTGCTACAAGGTGTAAAGTTGAGTCAAACTCAATGCCCGACCACAGCAGAAGATAGAGAGAAAATGAAAGATGTTCCCTATGCTTCAGCCATAGGCTCTATCATGTATGCAATGCTGTGTACCAGACCTGACGTATGCTTAGCAATAAGCTTGGCAGGTAGGTACCAAAGTAATCCAGGAGTGGATCACTGGACAGCGGTCAAGAACATCCTGAAATACCTGAAAAGGACTAAGGATATGTTTCTCATATATGGAGGTGACAAAGAGCTAGTCGTAAATGGTTACGTCGATGCAAGCTTTGACACTGATCCGGACGATTCTAAATCGCAGACCGGATACGTGTTTTTTAAACGGTGGAGCTGTAAGTTGGTGCAGTTCTAAACAAAGTGTCGTGGCGGGATCTACATGTGAAGCGGAGTACATAGCTGCTTCTGAAGCAGCAAATGAAGGAGTCTGGATGAAGGAGTTCATTTCCGATCTAGGTGTCATACCTAGTGCATCGGGACCAATGAAGATCTTCTGTGACAATACTGGTGCAATTGCCTTGGCAAAGGAATCCAGATTTCACAAGAGGACCAAGCACATCAAGAGATGCTTCAATTCCATTCGGGACCAAGTCCAAGTGGGAGACATAGAGATTTGCAAGATACATACGGATCTGAATGTTGCAGACCCGTTGACTAAGCCTCTCTCACGAGCAAAACATGATCAGCACCAAGACTCCATGGGTGTTAGAATCATTACTATGTAATCTAGATTATTGACTCTAGTGCAACTGGGAGACTGAAGGAAATATGCCCTAGAGGCAATAATAAAGTTATTATTTATTTCCTCATATCATGATAAATGTTTATTATTCATGCTAGAATTGTATTAACCGGAAACATGATACATGTGTGAATACATAGACAAACATATAGTCACTAGTATGCCTCTACTTGACTAGCTCATTAATCAAAGATGGTTATGTTTCCTAACCATTGACATGTGTTGTCATTTGATTAATGGGATCACATCATTAGGAGAATGAGGTGATTGACATGACCCATCCCGTTAGCTTAGCACTTGATCGTTTAGTATTCTGGTATTGCTTCCTTCATGACTTATACATGTTCCTGTAACTATGAGAATTGTGTAACTCCCGTTTATCGGAGGAACACTTTGGGTACTACCAAACGTCACAACGTAACTGGGTGATTATAAAGGAGTACTACAGGTGTCTCCGAAGGTACATGTTGAGTTAGCATAATTCGAGATTAGGTTTTGTCACTCCGATTGTCGGAGAGGTATCTCTGGGCCCTCTCGGCAATGCTCATCACCTAAGCCTTGCAAGCATGTAACTAATGAGTTAGTTATAAGATGAAGTATTACAGAACGAGTAAAGAGACTTGTCGATAACGAGATTGAACTAGGTATTGGATACCGACGATCGAATCTCGGACAAGTAACATACCGATGACAAAGGGAACAACGCATGTTGTTATGCGGTTTGACCGATAAAGATCTTCGTAGAATATGTAGGAACCAATATGGGCATCCAGGTCCCGCTATTGGTTATTGACCAGAGATGTGTCTCAGTCATGTCTACATCGTTCTCGAACCGTAGGGTCCGCACGCTTAAGGTTTCGATGACAGTTATATTATGAGTTTATGTATTTTGATGTACCGAAGGTTGTTCGGAGTCCCGGATATGATTACGGACATGACGAGGAGTCTCGAAATGGTCGAGACATAAAGATTGATATATTGGACGGATATATTTGGACACCGGAAAGGTTCCGGAGAAGTTTGGAGCCCCGGGAGGTTACCGGAACCCCCCGGGAGGTATATGGGCCTTATTGGGCCCATGTAGGAGGAAGAGAGAAGGAGCAAGGGAGGGGGGCGCGCCCCCCCAAGCCCAATCCGAATTGGGGAGGGGGGCCGGCCCCCCCTTTCCTTTCTCCTTCCCCCTCTTCCTATTACTACTACTAGTACTACTTCCTAATACTAGTACTCTCTCCTTCCCCCTCTTCCTATTACTACTACTAGTACTACTTCCTAATACTAGTACTCTTTCCTTCCTAGGGCCGGCCACCTCCTCCCTCCCTCCTTTATATACGGGGGTAAGGGGGCACCCTAGAACACACAAGTTGATCATTGATCGTTCCTTAGCCGTGTGCGGTGCCCCCCTCCATGATATTACACCTCGGTCATATTGTAGCGGTGCTTAGGCGAAGCCCTGCAACAGGAGAACATCAAGATCGTCACCACACCGTCGTGCTGACGGAACTCCCCCTCGGTGCCTCTGCTGGATCGGAGATCGAGGGTGCGTCATCGAGCTGTACGCGTGTCAAGAACTCGGAGGTGCCGGAGTAACGGTACTTGGATCGGTTGAACCGGAGGACGTACGACTACTTCCTCTACGATTGCGTCAACGCTTCCGCTTCAGTCTACGAGGGTACGTAGACAACACTCTCCCCTCGTTGCTATATCATCACCATGATCTTGCGTGTGCGTAGGAAATTTTTTGAAATTACTGCGTTCCCCAACAGTTACTGCCACCACCTGAGAAGCAACAGCGGCCGTTTGGGCTGCCTTGGCTGCCCGGTTGCAGATTGCGGCTGCGCTCATGAACCTTGATAGCATGCAACTGGCGGCTAGGGCCGTATTCTCATCGGAGTGGGCCGCCGAAGTTTCCCTCACGAAGTGGGTCCACGTCCCCATCTTTCACCAGGGACGATTGAACAGTGAAATGATATTTGGGGAGCGAGCTAGTGTGCTTGACACACCGACTATGGATTGTAGCCGATGCACCTTCTAGCGTAAGCCATATGCGTACTATACTCCGACAGTGCTCCTAGATATTTTGTGCTGCATCTCACACGGTTGGTGATAATAAACTGTGTGTGATCTACTTGATTTTTCGTCTTAATTTGAATTACACAATGGGGTCACGGCGGCAAAGGAGGGTGTTTGAATTGGTAGAACTTTTATCTGCGGTGAACATGCAACTATAGGTGTGTCGTCAAAAAACTGGAATTATTAAGGGTTTGTTTAGACATTTTCATACATTAACTTGGTTTTCTAGCCATTTCAGGTGCATAATTCAAAATTAAACTACATGGACATGCTCCGGTGCACCAAAATGGGTTGTAAAGTCATATATGTGTCCATGGTTTTATGCTTATGTCCCACACAAGAAATGGGGATGAATTTCGAACACCAGGGCACCGTGGATCTCCAGCAAACATTGAGGTACTTGCTTTTGTAATTCTAGTAAATCCAAAACCCGTCTAAAATTCATGAACCTAGGCACGCTATTATGGAATGGCATCAAAATGCCGGGGTAAAAAATATTGTCCCATTTGGAGCAGGTTATGGTATAAGCTTCTCACAAACCAGAGCTTCTCACAAAACGATATTCGTTGCCTCTTCTTCCCTAGTAGGGAAACTTGTCACCTTTGTTGACAAAACGATATTCATCGCCTCTTCTTGCTTTCAATTTTTTTTTCTGGTGTCAACATAGAACAACAGGAGTGTCGTGTTAAATTTTGGAATTTTTCGGGGATCGTTTGGACATTTTTATACGTTAACTGAGTTTTATAGGAATTTATGTGCAAAATTCAAAATTGAACTACATGCACATGCTCTAGTGCATAAAAACGGGTTGAAAAATCCAATGTGTGTCCTTGGTTGCAAGCTTAGGTCACATGCAAGAAATGAGAATGAATGTCAAACACCTTGACCCTGTCGCTCGGCCGTTAACATTGAGATACATGTTTTCAAAATTCTAGTAAATCAAAAAATCGTCTGAAATTCATGAAACTTGACATGATATCATGGAACGACATCGACATGTCGTAGTAAAAAAATTGTCCCATTTGGGGCAGGTTTGGACATAAGCTTCTCGCAAACGAGAGCTTCTCACAGCAAGCTGATGGTTTCGGTAGGGAACATGTCACCTTGGGGGACGAAACAATATCCATTGTATCTTCTTGCTTTAAAATTTTTCCTCGTGTCAACATAGAACAAGAGGAGTGTTGTGTGACTGAATGAAAGATATGGTTTGAACGAACTTGCATTTTTCTTTCTGAATGCACAGACTTATCAAATGATTTTCCTAAAAAAGTCAATGGTTTTTAAATATAAAACACTCATTGCAAATGTTTTAGATAGAAAACCCGTATGCAAAGTGAGAGCTATGGTCTTCTTCAATAAGCCAAGGGAAAATTCGCTGTGCGGGATTTGTGCATCTCTTCAATGCAAATGGTTCAGATAGAACACCCATATGCAAAGTGAGAGCTTTGGTCTTCCCCAGTAAGCCAAGGGAAAATGTGCCGAGCAGGATTTGCACATCCCTTCAATGCAAACGGTTGTTTTGGATGACCCGTGTGCAACCACGTACAGACAATTTGGTAAGATTTGCATCTGTCATATTGGGTATATTGCCATTTTTCAAACTAGAAAGATTGAAAATTGTTGATCTAGTAACATTTCCATTTGTCAACCTTGTAACACTACGATTTGTCAGAATATGCAACTAAGAATCATTAGCACTATCTAATTTTTTCAACTAAAATTCAGTAATTAAGCATAGATTTCATTCATAGATTAAGCAGATGTTCTTTTATACAAATAGTTCAACTCGACAACTAAACTGACCAAACTTTTCCCCAATTGTTGCCAACCACGTACTGAAATAGCTAGTTCAACTATATATACTAGCTAATTTTAAGTATGTTGTACAGTTCCACCACATCTATAGTCAAATGAACTGAACAAAATAACCCCTAAATACTACTACTATGGACGGCTTTGTACTAATTTCCCGCATCCACTCCTCTGTCGAGCGCGCTCAGTAAGAGGTAGAGCAGGGGGAGCCTATCGATGAGCTGGATAACTGCAATACGGTGCCTGCCGCTGCAGCACCTTCAGCGATGCTCACCTCGAACGCCCTCTGCCGCTCCAGACGACCCCTCTCGAAGCGGTGGTTCTCCTCGTAGATCTCCTGATTCCTCGCCTCTATGGCGGCGTGTGCTCGCACTACAAAAAATACACTTCCATGATGATACGTGTTTGTCACAGTAGGTCGTGTTTTCTGTCATGCATGTACATCCATGACAAATTTATGACAGAATCAAGATAGTCATACCTGTGCTGTCGTAGAAGTGTTCCACCACATTGCCAAAATTATCATCACGGAAGTGTCCACTTCCATGACGATAAATCGCGTGTCACAGAAGTGCTTTCGTCAAGGGTGACCGACACGTGGCATCCACCGTAACGGAACGCCGTTAAGCTATCGGGTCGGATTTTGGATCCGATAACCCGTTAATAGCCACGACCAATGCCGATTTTCCACGTGTAAAATTCACATTGGCTGACAGATCCAACGGGCGAGATGGGCCTATGATATGTTGACACGTGGACCGGCCCAAAAGTGGCCCACAAAGATTAAATGGGCCGGCCCAACCGAAGCCCATAAGATTTAGCGGACCATAATGGGCCGGCCCAGCTAAAGGTCCACAAAATTTAGCGGACCATAATGGGCCGGCCCAGCTAAAGGCCCACACGATTTTGCAGACCATAATGGGTCGGCCCAGCTAAAGGCCCACAAGATTTTGCGGACCATAATGGGCCGGGCCAGCTAAAGGCCCACAAGATTCTGCCGACCATAATGGGCCGGCCTAGCTAAAGGCCCAACATTCTCAGTCAAATCGGCCCATCAACGGCCTGTCCTAAACTTGTCATCAACGCGGCCCATGGTCACTTCTGGCCGTTAACAGTCCGCTAAGTAATTGGGCCGAATTACGGCCCAATGTATTTCCGGCCTGTTAAAGGTCCGGCTTCATTTGGGCCCATTTACAGGCCATCAAAATTTTTGGCCCATAAACAACCGTGAAGGATTTGGGTCATATTCGGCCATGTCTGACATTCGGCCTGTTAGAGGCCCACTATAGCTTTGGGCCACTTTTGGCCTGTTGTCATTTTCGGCCTGTTAAAGCCGGACGTAAACCATGGGCCATATGTGGCCCAACGTCATATCGGGCCCATTAACGGCCCATATAGAAATGACGATAATCTAGCCCGACCGAAGTTTCGGCCTGTTAAAGGCCCGTGTATTAGATCGGCGCATTTATGGCCCGTCCGAATTTCGGCCTGTTAAAGTCCAGTGGGTTATTTGGCACAATCAGGGCCAATCTCACTTTCGGTCTATTAAAGGCCCATGTATTTTATGGGCTCGATATATTTACACTTGTAAACGGCCTATTTTTACTTGAGGGCCCAGATTATGTTTAGGCCTATTAAAGGCCCACTATGGGCACAGGCCTACCAGAAAAAAATGAAAACTTATGCTGATTTAGGCCCAGATATTTTTAGTGGTCTACTTGCCAATTTCGGCCCGTAATCGTTTTTAGCCCAATTGGAATGGGCCCGACGAATGTTGGCTTGTTGGGCTCCTACGAAGCTTTTGGCCGATTACATTACTAAGATAAACCTACACTATACAAAAATAGCATCGTAATTACTGCAGCCTGAGGCAGCATCATAAATGTTGTATCACAGCAAAATAAATTCCAACCATACAACAAAAGGCCTGTTGGCATAAAGTTTACAGTCCTTCTAGATAAAAGCACCATCAGATGCATGCAACACTGAAATGTACCCTTGCACCCACGCAACACTTGCACGCCTGCATGCACACAGCACATGACGCAAGAGACACGTTCAACCTATACGTGCATGCACCCTTTGTTAAGGACATGGATTGTTACGGGTATTAATCAATCTTATCTGTGATAAGCAGAACATTGATGTTTGCAGCGGTCTTTATGAATCACAACGTATCAAACGGGCTATCAACATAGTAGGCTTATCTACATGAAAAAGATGACGTCACACTCAATGAACAATCATCAGTTTATGAAATGCCCGCTTCTGACTGCCCTGGCCCACCAAAGGTTCCTCTGCTGTGCGCTGCCTACGTTGGGTCACTGACATGCATGCCATGCACCCAAAGAGCCCACACGTCAGTGGAAGAATGGCGCGGTGTCCTAGGTCAGAGTCGAGGGCGCCACTCGTGGCACGCCCGGCTGAACACGCCTCCGTGCCGCATTCAAATGCCTCCATGAAACCCGTCCGTGTGAAAGCCGAGAAACCCACTCTGGACACACGTCCGTTCATGACCGGGCCAGCGTTAAACGCAATGCCGGCCGAGCTCCTCCCGTCTCCCGTCTATTTAATCTCCTATTTAAACGAGGCCAAACACCGGCCAAGAATCGCACACCTCCGCCGCTCCCCTATCTCCTCCACCATTTTGTCCACTCTTACAATGACTTACGAAGAGTAGTTATTCCGCATCCAAGCCGGCTGGGTAGCCCACCGGATACGAGCTATGCAGCTCGCCGATCCACCTCCCTCCCCTCGCCCGACGGAGCCAGTTGCCGCCCCAAGTCGGCGCGCGGTTCAGCAACTCGCCGCTCTAGGCCAGCTCGACGAGGAGCGGTACACAGGCGTCGTTGCTGTCGTCCATGCCGTCGCCTCGTACCACGTCTCCCGTTTCTGTGGCCGAGACTCCCATGCCGGCGGCCGTGCCATGCAAGCAGCGACAGAAGCCGAGTGCACGGAGAGCAGCGAGTCGGTGGCCAGCGCCTCCGCGTCCGCCGCCATGATCGAGGATAAGTAGAACACGGGAGGCCGCCGCCGCTTGGGTCCCATGAAGGCCACCGCGGAGGCGACGCCGGCGTACACAGCAGGTGTCTTGCCGGATCCTTTTGTTGCGAGCACCTTCGTTGACCCCGCATGGACTCCACAGAAGAGGGCAATGTTAGGATGAACTCGAGCCGGTGCCGGCCATGGCGAAGTAGTCGCCAATATTTTGGCTACCCCGGGCAAGATCAAAACAGCCCCTCCCAACAGATTCAAATCCCTCATTCGCCGTGGAATTTTGCCATGTGTTGTTTTCATGGACTAGCAAGATGCCCGTGCATTGCACGGAACATCAAGATGCATTTTTTTACAAACTCCCGCATGCATGCAAGGGATAATTAATGTCCTGCTTTGCTAGTACCACGAGGCAAACACCATTAATATTGCATCGATTAGTGTTAGTGGCCTTGTATATCTGCAAATTTTAATTTTGATAGTGGCCCCTTGTATATAAAAATGGAGGGAGAAAGATGAGAGATAAGGCGAGGAGGAGTGGGGCATGGTGGTGACTGGTGGTCGGACTGGGCGGAGGCATGGGGATGGACGGCGCATTATGTCTAGGTTTGTATCTCTCTCTCACACACCCACGTAGGTGGGGGACGTGCACGAAGAGAAGAGATGCACGCACGGCGCACGTACTCCCGTCTCTTTCCCAACCACACCCGCATGGGTACACGGTGGAGCTCAGTTCTGTATGAAAAAGGCAGCCCACATGGTAATTTGGCACGTGTACTGGTTGTCCACTTGGTGGAGGGAGGATCGTCTACCACGGGTGAACAAACAAATTGTGACTTGACGCGTTATGTTAAATTAAAAAAAGAGGCAAACCATGTGGGGCCTACCTTAGAGGCAAGGCTCTATACACTGGAGTACTTTTGATGTGTCCCGTCAACTCGCAGAACGAGGAGAAGCTTGCTTAGTACGCCATCTCCCCCGCCCACGGGCGCGGTGGCTCGCAGGATGAGGTGAAGCTTGCTTACCACGCCTTACGCCCGCTCCCTTGCCCACGCGCACGGTGACTCACAGCCCGAGGAGAAAATTTTACTACTCCCTCCGTTTACTCCTCGTCCCTACTACGTACTTTGGTTAGTACTCCCTCCATTTACTTATACAAGGCCACTATAAAAAATACATTTTGCATCTGTACAAGGCCACAAATAGTAATCGAGACAAAAGTTACTACCAAGGTAGACGGTGAGTGGAATTGAGACTTATCAAATGGAAAAACGAATGTTTTTTAGATGAGCCCTATAAACCCTAGTGGGTACGTACTCCGTAAAAACAGATTTTTCCAAAACCAAGTCACTCCCTTTCATGAATTCTGTAGTAGTATACTCCTCCGTCGACGCTCCCTTTCATGAATTATGTACTTCCTATCGCCGACATGTGGGACATATAGCAATCGGGTCGACGTGTCAAGTACCAAATAACAGTGCAAAACAGCAGGGGGGACGCACCCCACTCGTACCGGCCTAGTAGTAGTAATGAGCAATGAGACCTCAAATCACAATGCCACACTTTCCCAGACGGACGAAGCAACCCTTATTTCACACTTCGGTTCTCTATCATCTCAAACCACGTACTAGTATTGCTTCTGCCTCAAGAGGGACACGCGCATCGCCTTGGTACATCATGACACGTGGGACCGCATGACAGGCCATGCTCCCCCGCCGATCGCTCGGTAAAATCACCTCATTTTTACTATACTTCCTCCGTATCGGTTTACTACATGGCATGCACGTCGTTCTAGGTTGAGAATTTAACTGGCTATATATGTGATGAACAGTACTCTAACCTTTTAAAAAATGTATACTTTTGTATAATAGTACTATCGATGGATTGCGCCATGGAGCAAAACTTGAAATTAAAAAAAAGGTGGTACATATAGAGAGCGCTCATCGCCAAATTATGCATATAGTACTATTAAAAAAGCTAGTACGTGCTTAATTGGGGTGCTAAATTCAATTAAAGAAATACTAGTAGTATGTACATACTGAAGAGTTAAAGTAACGAGAAGAAACATAACATAGTTCTGCTGGGGGCTCAGCACAACACACCCCTCATATTAAACTAGGCACACCTGAAATTAAACTATGCAACTAATCTGGTAGACACTGCATTAGAAGTTTAGAACCACCATGAGCAACAACACTGCCACCTTACTCGGAGTCCTCGTCCACGTCCTCGACTTCGTCCTTGTCCCTATTCCTCTTGGCCGATACTTCTTTGCTTGAACCGCACACTTGGCTGTTGCTCTTCATCCAACCCTTGTAGATATTGAAGCAAAGGTAGCCATCCATTGCAGCGTAGTGGATGTGGTCTATATCTAGTACATTCCGCTGCCATGCATGACGATGAAACGTGTATGGAGGTTTCACCAGTTTATCGTATGAAGGATGAACCATGGCTCCTGCCAGGGTCAGCATTGAAGGCTGACGAGAGGGCACCAGCCGATTCTTCTGGAGGTCGAAGGGGTTGCCTACAACGAGGCCTATCCGACCAAGGATTTCTTTGTCATTACCAAAGTCTACAGTATTGAATTTGACTAGGTTGCTCCCGAGGAAGTCCTTAAAATCCTGGCACTCAACGTCGGCATGGCATATGTGGTAGACCAAGCATAAGTCATGCACGCAAACCTGGATCACGACGGGCTTCTTCCTCTCTTTGTCCTTTAGATCCTTCTCTCGTCCCAGGACTGTGGTGTACTCAACATCTAGCCCAGCGACCCACTCATCATCTGAGTTTTTGAACATGTGTCTGAAGCGAGAAAGGCATCCTTTCACCGTCGCGGAAGAACGGGTGTAGATGACGTCGAACTCATCGCCGGTGATGGTTCTAACCTTGTACTCACTGCCGATCATGGAGATTTGGGACGCCATGGATTTGGGAGGAGGGTTAGGATTAGTGGAACTGCCGTAATGTGAATGGACGGGACGACTAGGAGCGAACCGCCGTAGTATTGAAGGACGTGCGGGGACGAGTAGGAGCGAACTGCCAGCGTGCGAACGGCAGGGTAGTGGCTTTCCATTCTCCCATGATACGGGCTTCCGAGAGCCCTTGGATCTGAGATCGAATGGTTGCATGGCGTGATTCTAGACCTATGGGTGAATATCCTATCCTGGAGGGTTATTCTGCAAATTTTCAGCAACTTAGCATGCGACCATTTGATCTCAGATCCAAGGGCTTCTAGCAGCCCGTATCATGGTCGCGCCTACCACGACCGTCACGTCACTCGCGCGGTCGCGCCCTTGGAGATTTAACACGGTGCGTTAGGCTATCTGATGTTGGCATGTCATACATAGTCATCACTTAGTCACTCATACTACAACAAGGTTGGCTATAAGTGTATTTTTTGTTACTCCTCTCTATCTCCTTCTTCGTACTCAAGGAAGAAACGGTGCTAGTAAGCGCGTGTATTTATTGCATTTGCCAAGGAGTGACCTCTTCCAATGAAATGGTGTTGCTAAGTTTTCTTCATTTAATTAGCTATGGAATCAAAATTGTCTTTTCACCTAGGTACACGCGCTTAGCACAGTTTCTTCCTTGGGTCACCAAACTAGTCTCTCTCTTCTTGATTAACTTGCCACATCAGACTTTGTGCCTATGTGGCAAGCTTAAGCACCTGCAGGAGCAAGTAAAAGTAAGTATAATAGTGCGCTTTACATGGCATTTTTGCATATGTGGAGGAAAGAGAGGCAAGGAAAAGGTGGAGAAGTGGGCTCTCATGCAAGAGCCAGCCTCTACTGCATGGTGGAGCATTGGGAGAGGCACCTGTATGGAGGTGGTCAGGAATCTGGGAGACTCACGCCGGTCGTAGCGCCGCAGTTAAAATGATAATGGCAAGTCAAATCACGGGGCCCCACCTGCCAGCAGTAACTCGCTGTCAAATCACACAGCCCTACGTTTGCAGCAACTACTCCCTTGTCTTCTCGCGTCTCTGTCGAACCGACTAGGCGGAACTGCCCCGCCGCCTACCGCGCAAGAAAAGCCCCGCCCTCGACTTTTAAATACAACTACATCCGCTTAAGAATCCAATGATATACTTTTTGTGACATAGTAACTCCTATTTAGTTAGTCAAATGGATGACCTAGAACTACGTGCAGGCCCTATAAACCGAGACGCCTGAAAATAAAATAACTGAGACGGAGAGGGTAGTTCAGCATGTATCTTTTTAGATCAATATAGTCGGGATTCACCAAGGAGCAAAACCAAGTGGTAGGCTGCTCCTGTCGTGTTGGCGTAGCAACTCAAGCAGGGTCAGTCCGCACACGAAATGGCGACACACTTAACAGGACCCCTTTGGCCGACATGTGGCTCATGCACCATCTTGTTCCACGTGCGATGTACCAAATTACAGTTTGGAGCAGCGGTTGGAATTGGAGGCACCCCGGTCATAGCGCCGCAGTAGTAGAAAATGAGCGACGAGGGGTCAAATTACAAAGCCCCACCTTTCCCGCATTAAGCTGGACGGACGAAGCAACCATCATTTCACTCTAGGGCGCAAGAGCATAAACAAAAGAGAAAACAATGATGCGTGCGGCAGCTACCTAGGGCACCCTAGGGTAGGGGTCTCCACTGCAGATCCTTCTTTTTGAAAGAGCCTCCACTACAAATCGGCTTCTCCCTCGTCCTCTTGAAGAAAACTGATGATGTTTGCAGCGGTAGGGTTTGTAGGAGTACTACGGCGTGCGGGGCCATGTCGTAGTAAACGGGTTCGAGCCGACGCCTTAAATATGTGTGGGCCGCTTGGTTTTACGGGAACGAGGCAGCATTTTGGGTTCGGGGACCAGTGGAGATATAGTACATACAAAAAATTGTGGATGTAGGTTCGACCGAAAGGCAATGATGCATGGGCCCTGCATTTTGATATACCCGGGGCCGCATGAGATTTGCTACTCTACTCAAAACTACTAGTAAGGTACTCCCGCCGTCCATGAATAAGTGTACTTCTAGCTTTTGTGTTAAGTCAAAGTTTTAAAACTTTGACCAACTTTATAGGGAAAAGTAGCAGCATTTATGACACTAAATTAGTATCACTAGATTTGTTTTGAATTGTAATTTCATAATATATCAATTTTATGTCATATATGTTACTACTCTTTTGTATATATTTGGTCAAAATTTTAAAAATTTGACTTAGAACAAAGGCTGGAAGTACACTTATTCGTGGGCGGAGGGAGTACACATGTATTGAACGCATGAGATTTCGAAACCAAATTATGAATAAATACACACTATAGCATGTAAAGCTTTGAGTCATATATGCATGATGTAGATGTTCGTTTAGTTCTTATAGTTCATCTCATTCAAAATCAATAAGTTTTATAAAAATGTTAAGATTCATGGGGTTGTGCATTGTACTCCCTCCATTCCAAAATAGATGACCCAACCTTGCACTAACTTGAGTTAGTGCAAAGTTGGGTCATCTATTTTGGAACGAAGGGAGTAAATCATAAAGTAAAAAACAAATAATGGCAATTCATTTAGAAAAAATAATCAATTATGATACAGAAGATTCTAGAACAAAGGAGAAGTGCTTGTGTTTTGAGGTTTGTGCATTATGCTTAAGTTCAACCATGGAGTCTTCTAAATTGTACATGTGGCAGATCTGGTGGAATGTTGATGATATCCAACGGCCAGTAGTGCTCGGATTTGCCTATCTCTGCACTGTCGGGTTAGCTTCATCCAGCGACCATCTTTCAAAGTTATTGGCACACTATATAGTTCTTGTGCCATAGTTGCATGTTTTGGAAAAAAGCTACTAGTGGGTTGTACTATCTATTTAGGAATAGAAGATGTATACATGGAAGTTGTAGGGAAAGAGATGACATGGAGCATCTCAATTCCTATGAGTAGGGATTGGAATAGAGATGTCATTTGGTTCACATCATAGGAACTTTTCTATTGAATCTAGAGATGACATGTATCTCAATTCCTATGAGGAGGGATTAGAAAAGAGATGTAATTTGGTTCATATCATAGGAACTTTTCTATTGAATATACGCTAATGTTTATTTTCCTTTGAAATTAAGGGAGTATAGGAATCCATTCATATGAACTAAGTGGCTCTAAAGCTATAGAAATGATATCATGTTTATTTCCTTTGAAATGTGGAGTATATGAATATATTCCTATGAACCAATTGGCTCTAAAGGAAAAAATCCTATAAAAATCATATCATATAGAGTTCCTATGATATTCCTCGACACTAAAGGATGCTTGAAATTGCTGGGGTGATACGATGGTCTTTCTTTGTAGACTCCTCACCCAACTTTATAGTTACCTCTCGAAGATGAATGAAATGACATATACATGGTATTCTACATGTGCAATTTGGTACACAAAAACTCGGTAAAAGTTTGCGAGGTTCGAATTTTCAATAAAGCTATATGCACTGCATTTCAGAACGGATGGAGCATACAGCAGTTGCTAACACTCACGTGGAAGATTTGTGTATAGGAGGAGTGGCTATTCTGTTAAATGACATGGCAAAACTGACACTGTCGGATTTCGATCTAACGGTTCTTACGGCGTTCGTCAGGAAAAGGCTTGTGGCAAACGTTTGTCGGATAATGATTTACGGACACATGGATTGCATTGATACGTGCCCCCTCTCTCTCACGCACACGCACCCTCACAAGTCACGACTCTCCCGAGTCCTCTCGCAGACTCGCAAGTCGCACCCACCGTCTATCTGTAGGTAGACGTCACGCACATATGTGCTCTTCACACGCTACCCTCAGAACTTCTAAAAAACAAAATATGGCGCGCACATTTTATTTTAGCTCACACGTCACACACTTGTACTATTACTCTTGCGGTGAACGTTCTTTGGGCATTGTACTCTCACGAAGAGAAGCGGTGCACGCACGCACTACTTCTCTCACACCCACTCGCGGGTACACGTAGGAGCGCATTTTTTTGAAGCTGGTACAACAAAATCACTCCACTATATATAAAAGCAGGAGCCTTAGCGCTTGCTTTACTAGGGTTCCTCTCGTTCACTCTCTCATGCTCTCCAGATCTAAGCAACACATAGGTGGCCACACTCTCTCTCAGCTCACGGCTGGTCACAAATCCGGCTGGACAACCTCGACCGGGGCAGGGGTGTAGGTGCATCATTCACGCTGTCGTCAGCGGCGAGGGAGGAGACCAAGGGCTACCCGCGCATCTCGATCGGCGGCCGTGCTGTTCTCTCCGAGAGAGCGCCGGCTCGGGAGGGCCTCCGACCCCTTCCTCCTCCCTGTGGTATTGTGGCCAAGATGCGGCCTCTCGACGCCGTCTTTGCGACATGCCGACGACCCTCAGGTATATATTCCTTCGAAACCTGCCTTGCTCTAGTGCCCCAACTCCCTTCATGTGGATCCTTTTCTACTTCCGTCCGTTGTTCCAAAGCCACCTAGACTTCTACTATTATTAGAAGTAAAGCTATTTCATACAGTCGACTCAAAGCGTTGGTTCAAACAGGGAAGAAAGTGGGAAAGCTGTAGCATGAATCTAGGACCTGGTTCTAAGAGGAAACGGGAAAGTAGTAATATCTGTCACTGTTTAAATAACCGTAGTTCTTATTTGCGCAAACAGGGATGTTTGTCTCCATATCGTTTCGGGATGTCTGTCTCCGTATCGTTTCTATCCGCGCAATCAAAAGCACACACCTCAGTTTTAGTACAACTGTGCAAAATGAGATGGCTATCCCTCGTTGCCGTCGTCTAACCTCCTATCTTCAAGGTATCGCTACATTGGTAGTAACTAAGGTAGAATGACCAACGCAATCTAAAAGAAGCTGATTCGTATGTTTTACTTCCTGATTGCAGTGCAGGGACGAGCAAAAACAACTGCATCCTAGTCCGGAATGCACTTCCTACCAGTTCATCCATGGACCGAGGACTAGTTGGCACAGCTGCACGGTGGTTTTCTGGACAGGTGCACGAACAAGAGGCATTGTGGTCTGCTTATTTCTGCAAATAGCGGTGCAAAATTTAGTGGAATGCACAAGAATTTCACCTGGTCAGTACACTGCATGGTTTGGTTCAGCATTCCAGCTGAGACCACAATTATAATTGGTTATTGTAGGATCTAGAAGTAGATGTGTCTAGGGGGGGGGTGATTAGACACTTAGTGCTAAAGTTGCAATTTTTAGGCCTTTTTGGTTTGAGTGGAGTTTTAGGCACAATTTCAACATACACAATACATATCAAGCAAGCATGCAAAGAGTATATGAGCAGCGGAATGTAAAGCATGCAACTTGCAAGAATGTAAGGGGAAGGGTTTGGAGAATTCAAACGCAATTGGAGACACGGATGTTTTTCCCGTGGTTCGGATAGGTGGTGCTATCCTACATCTACGTTGATGGAGACTTCAACCCACGAAGGGTAACGGTTGCGCGAGTCCACGGAGGGCTCCACCCACAAAGGGTAATGGTTGCGCGAGTCCACGGAGGGCTCCACCCACGAAGGGTCCACGAAGAAGCAACCACCCACGAAGGGTCCACGAAGAAGCAACCTTGTCTATCCCACCATGGCCATCGCCCACGAAGGACTTGCCTCACTAGCGGTAGATCTTCACGAAGTAGGCGATCTCCTTGCCCTTACAAACTCCTTGGTTCAACTCCACAATCTTGTCGGAGGCTCCCAAGTAACACCTAGCCAATCTAGGAGACACCACTCTCCAAGAAGTAACAAATGGTGTGTAGGTAATGAACTCCTTGCTCTTGTGCTTCAAATGATAGTCTCCCCAACACTCAACTCTCTCTCATAGGATTTGGATCTGGTGGAAAGAAGGTTTGAGTGGAAAGCAACTTGGGGAAAGCTAGAGATCAAGATTCATATGGTAGGAATGGAATATCTTGGCCTCAACACATGAGTAGGTAGTTCTCTCTCAGAAATAGGATGCTGGAAGTGTAGGTTTAGTATGATGGCTCTCTCTGCGAATGAAGAGGAGGTGGAGGGGTATATATAGCCTCCACACAAAATCCAACCGTTACACACAGTTTTCCAATCTCGGTGGGACCGAATCAACAAACTCGGTCGGACCGAACAGGTAAACCTAGTGACCGTTAGAGATTTTCGGTGGGACTGACATGCAACTCGGTAGGACCGATATGGTTAGGGTTTGGGCATAACGTAATCTCGGTGAGACCGATTACACAAACTCGGTGAGACCGAGTTTGGTAATAAGCTAACCAGAGAGTTGGTCAGGTAAACTCGGTGGGACCGATTTGCTCTTTCGGTGAGACCGAAAAGTTACAAAAAGGAAACATAGAGTTTACACTGCAATCTCGGTGGGACCGATTCGCTCTTTCGGTGAGACCGAAAAGTTACGAAAGGGAAACAGAGAATTTGCAATCCCATCTCGGTGAGACTGAGATCCCTATCGGTAGAACCGAATTGCTAGGGTTTGGCAGTGGCTTATGATAAGTGAAACTCGGTGGGGCCGGACAGAAAGAATCGATAGGTCCGAGTTTGGCTTAGGGTTTAGGTCATATGTGGAAGTGGGAAAGTAGCTGAGGATTTTGGAGCATATCATTAAGCACATGAAGCAAGAGGCTCATTAAGGAACACCTCATCCCTCCTTGATAGTATTGGCTTTTCCTATGGACTCAATGTGATCTTGGATCACTAAAATGTAAAATGAAGAGTCTTGAGCTTGAAGCTTTAGCCAATCCTTTGTCCTTAGCATCTTGAAGGAGTTCCCACAACCTTTAGTCCATGCCACTCCATTGTTGAACTTATCTGAAACATGCTAGATAGAAATGTTAGTCCAACAA
The DNA here is from genome assembly GCF_002162155.2 of Triticum dicoccoides. Taxonomy (NCBI): domain Eukaryota; kingdom Viridiplantae; phylum Streptophyta; class Magnoliopsida; order Poales; family Poaceae; genus Triticum; species Triticum dicoccoides. The sequence continues at coordinate 274,930,135 of NC_041390.1, read as the reverse complement.
GAGATATGTTGTCATCAATTATCAAAACCACCTAGGGAGCACTTGTGCTTTCAATCTCCCCCTTTTTGGTAATTGATGGCAACATACATCAAAGCTTTAGATAAAGATATAAAGAACAGCAAGTAAAGCTTTGGAAGGACATGTAACAAGCATAGGCTCCCCCTACATGTATGCACTCATGTAAATATGAAGTATAGAGGCATGTGAGAGCATAACCATGACAGAGTAGGCAATGTGTTACATGTATCTTGGCCATATGCATCAGAGCAAAAGATTATCAAGGAAAATACCTTCATGCTCATGAGTCCTTCTTGCAAACAGTATGTACATAAGCAAGAACTCCTCATACTCATGATTTTGATGCATATACTTACCTTGTGGTCTTGAGTTGGCTTAGGATGGAATGAACCTGCACAAACAAAGTTAGATAACACAGGTACATCCACTAGCCAGAGCAAACAAAAGAAACCACAAGAATACCAAGACTGGGATGACATGTAGAGAGTGAGTACAAGGTACCACATTGGATTCAACATGTCCCCAAGAATAAAGATATGCAATGAATTTGACTGATTTCTTTCCCTTAGGTGTCTTGCTCCCCTAGAATCTTACATGGGATATTGGGAGAAGATAAGGAACAGCAAATCAGAGCTGAAAGATACAAATGAACATGTCTTTCCCCCTAAAAAGACATGTGACATCTCTCCTCTTGAACATCAAGCATCAAGAATCTGGGACATCTGGGATCCTTGAGTATTCTCTCCCCCTGGAAGTCTCTCTCTTCCCCTTAATACTTTATCTCTTGTAGGTTTGGTCCTTGTGACTTTTTCTCTCCCTTGATGTGATCTCTCTCTCCTACAAGCTTTGATGTGATCTCTCTCTCCCCCTTTGACATCAATTTCCAAGAAGGGCTTTCTGGAATCCATCGTATAGGTTTGGTCCTTGAGACTCAACACAAAGCAATGGATAAAACTGAGATGCTTGTAGAGGACAAGATTCATTGAGTAGAGCTGGATTAGAAGAAATATAGAACAAGTGGCAAACTGTTTTTCCTGTTGCGAAGTTACAAGTTGGTGAAACCGAGTTCACACAGAGAAAAACACTTGTCACCTCAGCTCACTAGACATGTAGGATCTCACAAACATTTGAAATGAATTACCTGAAGGATTTGCAAGGAATTAAATGCAGAAAATGCAGAACAAAAACAAAGAGAAAAGAGAAGAAACTGAAAGATCTAGATGAAGTTTTTTTTTTGAAAAAGAGAAAGAAAATAAACATGCATGAGACAAATGCAATAACACAGAAAAGAACACAAGAGAACTTCATCTAGAGTTGGGCGGTGACATAGTCACCTATGTTAGAGTATATTGACTTAGGAGTCAAGTGAGAACACTTGATCATAGGTCATACTCGTCGTTTAAGCTCAAAATGGGGTTACCATTTTTCGTTTAGGCATCTTGATGTATTCACATCTTGTTGAGTTGCTTTGACTCATGTCTTGGAGTAAAGCTTCTCTAAGATGGAATAACATACCTTGGGTGGTGGTGTGGTTCTTGCTCATGTAGTTGAACTTGTGTGGGTGCTCAAGGTTGATGTAGCTCATCAAGAGTTGGGAGCACCACTTGGAGTTTGAGTTCATCTACCTACATGGGTTAGTTCTTGCAAGGAAGAGCACTTGTGTATCCAAAAATGACAATCATGAAGCTCAACATAGAATTTGTCAAAGGATATGTTTGAATGGTTTTGTGCTTCCTTGTCTTCAACCACCATTGTGTAGAGTCTTGGTGATGTAGAGATTGCTCAAGATGTGAGTGAGTCGCAATCTCATGGAATTAGATTCAACCAAGCACCTACATGGGTTAGACAACATGCAAGGTGCAAATATATCCAATACATAAGATAGTTATCATAAGAGATATATCATGGATTAGTCATAAGCTCATGTCTTGCATGTATCCAATGGAGTTTCTACTCCAAGTTCGAAGCATCAATGATGTTCAATTCTCCTCTCAACCTGCAAAACACTTTCTCATCAAGAGGTTTAGTAAATATATCCGCTAATTGCTTATCGGTGCGAACATGCTTAAGATCAATGTCACCCTTAGCAACATGATCTCGAATGAAATGATGACGAACTTCAATATGCTTAGTTCGAGAATGTTGTACAGGATTGTGACCAATTTTGATAGCACTTTCATTGTCACAAAGTAGTGGAACATGTTTCACATAAATCCCATAATCTTTAAGAGTTTGGGTCATCTAAAGTAATTGAGCACAACATGAACCAGCGGCAATGTATTCCGCTTTGGCGGTGGATAAGGATACCGAGTTTTGTTTCTTGGAAGACCAAGACACAAGAGATCTACCAAGAAATTGACAAGTACCCGAAGTGGACTTTCTATCAACCTTGTTTCCGGCATAATCCGAGTCGGAATAGCCAACAAGATCAAAAGAAGACCTCTTAGGATACAAATGCCAAAATTTGGTGTATGGATTAAATATCTCACTATCCTTTTCACAGCCTTAAGACGACATTCTTTAGGAGCAGCTTGATATCGTGCACACATGCACACACTTAGCATAATATCGGGACGTGAAGCACATAGGTATAACAATGAATCAATCATAGAGCGATAAACCTTTTGATCAACCGGTTCACCATCTTTGGTCAAATCATTATGTCCACTAATAGGCATGGGTGTAGACATACCTTTGCATTCTTGCATATTGAACTTCTTGAATAAGTCCTTGGTGTACTTCGTTTGAGAGATAAATGTACCTTCCTTAGTTTGCTTGATTTGCAAACCGAGAAAGAATTTGAGTTCACTCATCATAGACATCTCAAACTTCTCTGACATTAGCTTTCCAAACTTTTCACTAAAGAGAGGGTTAGTTGAACCAAATATGATATCATCGACATAAATTTGGCATACAAATAGTTCTCCATTAACCCTGTTAGTAAAAAGAGTAGAATCAATTTTACCAATTTCAAAACCACTTGTAATAAGGAACTTGGTCAAGCATTTATACCATGCTCTAGGAGCTTGTTTAAGACCATAAAGAGCTTTGTGAAGTTTGTAAACATGATTTGGTTTCTTAGGATGGATAAAGCCGGGAGGTTGTTTGACATAAACTTCCTCCTCTATTTCACCATTTAGAAAAGCACTTTTAATGTCCATTTGGTACAAGGTGATATTATGGTGATTAGCATAGGCAAGTAAGATGCGAATGGACTCAAGTCTAGCAACGGGAGCATATGTCTCACCATAGTCCATACCTTCGACTTGTGTGTACCCTTGGGCGACGAGACGTGCTTTGTTGCGAACCACTTGTCCATCTTCATCTTGCTTGTTGCGAAACACCCATTTGGTACCAATGATGTTGTGGTTGTTGTCGGGCTTCTCAACCAATGTCCAAACTTGGTTTCTCTAAAAATTGTGTAGCTCTTCATGCATAGCGTTTATCCAATCCGGATCTTCCAATGCTTCTTCAACCTTCATAGGTTCAATGCTAGAGATGAATGAATAGTTTTCACAAAAGTTGGCTAAACGAGTTTTTGAGCGAGTGATTCTCCCGGTTTGTATATCATTGAGGATTTGCTCGACGGGATGATCTTTGGCAATTCTTGCTCGAACTCGTGAGAGCTTTTGCTTGGGTCTTCGTTGAACATCTTCTTCATCTTGTTCTCCTTCTTGGCCTTCTTCATTGTTGACGTCGTTGTTCTCTTGTCGTGGTGGAGAAAGAGGTTGTTGATGTTTGTCTTGATGCATTTCCTTGTCTTCTTCATCTTGGTGTGTCCCACTTGTGGATGCTTCCGTGTCGATTCTTGGTTCACCTTGTCGTGAAGTAGAAGCTTCCACTTGGACGGATGAAGTACTCTCCTTCACCTCCGTTGGACGAATTTTGCCAATGGACAAGTCTTGGATTGCTTCTGAAGGGTCTTTGTCTCCTACATCAATTGGCAATTTCTCTACTTGCGAGCCATTAGATTCATCAAACTTCACATCTACCGTCTCTTCAACCTTTCGGGTGAAATTGTTGTAGACACGGTAAGTGTGAGAGTTTGAGCCATAACCAAGTAGAAAACCTTCATGAGATTTAGGAGCAAACTTTGAACAACGATGCTTATCAAGAATGTAGCACTTTGAGCCGAATACTCGAAAGTATCCAACTTGGGGTTTGTTACCGGTGAGAAGCTCGTATGCCGTCTTGCCGAGTAGCTTGTGAAGATATAAGCGATTTGTTGTGTGACAAGCTGTCTCAACCGCTTCTGCCCAAAAGTGCTTCAGCGTCTTGTATTCATCAAGCATCGTTCTTGCCATTTTGATGAGCGTCCGGTTCTTCCTCTCAACAACTCCATTTTGTTGAGGTTTGTACGTAGCCGAGAACTCGTGTGAAATCCCTTCTTCGTCAAGAAAGGTGTCCACATTTTCATTCTTGAACTCTGTTTCATTGTCACTCCGAACCTTCTTGATCTTCACGTCAAACTGATTTTGGGCCTTCCTAGCGAAGTTTCTGAAGATCTTCTGGACCCGCGACTTGTCATTAAGAAAGAAAACCCACGTAAATCTTGAAAAATCATCAACTATAACTAGACCAAAAGAATTTCCACCGAGACTCTTGTAGGCGTTGGGACCAAAAAGATCCATATGAAGTAGCTCGAGTGGCCTTCTTGTGGTCATGATGTTCTTCACGGGATGCCTTCCTCCAACCTGTTTACCTGCTTGACAAGCACTGCAAAGTCTATCCTTATCAAATATGACATCGTTAACTCCAAGGATATGATTTCCTTTAATAAGCTTGTCAAGGTTTCTCATGCCAATGTGACCTAGTCGTCTATGCCACAACCAACCTTTTGAGGATTTAGCAACAAAGCAAGTTTTAGGTTGTGCCTTTTTAGAGAAATCGACAATGTAAAGATAACCTCTACGCATACCCGTAAAGACCATTTTATGATTGTCTCGACGAAATACTTGGCACTCTACCTCAGTAAATAGGACATTCAAACCGAAATCAGCAAGTCTAGATACTGAAAGTAAGTTGTAGCCAAGAGATTCTACGAGCATGACATTTTGAATGGAACTATCATGTGAGATGGCCACCTTACCAAACCCAACCACTTTACCCTTTGAATTATCACCAAAGGTGACATATTTTCGAGGGCCGTCATTTTCAGCAAGCTCACGAAACATCTCTTCATCTCCGGTCATATGATCAGTACATCCACTATCAAGAACCCATTCCTTTCCTCCTGATTCATATCCCCGAAGATTTGCCATAAGACCAAAATGTCTCATTGCATCATCAAGATCGAAGTCACTATCATCATCATCATAGTATCCATGTTCATCATGATCTTGTGACTCATCATTTCCTAGAGAGGGTAATTCATTAGATAAATGATCATCAAAGTGGTCACTTTTATGGATTCTTATAGCTTCGAATATGATATCACTAATGATTCCAACATCTCCTTTAGCATGCTTAAGATTGGTAAGTTCAAATAGACAATTACCAAAACTAGGATCACTAGAGTTCATCTTACTCAAGGCAATAGATTTATGGAGAATTTCATCCAAAGTTTTCAAGGAATGATCGGGAAATCGTTCCTCAAGAAATTTCCATATAGTATAGGCACAATTAAGAGTAGGCAAACTAGCAATCAAATTTTTGGGCAATCCTCTAATGATGAGCTCAATAGTTCTAAGATTGCGAATCATGTCAATATCTTCATCTAGGGTAGGATGCAAAGGATCAATATGAGGTGCACAAGGGCTAGCAATATACTTGTTCAAATGATATTGATTGAAAATTACAAGCATATCATTTTTCCACTCATGAAAATACTCTCCATCAAGAATAGGCACTCTATGTCTAAGACTCCCTAAGGTAGACACATCCATCTTCCTGCAATTGTGATTAAACCAAGGCAATGGAGACCAAAGCTCTGATACCACTTGTAGGATCTAGAAGTAGATGTGTCTAGAGGGGGGGTGATTAGACACTTAGTGCTAAAGTTGCAATTTTTAGGCCTTTTTGGTTTGAGTGGAGTTTTAGGCACAATTTCAACATACACAATACATATCAAGCAAGCATGCAAAGAGTATATGAGCAACGGAATGTAAAGCATGCAACTTGCAAGAATGTAAGGGGAAGGGTTTGGAGAATTCAAACGCAATTGGAGACACGGATGTTTTTCCCGTGGTTCGGATAGGTGGTGCTATCCTACATCCACGTTGATGGAGACTTCAACCCACGAAGGGTAACGGTTGCGCGAGTCCACAGAGGGCTCCACCCACAAAGGGTAATGGTTGCGCGAGTCCACGGAGGGCTCCACCCACGAGGGTCCATGAAGAAGCAACCACCCACGAAGGGTCCACGAAGAAGCAACCTTGTCTATCCCACCATGGCCATCGCCCACGAAGGACTTGCCTCACTAGCGGTAGATCTTCACGAAGTAGGCGATCTCCTTTCCCTTACAAACTCCTTGGTTCAACTCCACAATCTTGTCGGAGGCTCCCAAGTAACACCTAGCCAATCTAGGAGACACCACTCTCCAAGAAGTAACAAATGGTGTGTAGGTAATGAACTCCTTGCTCTTGTGCTTCAAATGATAGTCTCCCCAACACTCAACTCTCTCTCATAGGATTTGGATCTGGTGGAAAGAAGGTTTGAGTGGAAAGCAACTTGGGGAAAGCTAGAGATCAAGATTCATATGGTAGGAATGGAATATCTTGGCCTCAACACATGAGTAGGTAGTTCTCTCTCAGAAATAGGATGCTGGAAGTGTAGGCTTAGTCTGATGGCTCTCTCTGCGAATGAAGAGGAGGTGGAGGGGTATATATAGCCTCCACACAAAATCCAACCATTACACACAGTTTTCCAATCTCGGTGGGACCGAATCAACAAACTCGGTCGGACCGAACAGGTAAACCTAGTGACCGTTAGAGATTTTCGATGGGACTGACATGCAACTCGGTAGGACCGATATGGTTAGGGTTTGGGCATAACGTAATCTCGGTGAGACCGATTACACAAACTCAGTGAGACCGAGTTTGGTAATAAGCTAACCAGAGAGTTGGTCAGGTAAACTCGGTGGGACCGATTTGCTCTTTCGGTGAGACCGAAAAGTTACAAAAAGGAAACATAGAGTTTACACTGCAATCTCGGTGGGACCGATTCGCTCTTTCGGTGAGACCGAAAAGTTACGAAAGGGAAACAGAGAGTTTGCAATCCCATCTCGGTGAGACCGAGATCCCTATCGGTAGAACCGAATTGCTAGGGTTTGGCAGTGACTTATGACAAGTGAAACTCGGTGGCGCCGGATAGAAAGAATCGGTAGGTCCGAGTTTGGCTTAGGGTTTAGGTCATATGTGGAAGTGGGAAAGTAGCTGAGGATTTTGGAGCATATCATTAAGCATATGAAGCAAGAGGCTCATTAAGCAACACCTCATCCCTCCTTGATAGTATTGCTTTTCCTATGGACTCAATGTGATCTTGGATCACTAAAATGTAAAATGAAGAGTCTTGAGCTTGAAGCTTTAGCCAATCCTTTGTCCTTAGCATCTTGAAGGAGTTCCCACAACCTTTAGTCCATGCCACCCCATTGTTGAACTTATCTGAAACATGCTAGATAGAAATGTTAGTCCAACAAGAGATATGTTGTCATCAATTATCAAAACCACCTAGGGAGCACTTGTGCTTTTAGTTATTCTGGAATGAGAGACCTAACCCTGAATGGTGGCAACAAGAAAAAACCAGAGTGAACTCCAGGAAATTTAAGCCTGCCGGGAGGCCCTTTGCTCAGAGAGAAGCCTTGCTTGTTTTTTCCTGATTTGTAAACCTTCTCACAACTTTGTCTTTTGCTGTGAACTAGTATATGTTTGATATGTTCTATGAATCATTGAGATGTATAAAATTGCTGAACTTATGCTTTTCAGGTTTTTTATGAAGACGAGTTTAATGTGAGTGTTCCACATGAACGCTGGACTAGCGTGTGAACGTTTGGAATTTATTACATTGTGGCCTCAATTAACTGCATGAACCACTGTAACAAGATACATAGTTGCTTATATGTCAAACAGAGATTGTTGATTGTTAGCTGGTCGATAGCCTATTGTTGAAGCGAGCTGAGCCAATGTGCCGTGTTTTGCACAACTGCTTACAAGTGGGGTAGCACCATCAGTGTTTACAAGTACTTATGTATACGTCGGTGCATTGTTCTCGAACGAGTGCTCTATTTCATCAAAACACACACTGCTCGTATGATAAACCGTGACAACTTATGTCTTACCATGCCATATTCATGAAAAAACTAGTGAGGACGCATCTGTTTCGGCAACAATTATGATGGTTCTCACATGATTCACGGGCACACAAAAGTAGCAGCAGTTCCCATAGACGGATTCAAACAGAGTACTAGCCCTAGAGGGGTCGATAACAGGCAAGGTTCGGATAATTAGACACAATCCAAACTACTATTAAACACTAGCTAGGGCAAATATTTCATGCCTCGATCTAATTTGGGCTGGACACAAGATGGACCTTGCCATGAACATCATCGAGGACGTCCCGCAGCAGCTCAATCATGTGAACCTTCATGAAGACAACCTTGTGGCCTTGCCACTGATAAACTTGTTTCTGGAGGCATGCCACATCATCTTCCTGCGTAAGCTTGACAAGAACATTATTCCTCACAAACGAAGGAGTAGCTTTGAACTTCTTGTGCTTTAGTACACCCTGGACAACACGCCTGACAACAGTGAGGCTGGAATACAACTCTTCATTGGTATAACCGCAAATGGCTTCCAGGATCCAACAGCCTAAGAACCTGTTTTCCCAGTGCGTATATTCAGGTCGTCCGCCTCATAGCGAGTGACATGTACAACCACACAATCCCTGTCTGCATAAGGGCTCTAATTGAACCAGAAACAAATTCTGAATTACTTTTCAGTATAAGAAACACAAGTTATTTAAACCACTACGTATACCATGGCATCGAAGCTAATAAAATTTTGCATTATTAATCACCACATACTTCCTTTTCTAAAAAATCACCACATACTTAGATGAAAAACCACAATCGAGATCGGCAAAGAAGGAAATCACCTTGGGCAGCTC
>NC_041390.1:274912860-274920540 GCF_002162155.2 Triticum dicoccoides | reverse complement strand
GGGGCTGTAACCTCAAACGGGGCGCTGACCATCTCAGTATCTGGGGTCGCCTCGGTGGTTGCCTCCATCTTCTTGGAGCTCTCTGTCTCGTGGGGATCAGCCTCCCGCGTCTGCTCCAATATCGGCAGATCTTTGCCTGGTTCTCCTTGGCCCATCATGAAACTGACGAATACTAGGAGACCACTGAAAGGAAAACACAATCGCAATGACAATGAAACAAAAAAAAGAGTGAGGATCGGTTACTACTTTGCAAAAGTTCTTTTTTCCCTCTGAATGAAAATATACCAACATCACGGATCCTCTTACCTTCCCTTCGTTCGGAGAGAAGAACAGTGGCAGATGCAACTGTTGCCTTTCTTGAAGATAGTGAGGGAGAAGGGGATTTAGCAAAGAGTGAAATGATGGTTGCTTCGTCCGTCAAACTTAGACTGCGGGGAGGTGGGGTTTTGGGATACGATGGCTCGTTACTGTCGCGCTACGACCGGGGTGACTCTCCGCCTGCATACTGCCTTCTAATTTGGTGGATGGCATTTGGGCCCGCTCGCTGCATGGCCCGCATGTCGATGAACAAAAGTATAACGACATTCAGTAGAGGGAGATGTTTCAATGACCTAGGAGGAGTCAGAAGCGGTAGAGTGTCTCCAGTGTACTAGTAGTAATTGTTTTTCTGGGTAGCTGTAGAGTGTCTCCACTGTACTAGTAGTAATTGTTTCTCGGGTCCCAAGACAAAACAGCCCATCCACACTAGTAAATAGTAAAATCAATTCAAAAGACCATATATTTACTGAATGAGATGCGCTACCCACACCCAGCACACCGCCCCCCCCCCAAAACCTGGGTGCTCTTCTTCCTCCTCGCTCCTACAGAAAACCCCAGCTCCCCTTCTTCCTCACTCCTACAGAAAACCCCCAGCTTCCCTTCTTCTTCGCTCGCACTACAACTAGGCTCATCATTTGTTACTCTGCTCAAATCCGTGAGCGCGACATGACGCCCTCGAGGAAAATGGAGTCGGCTGACCCCTATCACCAAGAAGATGAGGCTCCCGCCAGCGGCGACGCCTGTTGTAGATCCCGCACCCGGCAGCGCGTGGAGAAGCGGCGATCCCGCCCCCACCGGATCCCAGGAACCCGTAGAATCTCGGGTGAACCGCATCAGTGATCTCCCGGACGCCATCCTTGGGGAGATCATCTCGCTTCTCCCCACTAAGGATTGCTGCCGCACCCAAATCCTCTCAATTCGGTGGCGCCCTCTATGGCATGCTGTTCCCCTTAATCTCGACTGTCGTCAGCTATCTCTCTTCAATGATTTTGAAATCCCCAGAGCCATCATCTCCTCCCACCAGGGCTCCGTTCAAAGCCTCTGCATCCCGTCATGCTACCTGAGCAAGCATACCATGCCCTGCACGGTGGACGCCTGGCTGGAATCCCCTGAATTCATAGAACTACAGCTGCTTGACTTCTACTATTCCCCTGGAAATCACATACCACATACCGAATGCCATGAACTTGTGCCCTTAGCACCGATGTCCATCTCGGGGTTTTCGTCCTCTCTCCACACCGCCACCTTTGCGCAGTGCTACCTACCAGACAATCTGGTACTAAACCTTCGACTCCCATTTCTCAAGAAACTTTCACTTGTGCGGGTTCGTATATCGGAGGCCTCATTGCACAGCATCATCCACTCCAGTTGCCCTGCGGTGGAGTGCTTGGTGCTTGTTTTCACAGTTAGAATCGGTTGTCTCCAAATAAAGTCGCCTAACCTTGTAAGAATTGGAATTTCTTTTGACGAAAGGCAGCTCATCATCCAAGATGCCCCTTCACTTCAACGGTTGATCCTTGATTCTAGTTATTCACCGTTGCAAATAACCGTCCTCTCTGCGCCTAAACTGGAGACCTTGGGTGTAATACATGATCTTTGTGCTCATTTCAATATGGTGTTTGGCTCCACAGTTCTTCAGGTACTTTATATTATCATCTACACTTGTAACCATAAGCTGCATTTTAAATTTCTGCGCATAATTTATATATCATCTTGGAGTACACATTTTGTACTAATATTATGTTCTATGCTCAATGAAGAGTTTCTCCATGGATGGCCTATCAATGGTGCTGGATTCTGTCAAGATCTTATATATCCAAATGAATAGTTTTGATCTGAACAAGATTATTGGCTTGCTACAATGCTTTCCATGTCTGGAGAAGTTGTATATAAAGGTGATAATTTCACGCACATTGGAAGCCCGCATATAGTGTACTAGAATTAACCGTTCAGCTGTTGCTCTTTCGACACTCTTCTTTTAGACCTTAACTGTTTTCAATCTTCATGTCTATTTAGGCAATAGGACGAGGTAAGAAAGTTATAACCAATCAGTGGATTCGTAAGCATCGGGATTTTCTCACTTCTCATGAGATTCGATTGAAGACAATAATGCTAGAACGATATGTAGGCAACCGTGCAAACACAAGATTTGTCACATTCTTCCTACTGAATGCGAGGTTACTATTGTCCATCAGGCTTAAGTTTATCATCAGCATGGTTTTGACGGATGGGTATGTCGAAGAGCAAAAAAAAGGAGTTTCAGGTGGGCAAAAGAGCTTCTAAACATGCCAGGCTTCTATTTACAACATATTGTGGTCATAATCCAGTAAATTTTATGACCCAGGATGTTCATTCTATGGAACTGACCGATCCATTTGACTGTGACTGCCGAAAACAGTGCTGGAGTTAGATGTTGTTGCCCTTTTCAATCTGGTTTTTTTGTAAACCTGATGAACAATTAACCCTTGTGCTTTTGTACAGTTTGTAAGCTAGAGTTAGATGTTCCTGCCCTTTTCAACTCGGCTGTGACTGTCATATTTTCTTTGAAACAAGGCAAATGGCTTGCCATTCGTTTAATTTAGAGTGAAATATTGTAACAAATCCAAACCAAGGGAAATAACATCACTCTCGCCGGTTGCTTGAGCTCACTGTGCATTACAGAAGCCAAGTGATTAGCCCCCACCAGCACCCACAAACTTATTTCGAACTAGCACATCAATTGGGCTCTAAATTTTCATAGGAAAGGCTGGACATCTGGGGCTCACGCCATTGTCAACGTAGTCAATAAACGAGAGAATTACACTACAAGCGGCTGACACCAGGAACCCAGCAAGTCACGTAGTTTTTTTTTGAGGAACAAGCAGTTGTTATTTATACTAGTTTTAGCAACGGATCAGGGTAACAAACGGGGCTGTGCGGGGGCTGTGGCCCGTCTAGCCAGGGTTTTATTTATGTTTACCACATCATGAGCCCAGTTGTGTTTTTTTCTTGCTGAAAATGGCTAGCCCAGTTCTATTTTTTTTAAAGAAATACCCAAACAAGGCCTACTTGCTTTCTCGGCCCTGCTGGGCTGCAAATCTTTCAAGACGAGGAGAGTTTCATTCGATTTGCCTAGAAATGGGCTGTACATTTTTAAAACACATCAAACCGGGAATTAGTTTCAATTTTTTTTCATTGCAAGATCTTAAATTCCATTGATTTTTATGCGTGGACAATTATTTGGATTTTATATTTATATAAATTATTTTTCAAAATAGTTTGAATGTGAATCGATATTTCTGGATTAAAAACAGTTGACCGCACCGAAATATGCAAAATTTTGTATACTTTTTAACCGTGGCCACAATATGGGGTGTCATGCTAATAAAAATAAGATGGGCTCCAAAAAAATTCTTAAGAATTAGCAAATGGGATGTACATTATTAGAAATAATGGCAGATGGGCTGTATGTTGTTTTCCACAGATTTGAGGCTGACTTGTGCGTCTACTACAGGTTGACACGTATGCTTTCATAAAAAAAAGGTTGACGCACACACAACGCCCTGTCAACTTAGTCAACACACGAGAGCAGTGACTGTTGGATGTCCATCCAACGGCTGTCGTGCTCCTTCAATCTCTGCTCTTCATGCTCAAGCCGCTCAAACAAGCGTCGGCGGGACTGCCTGCTCCCTCCTCCGCGCGGCCGGCTGTGCTGCCGCGCAGGCCTCACCGCCCGACCATACTCCCATCACTGGCCTAGCCATCCCTCTACTCACCCACACCTGCTGTTATTCTCCGGCGACGGCAGACGAACAAGTAAACCCTCGTACAATCGTACTCCCCTCCGCGTGGGAAACAACTGCCGACTATTCCCTGGCTCCGTGTCGTTCCCTTCCTAGGCCTCGCCGTCGTCCACCGCCCTGGTGCTCTCGGCGCGGCCTGGTCAACGTGGTCAATGAATGACATCCATCGGAAGTGGACTATACATGGAGAGGCTGACAGCTGGGTCCACGGCCGCACGCATGGAAATGCCTCCTTATTATGCGCTAAAGAATGATTCCTCCACCTGACAGCTAGGACTCACAGGAAGGGCCTCTGTATTTTGCAAAAAAAACGTTCCCCCCGCTGACAGGTCGGACCCACTAGCTATATCTTCGCACGCAAGGAAGTGCCTCCTTATTACGCCCAAAAAAATGAATACGCCCCTGCTAGCTCGGACCCACCATATTGTTGGGCTGACTTGTGGGCCTACTAAGTTAACAGGGACGGAGAGCTTTGTCAACTTAGTCAATACTCCAGTGACCGTATGATGTCCATCCAACGACCATAGTGCTTCTTCAACCTCTGGTCTTCTTGCTCCAGCCACCCAAAGCAGCGCTGGTCATGCCGCCTGCTCCTGCCTCTCGTGGCTGGTTGTGCTACCGCGGAGGCCTCACCGCCCCCATACTACTCCCACCACTAGCCAGGCCATCCCTCCACTCACCCACACGCCCTGTTATTCTGCGGTGACAGCAGCCTCACACCGCAGCCGAACCAGTGAACGCTCGTACTCCTCTCCGCTTGGGCATCCACTGCCGCGTCTTGCACGGCTCCGTGTCGTCCCCTTCCTAGGCCTCGCCGTCGTCCACCGCCGTGGTGCTCTCGGCACGGCGTGGTCAATGTGGTCAACAACCGACTTCCATCGGAAGAGTACTGTACGTGGAGAGGCTGACAGCCGGGTCCACGACAGCTGCAAGGAAGTGCCTCCTTATTACGCAGAAAATAATTATTCCTCCACCTGACAGCGGGGACCCACCGGACGGGCCACCATTATTTTGTGAAAAAAATAGTTCCCCCCTGACTTCTGGGACCCACCGGACGAGCCACCGTATTTCGCGAAAAAAAACGTTCCCCCCGCTGTCAGCTCGGACCCACCGGAGGTGCCTCCTTATTACGCACAAAAAATGAATACTCCCCCGGCTAGCTGGGACCCACCTTGCTGGGAGGCTGACTTGTGGGCCTACTAAGTTGATGGGGACGAAGGGTTTGTCAACTTAGTCAATATGAACGATTCTAGCTCCAGTGACCGTACGATGTCCATCCAACGGCCGTAGTGCTTCTTCAACCTCTGGTCTTCTTGCTTCAGCCGCCCAAAGCAGCGCCGGTCATGCCGCATGCTCCTGCCTCCCGTGGCTGGCTGTGCTGCCGTAGAGGCCTCATCGCCCCTACTATTCCCACCGCCGGCCAGGCCCTGCGGCGACGGCAGCCTCACACCACAGCCGAACCAGTGAACCCTCGTAGTCCTCTCTGCACGGGCTTCCACTGTCGCGTCGTCCCCTTCCTAGGCCTCGCTGCCGTCCACTGCCGTGGTGCTCTCCGCGCGGCGTGGTCAAGGAACGACTTCCATCGGAAGAGTACTGTACGTGGAGAGGCTGACAGCTGGGTCCACGGCCACAGCCCAGTTTTTTTGTGATTTTCCAAGTAAGTCGCTTTGTCAGGCCTGTTGGGCTGCAAATCTTTCAAGACGAGGAGAGCTTTCATTCGGCTGGCCGAGAAAATGGCCCATTAGTAATGAGAAATGGGTTGTACATTTTTAAAACACATCAAACCGGCAATTAGTTTCAAATATATTTTTTTCATTTCAAGATTTTAAATGACATTAATTTTTATGCGTGGAGAATTTGTTGGATTTTATATTGATATACATTTATTTTTAAAATCAGTTTGAATGTGAGTCGAAATTTCGGGATTAAAAACAGTTCGGACCGCACCAAAATATGCAAAATTTCGTATAATTTTTTAACCGTTGCCACAATATGGGCTGTAATGCTAACAAAAAGAATATGGGCTCCAAAGAAAACCTTAAGAATTAGCAAATGGGCTGTAAATTATTGGAAATAATGGCAGATGGGCTATGTGCTGTTTTCCACAGATTTGAGGCTTTCCTAAAAAAAGGTTGACGCACAAGCACTGACTGTTGGATGTCCATCCAACGGCCATCGTGCTTCTTCAATCTCTGCTCTTTCTGCTCCAGCCGCTCAAACAAGCACCGGCGGGACTGCCTGCTCCCTCCTCCGCGCGGCCGGCTGTGCTGCCGCGCATGCCTCACCGCCCGACCGTACTCCCATCACTGGCCTAGCCATCCCTCTACTCACCCACACCTGCTGTTATTCTCCGGCGACGGCTGACGAAAGAGTGAACCCTCGTACAGTCGTACTCCCCTCCGTGTGGGAAACAACTGCCGAGTCTTCCCTGCCTCCGTGTCGTCCCCTTCCTAGGCCTCGCCGTCGTCCACCGCCCTGGTGCTCTCGGTGCGGCGTGGTCAAGGAACGACTTCCACCGGACGTGGACTGTACGTGGAGAGGCTGACAACTGGGTCCACGGCGGCAGCAAGGAAGTGCCTCCTTATTACGCGGAAAATAATGATTCCTCCACCTGATAGCAGGGTCCCACCGGACGGGCCACCGTATTTCGCGAAAAAAACATTTCCCCCTGACTACTGGGACCAACCAGCTACACCTTCGCACGCAAGGAAGTGCGTCCGGGCAAAAAAAAAACAATTCGCCCCCTGACTGCTGGGACCCACCAGCTACATCTTCGCACGCAAGGAAGTGTGTCCGGGCAAAAAAACCAAAACGATTCGCCCCCCTGACTGCTGGGACCCACCAGCCCCCCGACTGCTGGGACCCACCAGCTACATCTTCGCACGCAAGGAAGTGCATCCGAAAAAAAAACGATTTTCCCCCTGACTGCTGGGACCCACCAGCTACATCTTTGCAGGCAAGGAAGTGCCTGACAGTCGGGACCCACCTGGTCAAAGCGTATGTAGCATGGACATTCTGGTCGCGAACATGTACGTACATACTGGTCGATGTAGAGGCACGCACATGTCGTAGTAGAGGCGCGCACGTGTCATAGTAGAGGCGCGCACGTAGCATGTACACGTACGTACAACGGCCAGGGTGCAAGAAAGAAAATATGGCCACGTATGTGTACATATAGGCGGGGTCTCGAACGCCTACTCGCGCATACGTATGGCGAGGGCTCATGTACATGGCTGGGTCGGAACGGAGAAACATCATCGACGTCGTGTTCATGGGTCGGAACGGAATGCATGGTCGTGTTCATCGGGAGGGCTTGGACGGAAGAGGCGATGGAAACGAGGCCTGGCGTACCGCACAATGGAGGAAACAGACCTGCTACGGTCGAAACAGGGGTCCTGTTGATCGGAAGGGGTGTGGCGTACCGCAAAACGGAGGAAACAGACCTCCTACGGTCGAAACGGGGGTCCTGTTGATCGGGAGGGGTGTGGCATACCGCAAAACGGAGGAAACGGACCTCCTACGGTCCAAACGGGGGTCCTGTTGATCGGGAGGGGTGTGGCGTACCGCAAAACGGAGGAAA
>NC_041390.1:274879897-274912116 GCF_002162155.2 Triticum dicoccoides | reverse complement strand
CTCCACCGTCTACTGTTCATCCTGCCCTCCACACCACGGGGTCCTATTCATCCACCCCTCCACGGGCACCCCTCCACCGTCTACTGTTCATCCAGCCCTCCACCACACCACGGGGTCCTGTTCAGCCAGAGGCAACGCCACCGCTCACTGTTCATCCAACCCCCCCACCCCCGCAATGCTCACTGTTCATCCCATCGACCGGCTTCAGTTAGCAGCAGTAGCCAAGGAATCGCTCGATCGGGTTCAGTTAACAGCCATTGATCGATCGCTCGGGTTCAGTAACACGTAGCCTGCAGTGTAATCGCTCGGGTTCAGTTAGAGCCCAACGCCTCACTCAGGTTCAGTTAGAGCCAACGCCTCACACACACACGCGTACGTGTACGAGAGAAACGCGCATCGCTTGGGCCCCGACCTCCCACCGTAACCGGGAACTCCCCGAAATTTTCCTCCCCCTTGCTTCTACCATGGTTTTTTCCGTCATGGATGGCCCAAAGAATGTCACGCAGCTGCGTCTCTGGCCCGCCCAGGATGAAAAGCCCATTTTCTGTCATGATTTTTTGTCATAGAAGTAGGAGCCCACCACATCTATGATGATACCGGGTTTTGTCACAATTATCGTCATAGAAGTGTCATATGTATGACAGAAAAAAATTTCGTTCGGCGCGAAATGTCACGGATGTGTCTTTTTTTGTAGTGTCGGCCACGACGTCGATAAGGCTCTTTGCATGCTCGATGAGGCGCTCCTCCTCCTGCAGGAACTCAATGTAGCGTGCAAGGTCGCCGACACATGTGCGGACCTCCGCCTCCCGCCTTCGGACGGCGACGGCGGAGCAGGTGATGACCCCGGTGGTCAACGGTGGGCTGGCGGCCACAGTGGCCGACAATGTGGTGGCGGCCACCACCACCACCTCCCGCCTTCGGGCCACGGTGGAGGAGTGGGTGATGGCCACGGTGGCCAGCAGTGGGGTGGCGGCCACGACGGCCACCTCCCACCTTCGGACCACGGCGGTGGAGAGGGTGATGGCCCTGGTTTTCAACGGTGGTGTGGCGGCCACGGCGGCAAACAGTGGGGTGGCGGCAATGGCGACCGCCAACAGCTGCCGACGGGCAACGACAGTGGAGCGTGTGGTGGGTGTTCCGCTCACACCCAACAGGGACACCACATGCACTACACTATGTCGGGGGATGCACTACCATCGCGGTGTAGCCTCCTAGTTGGAGTTGTCCTTTGGTGATGGCGGAGTGGCTGAGCGACAACGACAGACCGGTGCCATTGGCTATTGTGGGAGAAGCAGATGAGATAAGATACAAGGTGGGAGGGGAAAATGGCACGCAAGACTCGTGGCCGTGAGGGTTTATATAACAGGCCGATAAGCATTGGGATTTGGGGGGATTTCACTGAGTCGGGGGAAGGTTGTGTGGGAACGGGCTCATCACTGTTTGGCAAAAAGAACGCCCCCGCGCGCTGCTCAAGCTTGCGCTCTAAGCTGTCTGTGGCAGCGGGGTGACAAGACGTGCGAGAGGAGGATGAAAGGACACGTACACATACGGTTAATAAAAAAAGTTTGTGATTAAGTTACCTACTACCCCTGTCCTGGTTTATAAGTTGTCCATGTATTTTTGTGCCAAATTTTGACTAGAGATTTGACTAATAAAATACGAATGCATGTCGCCAGAGATTATATCGTTGGATTCGTATTTGAACATAGTTTCGAATTATATAATTTTTTTAACATGCATTAACATTTTGTTGGTTAAATTTAAGGTCAAAATATGGCACAAAATATAAACGGGACTAATAGACCAAGACAGAGGTAGTAGCACACGGCCGCTCTCTATGCAATAACGCAACTGCCGGCCGGCTTGTAGATGACCATTCCCTGCATGTTCAACTTCTCTATGTGTGTGGTTGCTCGCGGTTGAGGTGGCCCTGGCGCGCTCTGCTCGCGTCCCGCTGCACATCCTCTGCTCTTACATCCCTTCGGGCGCTCTGGCCTCATCCCTCCACGGGTGTTGCTAGTGTTTGGGGCTAACACATGACCATGTACGCTCGTGTGCATACGGTTGTGTCGAGCGCGGTGCCACGATGCAGTTATCTGTTGCAAAAACTATCATGCAGATGCACTGAGAATCCAGGCCGCCCGACCACCATTTATTCCCGCGGCCATTTACCTGCATCTCTCGCGCCACATGACACAATAAGCACACCCACGGCAACACATTCAAAGAGGACATCGAACGGTTCGAATGGCACTCCCCGTGGCTCGAATGGTGCTCCCAGCGGCCGACGATGACAATGGGGGGCAGTTCACCACACATCGCATAGTGGACACCCACGTGAGGGTAAGGCGCTCTCGGTGGTGTACACCAACGAGCCGGTCTCGGTGGAGAGCTCCATCCAAACTATGGAGCAGTTTCTTGCTGAGGACAAGTACCAAGTGGTCGGCTTCGACCTCGAGTACACCATTGGTCGTGTCGGGCACGATCAGAAGGTGTTGTCGCCCAATTGTGCATGCGACATGACATCCTTGTCTACCACTACCACCTGGTCACAAGGCCTTGCGAGCATTTCTCTAGATTTATCAACAGCTCCGACTCCAATTTCTCTACGGTGGACACCATCAACGATCTAAAAGCGCTCAAGGTTTGAGGCTTGAAATGCTAGAATCTTGTCAACATCCAAGACCACTACAAGGTCTAGGGAAGCAACAACAACAAACATAAATCCTTAGTTGACCTCGCCTCGACCATCATCGACCCCTACTACATGAAGATGAAGGATGAGAGCAAGAAGGACAAGAACACCTGGCACAGTGTCTGGCATGAGAGACTGGATGAACAACACGTCAAGTACGCGGCCAAGCACGCTGTACAGGCGGATCATTGATATGAGGAAGTGTCTTCTTCCTGCCCCAGACGAGGGATCGAGCCACAGAGCAGTGGCAGGAGCGTCACAAGAACTAGATGACTAGGAAATCGTTTCTCCTAGTTTAGAATGCATGCAATTGTTTATTGGGGTGTGTGCGAATGATCTATATAGTCACTTATGTAATTGGATATTTATTTCAGTTATATATATATATATATATATATATATACGTTACTCTTCTATAGAGAGAGCAAATCACACGGCTTATTAGCAGCAATTGTTTGTGTTCTTATTGGTCTTCGCACACATTTCTGATTACGGACATGTTTGCCGCGTATCACACACATCTTGTTCAATTGAACTGTTTTTGTTGTGTTGGCTCATCGCAAACAGTTCATCTGAGTGAACTATATGCCCTCCATCTCACACACCTTGATCTGGCTGGCCATTTATATTGTGTTGCCTAATCACACACAGTTCATCCTAGTGAACTGTATGCCATATATTGCACACACCCTCATATGGCTGCCCGTTCCTGTTGTTCTGCCTCATCGCAAATATTTCTTCTGGATTAACCGTTTGACACGCATCGCACACACAACTCTAATCTGAACCGTGTTTGATGTAACCGCCATCGCAAACATTTTTCTTTTTTTGATGGTTTTATTACATCACCATTCGTGATTAATGCATCGCACACAGTTTCATCGAAGGGTCTCTGATTGGACTGTCGCGTTTGGACCAACCTGTAGTAGTGCCAACAAGGTCTGATCCTTCCTTTCGGACACACCGTTTCTCTGTGGCGTACCTGGACGTGTGAGCTATACCTCAACTTTTCAGATGATCATCAAACTCATGTCTCATGTACTCACCTCCACGATCAGAACATAGAAGATTTATAGTCTTGCCGAGCTAATTCTCAACCTCGTTCTGAAACTCTTTGAACTTTTCAAAAGTTTCCGACTTGTGCCTCATTAAATATATATCTCCATATCTACTCAAGTCATCGGTAAAAGTCACGAAGTACTGATAGCCGCTTCTGGCAGTTGTGCTCATTGGACCATAGACATCACTGTGTATAAGTTCCAATAGCTCGGACACCCTCTCGCAACTCTTTGCAAAAGGAGACTTAGTCATCTTGCCGAGCAAGCATGATTCACATGTCTCGAACGACCTGAAGTCGAACAAAGTTAGGAGCCCATCATGATGGAGCTTCTTCATGCGTTTCAGACTAATGTGTCCAAGCCGGCAATGCCAGAAGTATGTCGGATTTACCTCATTGGGCTTATGCCTCTTGACATTCACATTATAAACTGGTTCCGTTTCTAGATTCAATATAAATAGCCCATCAACAATGGGTGCATAGCTGTGGAACATACCATTCAAAAAAGAACAACCATTGTACTTTAAATTGGATTCATAACCCTGACTCATCAAGCATGAGGCAGAAATAATATTCCGACTAAGTGCAGGAATGTAATAAAAATTGTTTAATTCCAAATAAATCCAGAAGGAAGCTGGAGCCGCATTGTGCCGACCTCCCATGCAACAACTCTTGCTTTGTTGCCGACCCTGATGTCCATCTCCCCTTGTGCCACATGCCTAATTCTTACCAGCCCCTGCATCGAATTGCAAATATGAACAACCGATCTGGTGTCAAATAGCCAAGAGCTACTAGGTATGTCAGCAAGGTAAATGTTGATAACATATGTAACAAGTGTACCTTTGCCTAAAGAAGCATTTTCGGCCTTCTTGCTATGCTTAGTAAACCACTTGCTATAATTCATCTTCCGGTGACCTGGTTCCTTGCAATGATAGCAAATGGTCCTCGAGTCCAGTCCTAACTTCGGCGAAACGGCCAAGGTTACCATATCCGTGCCCTTTGCCTTAGCCTTCTTCCTGGACCAACTCTTCTTGAACTTAGCCGATTTTTGCACCATCAACACTTGATGTGTGCCTTTATTAATATCTTGCTCTGTCACCTTGAGCATCCCATGTAATTCAGTGAGCTTATTATCCATGACATGCATATGATAGTTCGAGATGAACGTCCCATAACTAGCTGGAAGAGAACCTAGAACTGCATCAGTAGCCAGCTCATCCAAGAGCGAGAAGCCTAAACAATCCAAAGCCTGAATGTATCACATCATCTCTATCACATGCAGGCTCAGTGGATCACCTTCCTTCAGCTTACAATCCATCAATGATCGCCGGACATTGAACCTTTCTGTCCTACCCTGCACCCACAACATGCTCTTGAGACTCTCGATCATATCAAAAGCCCCAACATCTTCAAAATGTTGCTGCAAATCGGGCTCCATACAAGCCGGCATGACGTAGCTGATCTCATTTGATTCATCAATGAGTTGTTGGTAGGCATTCCTTGTTGTGGCATTAGCATTATCGGCAGGTACTGCTACCTCTTTTAGCAATGCGTTGGTTTTCCCTGAAGAGGAAGGGATGATGCAGCAAAGTAGCGTAAGTATTTCCCTCAGTTTTTGAGAACCAAGGTATCAATCCAGTAGGAGGCTACACGCAAGTCCCTCGTACCTGCACAAAACAAATAAATCCTCGCAACCAACGCAAATAGGGGTTGTCAATCCCTATAGGGCCACTTACGAGAGTGAGATCTGATAGATATGATAAGATAATATTTTTGGTATTTTTATGATAAAGATGCAAAGTAAAATAAAAGCAAAGTAAATAACTAAGTAGTAGGAGATTGATATGATAAAGATAGACCCGGGGGCCATAGGTTTCACTAGTGGCTTCTCTCAAGAGCATAAGTATTCTATGGTGGGTGAACAAATTACTGTTGAGCAATTGACAGAATTGAGCATAGTTATGAGAATATCTAGGTATAATCGTGTATATAGGCATCACGCCCGAGACAAGTAGATCGACTCCTGCCTGCATCTACTACTATTACTCCACTCATCGACCGCTATCCAGCATGCATCTAGAGTATTAAGTTAAAACAGAGTAACGCCTTAAGAAAGATGACATGATGTAGAGGGATAGACTCATGCAATATGAAGACAACCCCATCTTGTTATCCTCGATGGCAACAATACAATACGTTCCTTGCTGCCCTTACTGTCACCGGGAAAGGACACCACAAGATTGAACCCAAAGCTAAGCACTTCTCCCATTGCAAGAAAGATCAATCTAGTAGGCCAAACCAAACTGATAATTCGAAGAGACTTGCAAAGATAACCAATCATACATAAAAGAATTCAGAGAAGATTCAAATATTAGTCATAGATAGACTTGATCATAAACCCACAATTCACGGATCTCAACAAACACACCGCAAAAAGAAGATTACATCGAATAGATCTCCACAAGAGAGGGGAAGAACATTGTATTGAGATCCAAAAAGAGAGAATAAGCCATCTAGCTACTAACTATGGACCCATAGGTCTGAAGAAACTACTCACACTTCATCGAAGAGGCTATGGTGTTGATGTAGAAGCCCTCCATGACCGATTCCCCCTCCGGTGGAGCTCCGGAACAGGCCCCAAGATGGGATCACTTGGATACAGAAAGTTACGGCAGTGGAATTAGGATTTTGGCTCCGTATCTGATTGTTTGGGGGTACATGGGTATATATAGGAGGAAAAAGTATGTCGATGGAGCAACAGGGGGCCCACGAGGGTGGGGGGCGTGCCTGGGGGGGGGGCAGGCGCACCCCCCTACCTCGTGGCCTCCCGTTGATTGGCTTGACGTAGGGTCCAAGTCTCCTGAGTTGTATTCGGTGAGAAAATCACGTTCCCGAAGGTTTCATTCCATTTGGACTCCGTTTGATATTCCTTTTCTTCGAAACCCTAAAACAGGTAAAAAAACAACAATTCTAGGCTGGGCCTCCGGTTAATAGGTTAGTCCCAAAAAATAATATAAAAGTGGATAATAAAGCCCGATAATGTCCAAAACAGTAGATAATATAGCACGGAGCAATCAATAATTATAGATACGTTGGAGACGTATCAAGCATCCCCAAGCTTAATTCCTTCTCGTCCTCGAGTAGGTAAATGATAAAAGCAAAATTTTTGATGAGGAGTGCTACTTGGCATAACTTTAATGTAATTCTTCTTAATTGTGGTATGAATATTCAGATCCGAAAGATTCAAGACAAAAGTTTATCTTGACATAGAAAATAATAATACTTCAAGCATACTAACAAAGCAATTATGTCTTCTCAAAATAACATGGCTAAAGAAAGTTATCCCTATAAAATCATATAGTCTGGCTATGCTCTATCTTCACCACACAAAATATTTAAATCATGCACAACCCCGATGACAAGCCAAGCAATTGTTTCATACTTTTGACATTCTCAAAACATTTTTCAATCTTCACGCAATACATGAGCGTGAGCCATGGATATAGCACTATAGGTGGAATAGAGTGGTGGTTGTGGAGAAGACAAAAAGGGAGAAGATAGTCTCACATCAACTAGGCATATCAACAGGCTATGGAGATGCCCATCAATAGATATCAATGTGAGTGAGTAGGGATTGCCATGCAACAGATGCACTAGAGCTAAGTATATGAAAGCTCAAAAAGAAAATAAGTGGGTGTGCATCCAGCTTGCTTTCTCATGAAGACCTAGGGCAATTTGAGGAAGCCCATCATTGGAATATACAAGCCAAGTTCTATAATGAAAAATTCCCACTAGTATATGAAAGTGATAACATGAGAGACTCTCTACTATGAAGATCATGGTGCTACTTTGAAGCACAAGTGTGGTAAAAGGATAGTAACATTGTCCCTTCTCTCTTTTTCTCTCATTTTTTATTTTTTTATTTGGGCCTTTTATCTTTTTTATGGCCTCTTTTCTTTCTCCTTTTTTTATTTGGGCTTCTTTGGCCTCTTTTATTTATTTTTCGTCCGGAGTCTCATCCTGACTTGTGGGGGAATCATAGTCTCGATCATCCTTTCCTCACTTGGGACAATGCTCTAATAATGATGATCATCACACTTTTATTTTTCTTACAACTCAATAATTACAACTCGATACTTAGAACAAGATATGAATCTATATGAATGCCTCCGGCGGTGTACCGGGATATGCAATGATGCATGAGTGACAAGTATGAAAGAATTATGGACGGTGGCTTTGCCACAAATACTATGTCAACTACATAATCATGCTAAGCAATATGACAATGATGGAGTGTGTCATAATAAACGGAACGGTGGAAAGTTGCATGGCAATATATCTCAGAATGGCTATGGAAATGCCATAATAGGTAGGTATGGTGGCTGTTTTTAGGAAGGTATATGGTGGGTGTATGATACCGCCGAAAGGTGTGCGATATTAGAGAGGCTAGCAAAGGTGGAAGGGTGAGAGTGCGTATAATCCATGGACTCAACATTAGTCATAAAGAACTCATATACTTATTGCAAAAATCTACAAGTTATCGAAGCAAAGTATTACGCACATGCTCCTAGGAGGATAGATTGGTAGGAAAAGACCATCGCTCGTCCCCGACCGCCACTCATAAGGAAGACAATCAATAAATAAATCATGCTCTGACTTCATCACATAACGGTTCACCATACGTGCATGCTACGGGAATCACAAGCTTCAACACAAGTATTTCTCAAATTCACAACTACTCAACTAGCATGACTTTAATATCACCATCTCCATGTCTCAAGACAATTATCAAGTATCAAACTTATCATAGTATTCAACACACTCATAAGAGGATTTTTATTATTAATCTTGCATACCAAGCATATTAGGATTTTAAGCAAATTACCATGCTATTAAGACTCTCGAAATAATCTAAGTGAAGCATGAGAGATCAATAGTTTCTATAAAACAAATCCAGCACCGTGCTCTAAAAGATATAAGTGAAGCACTAGAGCAAAATTTACAACTCAAAAGATATAAGCGAAGCACATAGAGTATTCTAACAAATTCCAAATCATGTATGGCTATCTCAAAAGGTGTGTACAGCAAGGATGATTGTGGTAAACTAACAAGAAAAACTCAAATCATACAAGACGCTCCAAGTAAAACACATATCATGTGGTAAATAAAAGTATAGCTCCAAGTAAAGTTACCGATAGAAGTAGACGAAAGAGGGGATGCCTTCCGGGGCATCCCCAAGCTTTGGCTTTTAGGTGTCCTTAGATTATCTTGGGGTGACATGGGCATCCCCAAGCTTAGGCTCTCGCCACTCCTTGCTCCATAATCCATCAAATCTTTACCCAAAACTTGAAAACTTCACAACACAAAACTTAAAGTAGAAAACTCGTGAGCTCCGTTAGCGAAAGAAAACAAAAGACCACTTCAAGGTACTGTAATGAACTCATTCTTTATTTATATGGGTGTTATACCTACTGTGTTCCAACTTCTCAATGGTTTATAAACTAATTTACTAGCCATAGATTCATCAAAATAAGCAAACAACACATGCAAAACAGAATCTATCAAAAACAGAACAGTTTGTAGTAATCTGTAGCTAGCGCAAGATCTCGAACCCGAAAAATTCTAAAATAAATTGCTGGACGTCAGGAATTTATCTATTAATCATATTAAAAAGAATTAACTAAATAGCAGTTTCTAAATAAAAATGACAGCAGTTCTCGTGAGCGCTAAAGTTTCTGTTTTTTACAGCAAGTTCAACAAGACTTTCCCCAAGTCTTCCCAACGGTTCTACTTGGCACAAACACTAATTAAACACAAAAACACAACCAAAACAGAGGCTAAATAATTTATTTATTAGATAACAGCAAGGAAAAATATTGGTTGACTCCCAATAAGCGCTTTTCTTTAAAGCCTTTTTAGCTAGGCATTGATAATTTTAATGATGCTCACATGAAAGACAAGAATTGAAGCACAAAGAGAGCATCATAAAACATGTGACAAACACATCTAAGTCTAACATACTTCCTATGCATAGGCATCTTATAGGAAAACAAATTATCATGTCAAGGAAAAACTAGCATATGCATGGAAGAGGAAAGAAACAATAGTAATCTCAATATAACGAGAGGTAATTTAGTAACATGAAAGTTTCTACCACCATATTTTCCTGTCTCATAATAATTACATGTAGGATCATAAGCAAATTCAACAAAATAGCTATCACATAAAATATTTTGAACATGATCCTTATGCATGCAAAGTTGACACTCTTCCAAAATAGTGGGATTAATATTAACTAAAGTCATGACCTCTCCAAACCCACTTTTATCAAGAATTTCATAAGACTGAACATTCTCCAAATATGTGGGATCTAAAGTTTACACTCTTCCAAACCCACTTTCAATAATATTGCAAACACTATTATCAATCTCATATTCATCATGGGTATTAAATAAATTTTCAAGATCACAAGAAGAATCACCCCAATCATAATCATTGCAACAAGTAGAGGTCATAGCAAAACTAGCATCCCCAAGCTTAGGGTTTTGCATATTACTAGCACAATTTATATCAATAGAATTTATACTATCATCATTGCAATCATGCTTTTTATTCAAAGATCCATCGGGAATCAGTCCATAAGGTACTTTATCACAATTTTCAGATTCACGAATTTCAAGCAAAACTTCATAAAGATAATCTAGTGCACGAAACTCACTAGCAATTGGTTCAGTCTAATTGGATCTCTTAAAAAGATTACCAAGAAGATGAGGATCCATAGATCTTAGGTTCTCTGTTTAGTAATAAATAAACAATTATTCCAACCAAACTAGCAAACGAGCCAAGTAAGACATCAAAGCAAAAGGAAAGACGAATAGAAGAAGGGCGAATAAAACGGCAAGGGTGAAGTGGGGAGAGGAAAACGAGAGGCAAATGGCAAATAATGTAATGCAGGAGATAAGGGTATGTGATGGGTACTTGGTATGTTGACTTTTGCATAGACCTCCCCGGCAACGGCGCCAGAAATCCTTCTTGCTACCTCTTTTAGCACTGCGTTGGTTTTCCCCGAAGAGGAAGGGATGATGCAGCAAAGTAGCGTAAGTATTTCCCTCAGTTTTTGAGAACCAAGGTATCAATCCAGTAGGAGGCTACACGCAAGTCCCTCGTACCTGCACAAAACAAATAAATCCTTGCAACCAACGCAAATAGGGGTTGTCAATCCCTATAGGGCCACTTACGAGAGTGGGATCTGATAGATATGATAAGATAATAATTTTGGTATTTTTATGATAAAGATGCAAAGTAAAATAAAGCAAAGTAAATAACTAAGTAGTAGGAGATTGATATGATAAACATAGACCCGGGGGCCATAGGTTTCACTAGTGGCTTCTCTCGAGAGCATAAGTATTCTACGGTGGGTGAACAAATTATTGTTGAGCAATTGACATAATTGAGCATAGTTATGAGAATATCTAGGTATGATCATGTATATAGGCATCACGTCCGAGACAAGTAGGCCGACTCCTGCCTGCATCTACTACTATTACTCCACTCATCGACCGCTATCCAGCATGAATCTAGAGTATTAAGTTAAAATAGAGTAACGCCTTAAGCAAGATGACATGATGTAGAGGGATACACTCATGCAATATGAAGAAAACCCCATCTTGTTATCGTCGATGGCAACAATACAATACGTGCCTTGCTGCCCTTACTGTCACCGGGAAAGGACACCGCAAGATTGAACCCAACGCTAAGCACTTCTCCCATTGCAAGAAAGATCAATCTAGTAGGCCAAACCAAACTGATAATTCGAAGAGACTTGCAAAGATAACCAATCATACATAAAAGAATTCAGAGAAGATTCATATATTATTCATAGATAGACTTGATCATAAACCCACAATTCATCGGTCTCAACAAACACACCGCAAAAAGAAGATTACATCGAATAGATCTCCACAAGAGAGGGGGAGAACATTGTATTGAGATCCAAAAAGAGAGAAGAAGCCATCTAGCTACTGACTATGGACCCGTAGGTATGATGTAAACTAATCACACTTCATCAGAGAGGCATGGTGTTGATGTCGAAGCCCTCTGTGATCGATGCCCCCTCCGGCGGAGCTCCGGAACAGGCCCCTAGATGGGATCTCATGGATACAGAAAGTTATGGCGGTGGAATTAGGGTTTTGGCTCCATATCTGATTGTTTGGGGGTACGTGGCTATATATAGGAGGAAGAAGTACGTTGGTGGAGCAATAGGGGGCCCACGAGGGTGGGGGCGCGCCTGGAGGGGGCAGGCACGCCCCCCTACCTCGTGGCCTCTTGTTGATTGGCTTGACGTAGGGTCCAAGTCTCCTGAGTTGTATTCGGTGAGAAAATCACGTTCTCGAAGGTTTCATTCCGTTTGGACTCTGTTTGATATTCCTTTTCTTCGAAACCCTAAAACAGGCAAAAAACAACAATTCTGGGCTGGGCCTCCGTAGGTTAGTCCCAAAAAATAATATAAAAGTGGATAATAAAGCCCGATAATGTCCAAAACAGTAGATAATATAGCATGGAGCAATCAAAAATTATAGATACGTTGGAGACGTATCAGGTACCTATGGAAGTGGATCCTCTAGACCATGTTCTTTTATCGTGCCTGAGAACAATTATCAAATTTCTATACCAGGTGGTAAAGTTTGTTCCATTCAGTTTATCCTTTTCCAGAATCGATTTGAATGCAAAGTTGGGTTGAGTAGGTGGTGCCATTGATCTACAACAGAAAAATATGCAATCACTAAGCAATGTGATTATGTAGAGTAATTCAAGCCTTAAACAGAAATTCTCCCATTGAAGTCGGCATCCCTCCGCAAACTCTCAGTGATTCAGGATCCACCAATGCATGCGACTAGTGAGCTTCAACATCACTGCTAGCAAGCATGCCTATCTGGGAAGCAACTCCTTACTAATTGTATCTCTATACAACTCATGTTGGTCAGGTTGGTGTCTCATACCCCATCTCCCAACCTTCTTTGCCACAAGGCCCAAAACCATTTTGATAGCCTTGTCAAGTCAACCTGATGTAGTGCATGTCCGTGTCCAGCATGAACCCTTCAGTTCAAGGACATCTAGCAGCGCCCCAATGTATGACCCCACTACTAGACATACTTGACGTGCGAAGGTGCAACATCTAGGATGGCAATTTGCTTGATATTAATGAGGGATCTTTCTACCATTTTAACATGCATAGAAACTAAGAAGCATAATAATCACAAATAAACATATACTGTGAAATAGCATGGCTCCTTCGTGGACGTCCTTCCATGGCAGCTCCAACTCTGATGACTAGGTCGGCACTCCATCTTGCTTCATGCCCGGACGCCAAAGCCTCGAACTTGATCTCTATCCTCCAAGTACTACAAGTAGTAATGAATTTTACTGAGAATCAAAAGTCAACACGTAGGTCGTTATACATTATAATGAAAACACTTTGGCTCCTGCCGGCTGACAAATCATGGCGTGCATGCCATGTATAATTTTCACACATGCATCACATACACATGACCCATACTATTCACATCAAACCTACAAAACAAAGTTATGCACAGAATCGCTTTCTACCGGTTTGAGTTATCGTGTATGAAATACAAGGCACTACGCACACATTTTCGAAAATCACATATCGAATCTATACTCCGATCATGCAGAATATTCCGGTCTGAACGATCTTATCGATCATCGTGAATCTGATTCAGATTTATGTTTCATTGTTAACCCCAATGGTGGATACCACCTAGTAGGGGTAGGTTGTGTCACGAACTCATCGATTCCGATCATCAGAAAACATAGCCACATCGATGCCCATGTGCAGTTGATCTCATCAACCGTGCACATAGGTGATCTCATAAACGAAAACAGATCTCATCTGTCGCCTCCACATATCTAATAAGCATGATCTGAATCCAAATCCTATAGCAGAGGCTGTCGGATTTCGGGTTCCGACAGACCCTTGAGGTTCGAACACTGGGGTGCGCACGGTGATCTCTCCCCTATTGATCTATGTCCAATCCCCTCGCGTGATTTGAGCTGGAAACAACGAACGACACAAGGGACACAAGATTTATACTGGTTCGGGCCACCGTTGTGGTGTAATACCCTACTCCAGTGTGTGGTGTGGTGGATTGCCTCAGGGGCTGATGATGAACAGTACAAAGGAAGAACAACCTCGCGAGAGGTGTTCTTGAGCTAGTGCGATGAACAGCTGGGATGAGTTCAGTCACCTCTCTCTCTCTCTGCTACGGTTCTACCAGATCTCTCGATCTCTCCGGGGTGTCTTCTTGTCTTCTCCCCTGTGGTGGCTAGCTCTATTTATAGAGGCCCTGGGCCTCTCCCCAAATAATGAGCAGGAAGGCGCCAACAATTGGCCATTTTGAAGGGGAACATATAGTACAAGTTATCCTGACCAAAGGTGGTCTTCGGCTGCCAAAAGTACTGGTGATGACGCCATCTTGGGCTCCACGGTGACCTCCGTCCTGCCGCTCTGCTAGTCTTGGTCACGTTGCACCGCAATGGCAACCTTTCTCGCTGCCTTGGCCTGTGCTTGCCCCCTTTGCACCAAAGGGGAAACAAGGACACTACGCAGGCCGGCGCCCGCCTGGTCTCGATCGTCATGGCTTGCGTCACGGGTTCCTCGCGAGGTATCCCTGCCTTGATCTCTCCGCCTCCTCGCGAGCCTGCTGGATGAGGCCGCCTCTAAGGAAGCTTCCTGTCGTCCGCCTCGCGAGGCTTGGCCCCTCGCGAGGGTCTTGAGCTTGTGCTGATGAAGATGGGCCACGCTGGGCCCCCACTTGAGCCACGCCACAGGCCGCAGACAGGCAAGTCTGGGGACCCCCGTTCCCGGAACGCCGACAGTAGCCCCCGGGCCCAAGGTGCACTCGGGCTTGGCCTAGTAGGGAAGCGAAGGGGCAAGCGCGGAGCACCGTGGGCCTAACAGCCTACGGCCTTGGGCGCCACATGGCGATTGATTGGACGTGGGCGTCTGCGCTTCCCCCCGACGCCTTGGCAATTGTCCATCTGATAAAAGAGGTGCCCGGGCCAGACTTACTTGCTTTGCTTGGTTTCTGCCACCGAGGCTTGATGTCCATATTCTTTTGTGAGGCTGGCGCATGTGTCGAAGAGGTTGAAAGGGGCTTCTGCGGACCTGCTTGGGGCGAGTCCGCCTGCCGGGATGGCGCCTTCGTCCACTGAGGGGAAATACGACGCGGCTCGCGCCTCTCCTACCCGGTCGTCCTCGCGAGGCCGACTGGGACGCCTCGGCGAGGAGTCAGCCCCTGTGGCTCCGCTGACCCTGGAGTCGACTGCGCTTGTGCCGGGGGAGCCAAGGCCCAAGGGGTTCCTTCCTGCCAAGTCATGATCACGTTGCCGTCTTCTTCGCCTGCTCCGCCGGTTCCAGCTTCTTCTGTTTCCTCTGCCGCCGTCCTGGACTAGGTCGCCAGCGAACTGAGCCAGCTGCGGGAGGATCTTCTGAGCGCGGACCCTCGCTTAGCGGCCGGGTGCCTGGAGTTAGCTTCTAGCTGGGCCCGTTCTGCTGCCTCCGTCCGAGCAGCGCTGAGCCAGGCCGTGGTGGCCTCCGAGGGGGAGAAGCAGGCCGCCAACTGAGCCAAGGCCGCTCGCGACGCTGCCCTAGGTGACGCTAAGGCTGCCAAGACTCGCTGCGAGGCGCTGGAGACCGAGCTGCGAGGCCTGCGCGACGAGCTCACCAAGGAAGTCCGCAGCCGCTTGGAGAAAGAGAAGGAGATGAAGGCTCGGGGGCTGCCATCAAGGACCGGGGCGTCAAGCTTGATGACCGCCACGGCCAGTTGGAGATGCTGGAGCGGTCGCTGATGGCAGAGAGGGCCGAGCTGGATGCCAAGGCAAAGGTCTTGGCGGAGGATCGGGTGGCCTTCGCGAAGATGGAGAAGAGGGCTCGTGTCGCGCTGAAGACGCTTTACGAGAGCGGCTTGGAGGAGCCACTGGCTGGTGTGGAGGACAGCCCCGCCGAGCTGCTTCCCTTCCTGGTCTGTGCGCTTGAAGATGTCGTAGACGGACTTGGCCCCACAGCCGAGGCCGAGGCACGTGCCCTGTCTTCTGCGGCGCTGACGCATGTCCTCAGCCATGTCTACCTGCGCGACCCCGACGTCGACTTCGACAGCCTGCTGGAACCCGTGAGCGGCGACCTTGCCGCCGCTGCCACTGAGGCCGTGAAAGGCCGAGCCAAAGCTTTGCTGGGGAGGTTCTGCGCCTTCAGCGTCTTGCCCGGGCGTGGTGCCGCCAGCTCCACGGCCCTGGGAGGCGGAGTCGTCCAACGTGACTCCACCACAGGCGGCAGCGCCACTGAAGAGTGATCCCTTCGCGTCTTCTGTCCTGTTTTTACCCCTGCACCATGCACCATGCCTCGCAGAGGCGTTTAAACTTGTGTTTGGCATTGTGAAAACAATCTATGGTTTGTAATATTTGCTTTGAATTTCCTGGAATTTGCATTTTTCTCCCCTACTTGCTCATGCTCTACGTCGGCAGGGCCTGGCCCCACGCGTACCTCACCCAACGTTAGCCCCGACCGGAAACCAGGATGAGACTAAGGAGCGAGGGGCTATGTGGCAAGTTAGGCTCCTGAGTCGCGATGCTCAGGAGTCCCCCTTGACGCATAAGCAACAAGTAGGAAAAGGGGGGAACGAGGAGTGGATTGATCGTTCTGCGTCGGCAGGGCCCGGCCCCGCGCATACCTCACCCAGTGGTAGCCCCGACCAGAAACCAGGACGGGACTAAGGAGTGAGGGGCTACGGGAGAAGTTAGGCTCCTGAGTCGCGATGCTCAGGAGTCTCCCTTGACGTTCAAACGTTTCCGTACCTTGGCTCCGCTCGGGGAGGGGCGCGTGACGACCAGGTCCGAGGGACCTGGCTGGGTGGCGTGCGCTCGGGCGAGGCCTGGGCGTAGCCCCCGTGCCCAGCCCCCTCGCACGGTGCTCCCATGGGGAGGCGTTGGATGGTGCCGGACACTAAGCTCTGGGCTCCCTGAGGTTGGTACGGCCGTGGGCCGCCCTCAGTTGTTTATCACCAGCGTGGAGCATAGCGCTTCCGTATGTGTACGGGCATAGCCGCTCCTCGGCAGTGTCGTCAGCCAGCGCGGAGCATGGTGCTTCCACTGGTACGTGGGAGGGGTCTCCCCTCCGAGAGGAGCCCCCGGGGCGTGTACAGCCCCGCCTTGACACGTGGCCGGCACGGTAGGGCTAGGAGAGGTGTATCTGGGCACTTGTGAGCTAGCGCGGGACTCACGAGGCCCTACCTCGAGGCGGGTTGCTGCAGGGTGGTTAGAATGCAAATGCTCTACGTCCTCAGGTCCCGGCCCTCGAGCTAGCTCAGCCGCCGCTGGTATGACAGGTCGCGATGCCGTGGGTCAAGGCCAGGGGTGAGGGCTGGAGAGCCAGTAGGAGCCCATGAGTTGCGATGCTCAGGTACCCCCTTTTAACGTGCAAGCGCTTTGCATGAAAGCGGAGAAGTCTGGATAAGCAGCAGGTGACAGTTAAGCGCGAAAGAGCAAATTTATTTTAAGTAGATGCAGGAAAAGCAAACGCTGCTGGGCCAGGCCCGAGTAGCTCGGGGATTATGCAGCTCGAGGGGCGCCCCCAACAAGGTAAGTAAAGAGCATAAGCAAAACGGATACATGCCGCAGGGACGGACCCACGCGACCTGGGAATGATGCGGCCCTGTGGGCGCTCCCAGCTAAAAACGGAACTTAGAAAGATGTCACCTGGTGTTGTTGAAGATCAAGTGGTGTTGAAGAAGCGAGCGATGCGCGATGAAGGCGTCGACCCTCACAAGCCCCCAGGCCCAGGAGCTTCGGGAGGCTCCGGGGGCACAGGTGGGTCTCCGAGAGCCATCTCCAACTCCGCCAGGACCGCACAATGCCTGACCTCCTGGGCCTCCAGAACGCTCCTCAGCAGGCGCTGATGAGCGGCGACCGCGTTTGGCAGGGCGAGAGGCATGCGAACATAGCTGTGAGGTGGACCCTCGCAAGGCCCCATGCGTGAAAGACAGAGGCGCTCCTGAGACACGGCTCGGTTGAGCCCTGGTACATCGATGCAGACGCGTAGCCCACCATCCTCGCCTGGATGTGGGGCCATGGCAGGTAGGTGGCGGCTGCCGCGCATGATTCTTGACTCCTGTAGCTCCTGGGTGCTCCTTGCGATGAACTCGTGTGGGTTTGGTCTTCCTTGCCTTGTACCTTCCGGAGGGAAACGTGCCTGGAAGCACCCCTCCAAGTGGTGCCCGAGCGCCTCCCTCGCGACCTTGGCAAAGTCGGTGGCTCTCCAAGAAAGAGCCACCGAGCCCTGCCTGAGGAGGGCGCCGGGCGCGCCTTCCTATGCGAGAGAGGGTGGCGCTCCCTGACTGGGCGCAGATCCTGATGCGACACCTCCGAAGGCGCCTGCCTCCTTGTGGCTTGGGCCAGGCGAAACCTTCTTCTTCTTGGGGGTCGCCTTGGGAAGTCTTCCGTTCCTGCGGTCCGGGTCTTCGGTTGCTGCGGCTCGGAACGCGCGCTCGAGTGAACACACTGCTTCCCTTTCTTCGCAGGGTACGGTGATGACTCCACTGCTTCCTGGCATCTTGAGGACATTGTATCCATGGTGAGTCACTGCCATGAACTTGGCCAGGGTTGGGTACCCGTGGATGGCGTTGTATGGCAGACGGATGTGGGCGACGTCGAAGTCGATGAGCTCGGTGCGGTAGTTGTTGTGCTGCCCGAAGGTGACTGGAAGGCGAACCTACCCTATGGGAACAGTGGAACCATCAGTGACTCCTGAGAATGGCTTGGTTGGCTGAAGCTGATCGTACAACACTTGGAGACTGTCGAACGTCTCGACGGACAGGACGTTGAGTCCCGCTCCGCCGTCAATGAGGGTCCTGGTGACCTGCACATTGCTGATGACTGGGGAGCAAAGCATTGGGAGGACTCCGGCCGTTGCCGCGCACTTGAGCTGATTCGCTGAGCTGAACGTGATAGCGCATGCGGACCACCTGAGAGGGCGCGTGGCCTCGAGCTTGGGGAGGACCGCATTCACCTCGCGAGCAAACTGCTTGAAGATGCGTTGTGAGGCTGGGGCCTGCGCACCACCCAAGATGCAAGCGATTGCGCGCGGCTCCAAGAAGCCCCCAGACCCCTCGTCCTGATGTTGGTCTTCGTTCCTCCTTGGCGGTGGCGGCAGAGAGGAAGGCCTGCGTTGCTGCGCGGGCGATCCTCACGAGGCTGATCTTTCCAGCCTCCCTCGCGAGGCTGGTACTGCCAGTGATCCTCGCGAGGTGGGTCACGCCACCCCTGGCAAGGGCCACGGTCTTCCCATCGTCCTCCACCTCTTCCTCCTCCTCGGCCATAGCCCCTGTCGTTGCTCTCGGGGCATCGGCCGACACACCCATCTCTCATGGACCTGAGCTCTTGACATTCGTTGGTGTTGTGGGTGTGGATGTCGTGGTACACGCAGTACCGGTTGCCCTTGGATGACTCAGGCTGATCCCTACCTCTCTTGGTGTCTGGTTCCGCTGCAAGCACGGCAGCCCCCTTGCGCTTCACGTCCTTGGCCTTGGGCTTCTTCTCTTCTGGGCCGGCAGCCGGGAGTTCGAGGAGGGAAAGGCGCCCTTCCTTAGCCCTGGCGCACTTGGTCGCCAAGTTGAACAGCTCCAGGGATGTGCACAAGTCTTCATGGATTGCTAGCTCCTCCTTCATCTTGATGTCACGTACGCCGTCGGAGAAAGCCGAGATGATGGCTTCTTCAGTCACCTTGGGGATCTTGAGGCGAGCGTTGTTGAAGCGCTGGATGTACTTTTGCAGGGTTTCCCCTTGCTGCTGCTTGATGCGGCGCAGATCGCTCACGGCCGGGGGCCGGTCGCGAGTGCCCTGGAAGTTGGCGATGAACCGAGTGCACATCTCGTCCCAGGAGGAGATTGTGCCAGGAGCCAGGTTCTGGAGCCAGGTGCGGGCCCTGTCCTTGAGCTCCATGGGGAACCAGTTCGCCATGACCCTTTCGTCTCTGTTGGCGGCTTTGATGCATAGCTCGTAGAGTTGTAGGAACTCCGCAGGGTCCGCCGTGCCATCGTAGCGAGGTGGCAGGTCAGGCTTGAACTTTCCTGGCCATGCGACGCCACGCAGCTCGGGGGTGAGAGCACGGCAGCCTGTCGTGGCTACCGGTGCCTTTTGCTGGTACTGGGCTTGCCCATGGGGATTACCGCGCACCGCCACTTGGAGCAGCACGGGGTCTTGGCGTGGAGGTGCAGGGACGCGATCTTGGCGCGCCGGCGCTGGGAGTGCGCGGGCACCTTCTTGGGGACGAGGGATCTCTTGGCAGCTCCTTTCTTGTTGTGCATGCGCCGGACGCGGAGGTCTCGCCCTAGGCTGCGCGCCTTGGAGCCAGGGCGCCTTCTTAGGGAGGACATGGTGGAGGCACCTCCTGATCCTCGCCTCCCGCGCGGAACGGAGGGCGAGGCAGCGAGAGGGATGGCAAGGGGGAGCCCCCCGCGGCGCTGACGAGCTCGGTGATGCGGGCGAGCCAGTCTTCATAGAGCTCGTCGACGGGGCGGTAGTGCAGGAGCTCTCTTGCTAGGAGCAGCGCCGCGTGCGCATCCGTGGGGGCGCGACGGGCATGGGACGACGAAGCAGCTGGAGTGAACGACGGTGTGGCGGTGCGGCCTTCCCGCCGTACCGAAGGATGCTGGGACGAGGCCTGCTGCTTGTTCTCCGCAGGGCCGGTGGCGGCGTTGGCGGCAGGCGACGGGGAACGATGAGGGCGTCCGCCGACGGGCGCCGTCTGGGTGACACGGGTGGCGAGAGCAGCCCGGCGCTCGGCGCGAGCCCACAAGCCCGGCGAGCGTCGGCCATGGACATGACGGAAGATCACACGCGAGCAGCGGATGAAAGATTCTGGCGCACCTCTACCTGGCGCGCCACATTTCGGATTTCGGGTTCCGGCAGACCCTTGAGGTTCGAACACTGGGGTGCGCGCGGAGATCTCTCCCCTACCGATCTACATCCAATCCCCTCGCGTCATTTGAGCTGGAAACAATGAATGACACAAGGGACACAAGATTTATA
The DNA here is from genome assembly GCF_002162155.2 of Triticum dicoccoides. Taxonomy (NCBI): domain Eukaryota; kingdom Viridiplantae; phylum Streptophyta; class Magnoliopsida; order Poales; family Poaceae; genus Triticum; species Triticum dicoccoides. Next base: position 274,891,264 of record NC_041390.1, on the reverse strand, counting down.
CTGGTTCAGGCCACCGTTGTGGTGTAATAGCCTACTCTAGTGTGTGGTGTGGTGGATTGCCTCAGGGGCTGATGATGAACAGTACAAAGAAAGAACAGCCTCGCGAGAGGTGTTCTTGAGCTGGTGCGATGAACTGCTGGGATGAGTTCTGTCGCCTCTCTCTCTCTGCTAGGGTTCTACCAGATCTCTCGATCTCTCCGGGGTGTGTTCTTGTCTTCTTCCCTGTGGTGGCTAGCTCTTTTTATAGAGGCCCTGGGCCTATCCCCAAATAATAAGTGGGAAGGGCGCCAACAATTGGCCATTTTGAAGGGGAACATATAGTACAAGTTATCCTGACCAAAGGTGGTCTTCGGATGCAAAAAGTACTAGTGATGACACCGTCTTGGGCTCCATGGTGACCTCCGTCCTGCTGCTCTGCTAGTCTTGGTCTCGTTGCACCGGAATGGCAACCTTTGCCCGATGCCTTGGCCTGTGCTTTCCCCCTTTGCACCAAAGGGGAAACAAGGACACTGCGCAGGCCGGCGCCCGCCTGGTCTCGATCGTCATGGCTTGCATCACGGGTTCCTCGCGAGGTATCCCCGCCTTGATCTCTCTGCCTCCTCGCGAGCCTGCCAGATGAGGCCGCCTCTGAGGAAGCTTCCTATCATCCGCCCCATGAGGCTTGGCTCCTCGTGAGGGTCTTGAGCTTGTGCTGATGAAGATGGGCCACGCTGGGCCCCCACTTGAGCCACACCGTAGGCCGCAGGCAGGCAAGTCTGGGGACCCCCGTTCCCAGAACACCGACAGAGGCTTTGATACGACTGTTGGGTTATATCATAGGGTGTGTGACTGCAAACTAAAATTTCCAAGGCGCAAATCAACCAAGAACATTCTACAGGAGATAGATCATAGATCGTTACCACTAGACACGTAGTGCTGTGCAGCGGAAGAAGAGTTGGGTAGCGCGTCCGTGTGGTTCGTTTCCTCCTCATCCGATCTCCCTCAAACAGCCGGTCGTTTGATCCCATGTATTGGTTCGCCGAAGCGGCATGAGTGCACCGCCTCTAACGGTATCCACTCGTGCAGGAAGAACACCATGCGGTAGACTGCTAGGTCTGATCACACAGTCGGCGGCGACTGGAGCTGGCTATTCGCAACACATGCAAACCCTGGTGACGATGCCGAAGTGATCAACGGAATGAGTGTGCCACACCCCCACTATATATAGGCAACTGTCGCAGGCTCAAGATTTGGGCCTCGCACGGATCCTAAATCCCGAGGTTTGTTCGGCCTAGATCCAAGTCCGAGTAGGATCACATCTGACTCATGGAGTCGGCTCATGCCTCACAACTTCCTTCCCTTAAGCGTGTGACCGATTAGGTTCAAGTCGGCTTGGTCGCAGGTCGGATGTTTCGATGAGATGGTGGCTATCGTTTTCTGTGGGAGTCGACCTTGACGATCCGACTATGAACGTGCGACACGTTGCACCTTATCAATTGCTAAACCAACTTCTGAGGGGTTATTGAGCATGCCGGGGCACGATCAACCTGACCACGAGGGTCTGTTTCCTATGAGCAAACAAAGAACAAGCAAGAAACTGAGATTGCAATCAGCATATTGCGAATATAAGAGGAAGGCTTTATTAATGAAGGTGGGGTTCTGTGACGCCTTTGTCTGGTCGTTGAACACAAATGAAGTACGCGAAGTTGCAGCTATGGCGAACTTTTAGTCTAAACAAAACCCAAAGTCTAAACGGTGCCCTAAGGGTTGTATATATGGAGGAAGAGGGGGAAATTTCATGGCCCTTGGAGGAGGAGTCCGAAACCAATCCTATCTCTTGTTTCCCCACACATACGGACTCAAAAACCAGCCTATACTCGAGTATTTCAAAATTACATGGGCATGTCCCAATAATAAGGTGATGTGGCACCTATAATAGCCTCTAGACCAAAGTTATGAAGTGCCATCTTGTATATTTCGTCCAAGGCTTCTCGCACTCATTATGGTGGCTTCAAAGACCAGAAATCATCACTTGTAACTCCGTTCTTGTTCCCCTTGCGGATGCCATCATCTCCATGCTTGATCTTGCTCCAATGTTCATCCTTCTTGTCCAAGCTAGGCCCTTCATTTGTAAGCAAGACAAAATGTATCCAATTTAGGCAGCATCATATTCTCATTAACATTAAAATCATTACCAAGAAACGAAAGTACCTGATAATTTAATTGGCCTGTGCGAGCTCTAGTAATTTGTCCAGTATGTATAGCAGCAGGGGTTGTGCGTGTAACAATGGTATTGATGTCCTCATCATCCTCCCCTTCTTGAAATGAAGTCGTCCTCGATGGAAGCTCATCATCCTCACCGAAATAAGGCTTCAAATCTGCAATGTTAAAAGTGGGACTAACCCCAAAATCTGCAGGCAGCTCAAGTTTATATGCATTATCATTTATTTTCTCTAACACCTTAAAAGGACCATCAACACATGGCATTAGCTTTGTTTTATGCAAATCAGGAAATCTATCCTTACACAAATGTAACCAAACAAGATCTCTGGGTGCAAATACAACATGCTTTCTACCCTTATCTCCAGCAAGTTTATATTTAGCATTCATACGCTCAATATTTTCCTTAGTTAACTCATGCATTTTTAAGATCAATTCAGCACGTTGTTTACCATCAAAATTAACCTTCTCCGAAGATGGAAGAGGCAAGAAATCAATAGGTGCACGAGGTAGGAAACCGTATACAATTTTAAAAGGGCACATCTTAGTAGTAGAATGCAATGAACGATTATAAGCAAATTCAATATGAGGCAAGCATTCTTCCCACATTTTCTTATTATTCTTCAAAATAGCCCTAAGCATAGTAGGCAATGTTCTATTGACTACTTTAGTTTGTCCATCAGTTTGGGGGTGAGAAGTAGTACTAAAAAGCAGTTTAGTCCCCAACTTAGCCCATAAACATCTCCAAAAGTGGCTAAGAAATTTAGTATCACGATCTGAAACAATAGTATTTGGCACAGCATGCAAGCGAATAATTTCATGAAAGAACAAATCAGCAACATTAACAACATCATCGCTTTTATGAGATGGTATAAAGTGTGCCATTTTAAAGAATCTATCCACGACAACAAATATGCTATCCCTCCCCTTCTTTGTTCAAGGTAAACCAAAAACAAAGTCCATAGATATATCCTCCCAAGGAACACTAGGTACAGGCAAAACCATATATAAACCATGAGGATTGAGTCGTGACTAAGCTTTTTGACATGTAGGGCAGCGAGCAACAAAACGCTCAACATCCCGTCTCATCTTTGGCCAAAAGAAATGTGTAGAAAATATGTCCCCCGTATTCTTCATGCCAAAGTGTCCCATTCATCCTCCTCCATGCGCCTCCTGCTACAAGAAAATACGAACAGAGCTAGCTAGAATGCATACCTTGTTAGCACGGAACACAAATCCATCATTAACGGCGAACTTGTTCCATGTTCTTCCTTCTTTACAATTCTGCATTACATCTTTAAAATCAGCATCATGCACATATTGATCTTTGATGGTCTCCAAACCAAATATTTTGAAGTCAAGTTGTGAAAGCATTGTATAGCAATGAGAAAGTGCATCAACAATAACATTTTCTTTACCCTTCTTGTGTTTAATGACATAAGGGAGAGTCTCAATGAATTCAACCCATTTAGCATGTATATGATTCAGTTTACATTGACTTTTAATGTGTTTGAAAGGTTCATGATCAGAATGTATAACAAATTCTTTGGGCCATAAATAATGTTGCCATGTCTCTAAAGTCTGAACAAGAGCATATAATTCTTTATCATAAGTAGAATAATTCAGACTAGGCCCAGTCAACTTATCAGAAAAGTATGCAACAGGTTTGCCATCTTGTAATAAAACACCTCCTAATCCAATTTCACTAGCATCACATTCAAGCTCAATAGTCTTATTAAAATCAAGAAGTTGGACTAAAGGAGCATGTGTCAACTTATCTTTCAACACCGTGAAGGCTTCTTCCTGTGCGGTACCCCAAACAAAAAGCACATCCTTGTTTGTAAGCTCATTGAGAGGTGCAGCAATGGTGCTAAAATCTCGCACAAAACACCGTTAGAAACCAGCGAGTCCAAGAAAAGTCCTCACTTGTGTGACCGTTTTGGGCTGCTGCTGATGAGGATATGTACCTAGGGTAGGGTCATAGGCCTGACCTAGACACCTTCCCCTAGGACATCACCCTAAAGCCAGAATCATTCAAAGGGTACCATCATCCACTCGACCAGAGACGTTCCACTCGGAAGAATCAATGTCACTCGACCGTTGTAGAAGCCACTCGACGAACAGAAGATCTAAAGCCACTCTGCACCAACAACGGTCGAGCATTTACTTATAGGCTTAATTGTCATTTATAGCACTTAATGGCTAGCGTTACCAGTAACGTTCCTCTCTTAATGTACATTGAACCCTATGTAACGGAGGGGAGCAGGGGTCCTGGCGCACTCTATATAAGCCACCCCCTCCTCCGGGACAAGGGTTCACATCTTTTGTAAACACACACACACATAATCCAGTCGACCGCCTCAGGGCACCGAGACGTAGGGCTGTTACTTCCTCCGAGAAGGGCCTGAACTTGTAAAACTCGTGTGTACAACTACTCCATATCTAGGATCTTGCCTCCTCATACCTAGCCCCCATTCTACTGTTAGTCTTAGACCCACGACAGTTGGCGCCCACTGTGGGGCAGGTATCTTAGTAGTTTATTGGAGAAGTTGCGATTCTTCTGATTCCCATCATGATGGTTTCCGGTGGAGGATTGGCTGAAGGCCGCGAGATCCATCTCAGTGCGCTCCTCTTCATCACCGACGACTCCGCTTGGCTTCATGAAGCTCCACTTGACATCGAGGCGCTCCCCGTCCGTGGGGCGACGTACTTCCGTGCATGCGTTCGCGGCGTCCTTCTTCGACAACCGTTGACTCCGTATCAGTCGACTCCTATGGCAACCTCCCTCCCCTTTGTTCGCCGGCGCCAGCGATCCGGTCGGTCGCGGCTTCAGCGGTGGGTGAGGCACGCGGTGGCCCGCCAATCGGCCACCCCACAAATCGCGGCAATTGATCCCGACGAAACTCTCTACGGCCTGTTCGATCTGTCGACTGGCTCCGTCGAGACTGCGTCCGAATGCGACAGCAGCGACCCCGCGGCGGAAGTCTTGATGGTCAATGGACCGCGCAGTCCTCCTGGCTTCACTCGGGAAGGTGGTGGCGATGGCGGCGGTGATCCGTCGCGTGTTGACGACGAGTACCGCCCCGAACCCCTCTCTTCGCAGCGGAGGGAAGATCTCCGTCGCTATAATATGGATGCACTTCACACCTCTATCGTTGGAGAAACCCCCAAGGCCCAGGCCTTGGACGAGGCACGCCTGGCCACCTTGGCTGAGCGCACTCGACTGGAGAACCTCCAGCGCGCACTCGACGAGCGTGCTTGGCAGCGGATCCTCGAGTCCAGTCGACGACAACTTTTTCCGCCTCCGACTCAGGTATATCAGACTCCGATCCAGAATCTCACAGCTGCAGCTAGAATAGAAGAGTCAATTCAACCTTCCCAGTCAGAGGCTGGCCGAGGTTTGATGCAGATCCGGGCTTTACTCCGAGCAGTGGGGTAGCAGAATACAACAGTATCTCAGTCGCGGAATAGGATTCACAGCAGGTCTGTGGTGGCGGATACTGTCCAATCTGCCCACAGCCCAAGATCGCCTCCGGGGCGTGAGGGACGTGGATACCAGCAAGATCAATACAGAAACCGGGAGCAGTATGATCATCGACTCGACCATGACGACCGTCGTCGAGTGCCCACGCCTCCTCCGAGGAGTGGGTCATACGTACCTCGGCGGCAAGACGACATGCGCCCCCGCAGCGGCGAACAAAGAATTCCGGTCGACCCCAGAGAACAGGCTTTGATGCAAGGTCAATCCTCGTTCAAGGTCTGGTTGATAGAAACAGAGCTCACAGAGAAGGCCACGATAGAGATCATCCGACTGGAAGCAGGGTACACATTTCAGGACCCGAGTGTTTCAGCAGAGCCGTCAGAGCAGCAGTGATTCCTCCCAACTTCAGGTTGGTGACTGGAGTCAGCAAGTTCACCGGCGAGTCCAAGCCAGACACTTGGCTTGAGGATTACCGAGTGGCTTTGCAGATTGGTGGTGGCAATGATGATGTGGCCATGAAGCACCTCCCCTTGATGTTGGAGGGCTCTGCCAGAGTGTGGTTGAATCAGTTGGCTCCTGGTAGCATATACAGTTTGGAAGAACTTGCTCGAGTGTTTGTTAGGACCTTTGAAGGCACTTGCAAAAGGCCGGCAGGGTTGACAGAATTGCAGTGTTGTGTCCAGAAACTGAATGAAACTTTGAGAGATTATATCCAGACATGGATCATGTTACACCATACAGTGGAGAATGTGTTAGAGCACCAAGCAATTTGCGCCTTCAAGGAAGGCGTTAAGTATCGGGAGTTGAACCTGAAATTCGGTCGGACAGGGGATATGACTCTGACTCGGATGATGGAGATTGCCACCAAATATGCCAATGGTGAAGAGGAAGACCGACTCCGGAGTGGCAAACACAAAACAGTCGCCCAAGAAACCGGAGGAGGGAATTCCAGTCGGAAACAGAAGCGAAAGGCCGAACCAGTAGCTCCTTGTGAAGCTTTAGCTGTTGCCCAAGGAAAGTTCAAAGGAAAGCCCAAAGGGCCCTGTAATCCTATAAAAGTTAAGGATAAATATGGGAATGATGTGTTGGATTTACCGTGCCATATTCATACCAAGAAAGATGAAGTGGGGAACATCATTTACCCTAAACATACCACTCGATAGTATCGTTTCCTGATTCAGCAGTTCCGAGAGAAACAACCCAAGGAAAAGGAAAAGGAGTCGGGCGGAGGTGAGGATAGGGAAGAAGATGATGACGGCTTTCCCAATGTCAATTCCACGCTGATGATTTTTGCTGATGTTGAAAGCAAAAGTCGATTGAAGGTTATTAACAGGGAGGTGAACATGGTTGCTCCGGCAACACCCAGTTATCTAAAGTGGTCCCAGACTGCCATCACATTCGACCAGTCAGACCACCCAGCGCATATAGCCACCCTTGGGAGGCAAGCACTGGTGGTCGACCCAGTAGTCGAAGGCACTCGACTGACTAAAGTGCTGATGGATGGTGGCAGCGGCTTGAATATCCTTTATACTGAAACCTTCAAGGGAATGGGCATTACGATGTCCAAGCTGAGTGAAAGAAACATGAGTTTCCACAGTGTTATACCTAGCAAGAAAGCTCAGTCACTCGGCCAGATCACACTTGATGTGGTTTTCGGTGATTCCAAGAATTACCGCAAGGAAAAGTTGATATTTGAGGTAGTGGATTTCAAGAGTGCTTACCATGCCATCCTAGGGAAACCCGCTTATGCATGTTTTATGGCTTGACCATGCTACGTGTATCTCAAATTTAAGATGCCTGGTACCAAAGGAGTAATCACTGTCACTGGCAATCGGCAGAAGGCAGAAGAGTGCTTCCAGAAGGGCTCAAAAATTGCCGATGCATAGATGGCAGTAGTGGAACCGCAAGAGTACTAGAAAAATGCAGATCCGAGTGATTAGCCGCGAGCCAAGAAGCCTACCACAGAGTCCGCATTTCAGTCGTCAGGGGAAACGAAGCCGATTCATATCCACCCGACCGATCCCAATGTTGCTCCAACCCATATCTCATCAACACTTGACAGCAAATAGGAAGAAGCGCTCATCCAGTTCCTCCGTGTGAACTGGGACATCTTTGCATGGAAACCCTCTGACATGCCGGGTGTACCTAGGGGACTGGCTGGGCATCATTTGCGAGTCGACGCGAAAGTAAAACCAGTCAAGGAACATCTTCGACGGTCCGCCGTCCAGAAGAGAAAAGCAATTGGCGAAGAAGTGGCTCGGCTCCTGGCAGCTGAGTTCATCCGAGAGATTTACCACTCTGAGTGGCTCACTAATGTTGTCATGGTCCCTAAGAAGGCTGATTCCCTTCGCATGTGCATTGACTTCAAGCATATCAATCGGGCCTACCCGAAAGATCATTTTCCTCTTCCCCGCATCGACCAATTTGTTGACTCAACTGCAGGGTGCGAGCGTTTGTCCTTCTTGGATGCCTATTCCAGGTACCATCAGATCCGACTGTATGGACCCGATGAGATAAAAACGACTTTCATCACTCCATTCGGATGTTTCTGTTATGTCAATGCCATTCGGCCTGAAGAACGCCGGAGCCACATTCATGAGGATGATCCAGAAGTGTCTACTCACTCAAATCAGTCAGAATGTGGAAGCATACATGGATGACATTGTAGTCAAGTCACGTAAAGGTTCCGACCTGCTGGCTGACCTTGCCGAAACTTTTGCCAACCTCAAAAGGTATGATATCAAGCTTAATCCATCAAAGTGCACATTCGGAGTTCCTGGCGGAAAATTACTTGGTTTCCTCGTTTCCGAACGAGGGATCGATGCTAACCCAGAGAAAGTTGGTGCCATTCTTCGGATGAAACTCCCCGTGCATGTGCACGATGTCCAAAAGCTTACTGGTTGTTTGGCCGCTCTGAGTCGATTCATTTCTCGTCTCGGTGAAAAGGCACTGCCTCTTTACTGACTGATGAAGAAGTCTGATAAGTTCGAGTGGACTCCCGAAGCTGATGCAGCATTTGTAGAGCTCAAAGCCTTGCTTTCCACCCAGCCGGTGCTTTCTGCACCAATCAGCAAAGAGCCTTTACTGCTTTACATTGCAGCCACTGGACAAGTTGTCAGTACAGTACTCACGGTCGAGCATGAAGAAGAAGGGAAAACTTATAAAGTTTAGCGCCTAGTATATTACGTTTCTGAAGTCCTGACTCCATCAAAGCAAATATATCCCCATTATCAGAAGCTTGTTTATGGAATTTACATGACCACAAAGAAGGTTGCACACTATTTCTCTGATCATTCCGTTACAGGCATCAGCGACGCTCCATTATTGGAGATTCTAAACAACAGAGATGCAACTGGTCGAGTGGCAAAGTGGGCAACTCCTTCCCCTAGATATCAAGTTTGAAGCAAAGAAGGCTATTAAGTCCCAAGCAATAGCTGATTTCCTCGCCGAGTGGATTGAACAGCAACTTCCATCCCAAATTCACTAGGAGCATTGGACCATGTTCTTCGATGGGTCCAAGATGCTGAATGGTTCCGGTGCTGGAGTGGTATTGGTCTCCCCCCGTGGTGACAAACTCAGTTATGTTCTCTAGATTCACTTTGACTCTTCCAACAATGAGGCTGAGTACGAGGCACTTCTGTATGGGTTGCGTATGGCCATTTCACTCGTCGTCCGTCGCCTCATGGTCTATGGCGACTCAGATTTAGTGGTCAATCAGGTGATGAAGGAGTGGGACGTCAGAAGCCCAGCCATGACCGGTTATTGCAATGCAGTAAGGAAGTTAGAAAAGAGGTTCGAGGGGTTAGAGCTCCATCACATCCCCTGACTGAAAAATCAAGCAGCTGATGACCTGGCAAAGATAGGCTCCAAGAGAGAAGCCATTCCCAGTAATGTGTTCCTGGAGCATATTCATGCACCCTCAGTTCAAGAAGATCCCTTCACTGAAGAGCCCCCACAACCGAAGAGTGCCACCGATCCGATTGAAATCGAGATACCAGTTGTGGTCGACTTGATCATGGAAGTTTTGGTCATCACCCCCGATTTGATGGTACCATATATCGCATACATTCTTAGAACAGAACTCCTAGAAGATGAAGAAGAGGCTCGACAGATCGTCCGTCGATCTAAGGGCTTCACCGTGATAAGAGAACAGTTGTTCAGAGAAAGTGTTACTGGAGTCTGCCAGAAATGCATAACACCTGAAGAAGGTCGAGTGATCCTCAATGATATCCACTCAGGGACTTGTGGTCACCACACGTCCTCTCGGACCATTGTGGCCAAAGCATACCGAGCGGGATTTTACTGGCCTCGAGCAAATGAGATGGCACAAGGAATAGTCGACAAATGTGAAGGTTGTCAGTTCTACTCCAACATGTCTCACAAGCCTGCGTCATCCCTGAAAACCATTCCGCTCGTCTGGCTTTTTGCTGTTTGGGGATTGGATATGGTTGGACCTTTGAGGACTGGCAGAGTGGATTCACTCATGTGCTTGTAGCAGTCGACAAGTTCACCAAGTGGATTGAAGCCAAGCCTATCAAGAACCTTGATGCCAGTACTACCGTCAGCTTCATCAGAGAGATAACATTCAGATATGGTGTTCCCCACAGCATCATCACTGACAACGGATCAAACTTTGATTCTGATGAGTTCAGGACTTTTTGTGCTTCACAAGGTACTCGAATAGACTATGCCTCGGCCGCTCACCCCCAGTCGAATGGACAGGCTGAAAGGGCAAATGGATTGATTCTCAAAGGACTGAAACCTCGACTGATGAGTGATCTCAAACACACAGCATGAGCCTGGGTCGATGAACTTCCATCAGTATTATGGGGATTGAGGACAACTCCCAATCGGTCAACTGGCAGAACCCCGTTTTTCTTGGTTTATGGAGCCAAAGATGTACTTCCGAGTGACTTGCTCCATAATGCACCCCGAGTCGAGCTTTTCACAGAGGAAGAGGCAGAACAAGCGCGACAAGATGCAGTTGACCTCCTTGAAGAAGAAAGAGAGATGACCTTGATCCGATCAACCATTTATCAGCAAGATTTGCGTCGATTCCATGCTAGAAATGTGAGGGGTCGAGCATTTCAAGAGGGAGACTTAGTTCTCCGAGTGGATCAACAGAAACCACACAAGATTTCTCCCTCTTGGGAAGGCCCTTCGTGGTCACCAGAGTGCTCCACAATGGAGCGTACCACCTTTACGACGTCGAGCACAAGAAAGACACGCCGCGCGCCTGGAATGTGGAGCTGCTCTGCCCCTTTTATACTTAAACACTCAGTCTGCTGAGATGTAATAAAAAACACCTTTGTATTTAGTTTATCAAAGACAAGAGTTTTACAGTATTTTAAAAAGATTGTCGATTGTTTACACATGTTTCTGAAATCCCCCAGTGGGTGGCTTAGCTGCAGTCCAATACTCGCCTAAGTTTCAAAAATCCTACCGAGTGACGAGCAAGTCTCTCACTCGGGGGCTTAGCTGCAGTCCAGTACTCGCCTATGTTTCAAAAATCCTATCGAGTGATGAGCAAGTCTCTCACTTGGGGGCTTAGCTGCAGTCCAGTACTCGCCTAAGTTTCAAAAATCCTACCGAGTGATGACCAAGTCTCTCACTCGGGGGCTTAGCTGCAGTCCAGTACTCGCCTAAGTTTCAAAAATCCTACCGAGTGATGAGCAAGTCTCTCACTC
>NC_041390.1:274825141-274879523 GCF_002162155.2 Triticum dicoccoides | reverse complement strand
GTCCAGTACTCACCTAAGTTTCAAAAATCCTACCGAGTGATGAGCAAACCTCACACTCGGAGGCTTAGCTGCAGTCCAGTACTTGCCTAAGTTCCAAAAATCCTACCGAGTGATGAGCAAACCTCACACTCGGAGGCTTAGCTGTAGTCCAGTACTCGCCTAAGTTTCAAAAATCCTACCGAGTGATGAGCAAACCTCACACTCGGAGGCTTAGCTGCAGTCCAGTACTCGCCTAAGTTTCAAAAATCCTACCGAGTGATGAGCAAGTCTCTCACTCGGAGGCTTAGCCGCAGTCCAGTACTCGCCTGAGTTTCAAAAATCCTACCGAGTGATGAGCAAGTCTCTCACTCGGGGGCTTAGCTGCAGTCCCGTACTCGCCTAAGTTTCAAAACCATCCCTATCCGCAAGGATGACGAGGTGCAGGTGGGCTACAAGTACAACGTCCACTCCATCCCTATCCGCAAGGATGACGAGGTGCAGGTCGACTGCAATCCTCTCACGGAGCTACGCTACAAGTACAATGTCCGCTCCACCCCTATCCACAAGGACGACGAGGTGCAGGTTGATTGCAATCCTCTCACAGAGCTACGCTACAAATACAATGTCCGCTCCATCCCTATCCACAAGGATGACGAGGTGCAGGTCGACTGCAATCCCCTCACGAAGCTACGCTACAAGTACAATGTCCGCCCCTTCCCTATCCGCAAGGATGATGAGGTGCAGGTCGACCGCAACCCTCTCCTCGGAGCTGCGCCACAAATACAATGTGCGCTCCATCCTTATCCACAAGGATGGTGAGGTGCTGGTCGACTGGGATATCCCCTTCAGAGTTGCATTTCGAAGGAGTGTCCGAGCGAAAAACAAGTTCTACTCGAAGATGAACGCAAGCATATGAAGAAGATAAACCAAGATCGAATAAAATCTCAAGAGTCTCAAAATGAAGATAAAAGTACTCGGCCATCAGGCCTGAAGGAGTTTAACGGTTACAGAAACCACTCGGCATTCCAAGGCAAATTTAAGGCAAGTTTAAATCTCAAGTTTGTTCATTCGACAGGAGGAGGGCTCGCAGGCTCCACGAATTCGTCCAAGTCAATTCCGTCAGCGATCCGAGTGGCAGAAGCAATGAAAGTCTCCATGAAGGACTGGAAGTCATGCCTTTTGGTGTTGGCGACTTTGATCGCCACCAGCTTATCTTCGCGGGCCTCCTTGCAATGGACTCTTACCAGCGACAGAGCCACATCAGCACCGCATCGGGCAGAGGACTTCTTCCATTCCTACACTCGACCGAGGACCTCGTTGAGTCGAGTCATCAGAGACTCGAGATCATTTTGAAGCGTCACCCTTGGCCAAAGCGATGAGTCGATGCGTGAAGCTGCCACCTTCAGACGAGCAAGATAACTTGTAACACTGGCGATGTGGGATTCCAGTCGAAGCACATTCATGGCGGCCTCGTCGCCGACTGGAGAAACGATAGGGTCCAAACCTGTCTTGATCCGTCCAGTCTCCTCATCAAAGTTTTGGCAGAATTCTGCAGTCAAGGAGTTAGTGAGTCGACTAGACAGGACTAGCTTGCAAGAAGTAAAGCAGTCGGATTAAAAGAGGTACCTTCGAGCATAAGAAAGAGCTTCTTGGCGAGAGTTCTTAGATAAGCTTCCAAGTCATTTCTATTACAAGCCATGGATTCCAGCTTCTCGTTCAGAGCCACCTTATCCTTCTTTAGATGAGTCGCCTCTTGGTTGGATTCAGTGAGAGAGGACTTCAGCTTGCTGACTTCCTCTTCCAGTGCTCCGACTGAAGCCAGCTTCTTGTCAGCAAGGGTAGTCTTCTCTTGAGCCTCCTTCTGCGTAGAGCAAGGTCCAAGTCCTTCTTCTCCAGAGCCAACCTCATTTTCTCTGCAAAATAAGCATTTAGATCAAACAAAAGATCGAAGGGATAATTTAAAAAGACGATCGACATGAGCAGTCGACATGCAGTTACCTTCCATACCGGCAACTTCATCTTGAGCCTTCTTCAAGTTTTGTTGGGCCAGCTCCAGGTCAAGGTTGAGCTGCCTCTGCTTCTCCTCAAATTCGGCGAACTTGGAAATGAGAGTACAAGATTTCTGCAGAAAGTAAAAGACATATCAATTGACAAGATCAAAGATTATTTACTTCTGAGTGAATAAAACTTCAAAGTTTACTCAGACCCCAACCGACTACCAGGAGTCGACTGCGGTCTTGGGGACTACACCCAATGGGTGCACTTGGCATGCCCCCACCGGTTCAAGTTTCCACTCGGCCGGTCCGCCCAGGTCGAGTAAAAAAAGTACTCAGACCCCGGCCGACTGCCAGCAGCCAACCGCGGTATCGGGGACTACACCCAGTGGGTGCACTTGGCGTGCCCCCACTGGTTCAGATCCCACTCGGCATGCTCCGCCTAGGTCGAGTGGAAGAAAGGAAAGAGAAAGAAGCGCTCAGACCCCAGCCGACTGCCTGCGGTAGACTGCGGTCTCGGGGACTACACCCAATGGGTGCACTTAGCGTGCCCCCACTGATTCAGATCCCATTCAACCAGACCGAGTGGAAGAGTGCAAATACTAAAGACAACAAAACACCCAGTGGGTGTACAGATTCGAAGCAGACAACAAGAGATTGTACGAACGAAAATATTCAGGTAGCATATCCTAATAGAACAAGTTCAGTTGGAAGTCAACTTACCTGGACATTGGCTCGAAGAGCCGCGCTAGCGTCGTAAGCAGCCTGGCTATTGTCTTGCACCGCCTTCATCCACTCCATCATTACGCCAGCCTGACGGATAGCCTCTGCAGCGGCGTCCGATTGGCTTTTTGGAACATGATAGGTGGTGAAGAAGGGGACAGACGGTCCAGATACAATAGCTTGGGGCTCCAAGGCACGAGGTTGGATGACTGAAGAAAACACTGGTACAGTCGACGGTGCGGGGCGTTCACTCGACACTGGGACAGCAAAAGTTACAGAGGCTCTACCTGCATCTTCAGGCTGCTGGACTGTTGGTTCTATCGTCAGTTCCGACTGAGATATCTTGCCAGCTGCTGCTTTCTTGCTCCTTCTGGGCCTCTGTATCACGTCTTCATCGTCATCCGGAAGCTCGATAACATTGAGTGGGGCTGCAAAGAAATCAGTCGACTCCAAGTGAATCACCAGAATTTAATCGACCAGATAATCAAGAACAAGATCACGATAATTGTACCTAGGTTGGAGGTAACCGCGTCTTCCATCTCCTCGTCTCGATACTGGTGGGTGGAAGTTCCAGAAGTGGCAGTATTGCAAATATCAGCATTCAGTTGGTTACGTTTTGTTACCCAAGTCAACCAAAGGATCAGGCTAGATTGTTACCGAGAGACTGTGGGAATGACCACTTTGATTTTGGGCAAAGCCTACGGAGGTTTGGAAGATGTGGCCTTCGGTGGTTTCGGCACTGGAGGCAGCGCAGTCTTGGGCTGTTTCGATACCTTCTCGATCGGCACTGGAGAAGACGTCTGAGGCCGCTTTGAAGACTGCCCAGTTGGTGCAGCCACCAGGTCGGGGGTGCTTGCCGGGTCGTGAGCGTGCTTGGACCTCCTTTCTCAGCAAGGAGGCGAGTCGACCTCTTCTTCATCACTCGGGTCGTCGCTCTCCTCGTCCTCCTCTGCATCCGAGTGCCACTCACCACTCTCGCCCCCGCTCGCCTCTCCCTCGACATTTTGCTCCTGCACTCCATTGGGCATTGAGTACATATCAACAAGAGCCTGGAAGACAACGAACAAAAGAAAGACAGTTGGCCATCAACAAGATGTTACATAGTAAATCAAGAAGACACTCGACAATGCAGAATCGTACATGTTCCGGCTGGCGCAAATGGTCGAATGGAATCACCCTCCTGGACCCCCGAGGGTTATCCTTGTTGCCAGTAATACCTCTCAGCCACTGCTCCACCGTGTCCTCACTGACATCCTCCGGGTGGATCCGAGTGGAATCCTCGAGTCTCGAGTACATCCACATCGGATGGTCACGAGCTTGGAGTGGTTGGATACGTCGACTGAGGAAGACCTCCAGCAGGTCCATACCGGTCACTCCATCGCGGACGAGTTGGACAACCCGCTCGACCAACACCGTCACCTGCACCTTTTCCTCTGGGATCACTCTCAAGGTGGAGGGCTTCTCCACTCGAGCCACGGAAAAGGGGGGAAGTCTAGTCGACTGGCCCGGAGTCGGCTGGTCCTTGCAGTAGAACTAGGTCAACTGCCAACACTGGACCGAGTCGGGAAGGATCATAGCTGGGAAAGTGCTTTTGTTCCTCATCTGAATTCCAAGACCCCCGCACATCTATATCACGTGCGTCCTCTCGTCACTCGGGTTGGCCTTCTTGACCGTCTGAGAGCGACATGTGAATATGTGCTTGAAGAGACCCCAGTGTGGTCGACAACCCAAGAAGTTCTCGCACATGGACACGAAAGCGACAAGGTACACAGTGGTGTTTGGAGAAAAGTGGTGGAGTTGAGCCCCAAAGAAGTTCAAGAAACCGCGAAAGAAAGGATGGGGAGGCAAAGAAAACCCGCGGTCGACATGAGTGGCAAGGAGAACGCACTCACCCTCCCACGGCTGTGGCTCGGTCTCGTTCCCCGGGAGCCGGGCCAATTCATGGGGGATCAGTCCCCCTTCAACCAAGTCATCGATATCATCTTGGCTGATTGTCGAGCGGATCCAGTCGCCCTGGATCCAGCCAGGCGGCAGGCCAGACCTCGACAAAGATCTGCCTCGGCTGGTCCTCTTCCCTTTCGCCTTCCCCGTCGCCTTCTTCGCACGCTCCAACGCCACCGTCTTCTCCTTCCCCATGGCAGCAGATCGAGTTCGAGCAGGGCGACAACGCCGAGAGCAAAGGCAAATGCGGTGGAGAAAACAGAGGAGCAAGGGGAACAATAAGAACACACTGTGTGAAGATCCCCGTCCAACGCCTTATATGAGGGCATTTTCGAGTGGCTGACTCATGGGCCCAGGCGATCCGATCAAATCCTGCAACTGTCGCGCGCGCGGTACATGGCGGAAAAGGTGGCACGGAGATTGATGCGGCCTTCCTAATCCACCCCGATTACTGCGGCCTCCCCCGTCAATCCCGTGAAATCCGCAAACAGCAGAGCAACCCGTCAGACGGAAGATTTTTCCCATATCAACACTCGAAGCTCAACAATGAAAGTTCACTCGACAAAACCAAGAATGGGTCAAGGCGACCGAACAAGCAGTAGAGGTCATCTTGAATGTTCATTCGACTTCTGGACAAGACATTTCCGAAGCGCAAAAGCTGAATCGGAGAGGTTATCAACTCCTTCTCCACTCGGGCCCTGAACCATTTGGGAGCTAATGATGAGGATATGTACCTAGGGTAGGGTCATAGGCCTGACCTAGACACCTTCCCCTAGGACATCACCCTAAAGCCAGAATCATTAAAAGGGTACCATCATCCACTCGACCAGAGACGTTCCACTCGGAAGAATCAATGTCACTCGACCGTTACAGAAGCCACTCGACGAGCAGAAGATCTAAAGCCACTCTGCACCAACAATGGACAAGCATTTACTTATAGGCTTAATTGTCATCTATAGCACTTAATGGCTAGCGTTGCCAGCAACGTTCCTCTCTTAATGTACATTGAACCCTGTGTAATGGAGGGGAGCAGGGGTCCTGGCGCACTCTATATAAGACACCCCCCTCCTCTGGGACAAGGGTTCGCATCTTTTGTAAACACACACACACATAATCCAGTCGATCGCCTCAGGGCACCGAGATGTAGGGCTGTTACTTCCTCCGAGAAGGGCCTGAACTCGTAAAACTCGTGTGTACAACTACTCCATAGCTAGGATCTTGCCTCCTCATACCTACCCCCATTCTATTGTCAGTCTTAGACCCACGACAACTGCCAAATCTCAATAGCTTCAATCTTGGCTTTATCGACTTCAATTCCCTGTGGAGTAACAACATAGCCAAGAAAAGATACTCTGTCGGTGCAAAAGGTGAACTTCCCAAGGTTACCAAACAAACGTGCATCACATAGAGCAATAAAAACATCACGTAAATGTTCCAAATGTTCTTCCAAATATTTGCCATAAATCAGTATATCATCAAAATAGACTACCACAAATCGTCCAATGAAAGCATGTAAAACTTCATTCATTAATCTCATGAAACTACTAGATGCATTAGTTAACCCAAAAGGCATGACTAACCACTCATATAAATCAAACTTAGTTTTAAATGATGTTTTCCATTCATCTCCCAATTTCATATGAATTTGATGGTATCCACTACGCAAATCAACTTTGGAGAATATTGTAGAGCCACTCAATTGATCAAGCATATCATCTATCCTAGGAATAGGATGACGATAACGAATAGTAATATTATTAATGCCTTTGCAATCAACATGCCTACGCGATGTACCATCCTTTTTCGGCACTAGAATAATAGGAACAACACAAGGACTAAGGGATTCGTTTATATAACCTTTGTCGAGTAGTTCCTGGACTTGCCGCATAATCTCCTTCGTCTCCTCTGGATTGGTACGGTATGGTGCACGGTTGGGTAGCGATGAACCGGGAATTAAGTTAATCTATTGCTCAATCCCTCAAATAGGTGGTAACCCCGGTGGCACGTCTTGTGGAAAGACGTCAGCAAACTCCTGCAAAATGTTAGTGACAGCAGGAGGCAAAGAGGAAGGCACGTCCTCGAATTGAAAATAATGCCTCTTTACACACAAAAGCATAGCAAACAGATTTTTTGAAGTCTACCTCATCAATATCAGATTGGGTAGCAAGTAAACATGCACTTTTCAATTTAATTTCAGAAGCAACACTAGATGGTTTATTATTAGGATTCATTTGTTGCTCAAATTCTTTTGCCACAATCTGATTTTCACTCTTTTTTTCTCCTGTTTTGCTTTATTAGCTCTATTAATACCATCTTTCAAAATGGAATCAGGAGTCATAAGAAGCAAAGTAATATGTTTATCCTTATGAACAAGAGTATACTAATTGTTTCTACCATGGTGTACAGAATTTTTATCAAATTGCAATGGTCTACCAAGTAATAAGGAACATGCTTGCATGGGTACCACATCACAATCAACATAATCAGCATATGTAGCGATACTAAAATGCACACGAACGGTACGTGTTACCTTAACATTGCCGCTGTTGTTGAACCATTGAATGTAGTAAGGATGTGGATGTGGTCTTGTGGTGAGAGATAGCTTCTCCACCATCTCCATGCTAGCCAAGTTGTTGTAGCTCCCTCCATCTATGATGACGCGAATAGAATGTTCCTTCACAACTCCCTTTGTATGGAACAAATTGTGCCTCTGATTTTGCTCAGCTTGCGTGACCTGCACAGTCAAGACACGTTGAGCAACTAAACTTTCATACATGTCAGCATCGTCAGCAGCCATGAATTGCATCTCATGATCAGAATCATCTCCACCATGTTCACTTGTAATAAGAGCCAAAGTCTCCTCATCAGAGTCACTAGCAGACTCATACCCACCATCTTCAGTAGCAATCATCACACGCTTAGATGGGCATTCTCTCGCATAATGACCTCCACCCTTGCAACGACGACAAATAATATCATGTGTTTGCCCTGTTGATGCCATGGATGAAGAAGAGCTCTGTGCAGGCCCAGAAGGTGTGCTCTTGGCAGATAGTGGTGGTTGTGCCCGCTTTCTTGTATCAAAACTAGAGTTGGCGGATGAAGTAGGCGTGCTTCAGTAGGACATGTGGAAGTAGAGGATGTACGTGGTGTCCATGATGAAGATGGGCATGTAGAAAAATTAGTTCGTGCCAATGCATGTCGATCCTGCACTTCACCTTCAGCTTTGCAAGGAAGATGGAATAAACGAGTGATATTATTATACTCCTTATACTCTAGAATGGTTTGAATCTCTCTATTTAATCCACCCATAAAACATACAAGCATAGCTTCATTATCCTCAACAATGCCACATCTAATCATGCTAGTTTGTAATTCCTGATAATATTCTTCAATAGAATTTTTCCTTATCTTAAGCGTTGCAATTTTTGATGTAATTCACGTTGATAATATGGTGGAACCCACGAGTACGCATAGCAGTTTTCAAAGATTTTACAAGAACAGAACTATTCTGAAGAAAACAGAAACGAAAAAAGAAAAGAAAACAAACCAACATGCTAACGGGCCGAAACAGTGGCACTCTAAAACTATCTAACGCGCGAGTGATTAATAAACCACTGCGTCCATGGGCTAACAGAAATAAACCGATCGGTTTGGTCTAACTAAACCTTGTAACTATACCGGAAACAAACTGTAAAATAAAACCGATCTAATAAAAAAACCTACCCATTCGCTATTTATAATCTACACCGTAGGTTGCCGATCGAACGGTGGGTTGGGGTCCGGTGGCTTACCACGGCGGTCGACGGCGAGGAGGGCTCGGGCGGTGGTGGCGGTGGTGCTCCGATGGTCCGGGGCAGCGGCGGCGAGGTCGAGGTGATGCGGCCGAGCGAGGTGAGGTCGAGGGTGGCGGTTGTTGTGGTCGGGGATGATGAAGACGAGTGGGACGAGCTCGGCGGGGCTCCTAGTGCTCTGCAACTCTGGCGACAGGTGGTGATGCTCAAGGCGGCGGCTCCGGCGATCCCTGGACAGAGAGAGGATGTTAGGGAGGTGCACGCGGTTGAGGGGTTTCGGCTGACAAGATTTGAGGGCAGGGGGATCCTCACCGGAGTCGGAACAGACGGCGGACTGCGGCGGTCGACGGCGAGATCCAAAGGAGGAGGGTGTGAGCTACGGTGGGTTTTGGGCTAGGGTTTTAGGGGGATCTGGGGAGGAGAGCTAGGTCTATTTATAGGGTACCTTTGTGGGCGAGGGGGCAACGTGGGATCGCGATCCCGAGAAGATCGCGGTGATGGGCGGCGGTGGTCGCGCTCTGGTGTGGCGTGACGTGGGCGAGGGGTTAGGGATGAGGGCGGGCCCCCGCGGTCAGTGAGAGAGAGAGGGGAGGGTTTGGTCGGGCGACCGGTCGGGAGGGGATTCGGGTGCGGGCGCTGAGGCAGGCCGGCTCGGTCGTTGGTGGGATGCGGCTCGGGTGTCGGCTGGGCTGGTTGGCCTGGCTCGCGCGTGAGTCTTTAGTTCCATTTTTTTTAAGAAAGGTAGAGAGAAAAAGCTAAACTAAGAGAAAACTATAATATTTTTATATAGGACATATATATATCAAAATTCTCATGGGGATTTATCCTACAACGTGGACATTTTTCCAGAGGCAAAACAGAAACTAAAAAAAACATTTTGCAAACTCCAAATAAAATTCAAATTTGAATTCAAACCTTTTGGCAATATTTTCTTCTGACATTTTTGGAGTGTCATGTTAGATCCTCTCATACTTTTTCTCAAGTATTTGTCAGGGATATTGAAGTAGATTTTCAAATGCCAAGTTGAATCCAAATTCAACCAAACTCAAATGCCTCTGAAAATTTCCAAATGTCACTCAATTCAAACAAAATGCATAGATGCTTAGCTAATAATTGAAAAGCATTCCAAATTGAAAATTTGGGATGTTACCGAGTTAAAGACCACGACCTAAGGCACCTTACTCGTCGTCTGAAAAGTCTGCAACATGAACGTTGCAGCCCAAAAACGGGTCAGCACATGGAATATGCTAGCAATGTAACACTTTGGAGTGTGATGTCGTTCCAATCTTCGTTTGCCACCTCCTTCTTGGATAGCCATGGTAATTTGACCGAGGCATCATCCACAACGGGCGTACAAATTACTATAGCTTCAAGATGAAAGGAAAGGAGTACGTTCTAAGACCTATGTCTCCAAGCCAAGTGATCGCCGACAAGCAAGCCACCCATCGTGGAGAGAATAGTGTGCGAGCAAATGACCCAAAAGAAAGTAAGCGCCACAAGCCCAAATTGAGTGCCTCCACGATGAGCGACATAAAGAACTTAGTCCTATTTGCCACCAAAAGTGAGATGAGAGAAGCGTGTGAGAACCCATCAAGTGTTATGCACTATGTCCTTTTGTGCAAGGACGAGGCACCAAAAACTAAGACCTCTCACAATCTACCTTTAGAGCTGTAGCGACCAGACCTCAAACAGTATGATCTCTATGCATCAATGTCATCCCTGGATCGGTAATGCTGACATGCACAATACTTGAGGATTTATAACAGAGTAGCAATCACACACTCATTACATCGAATGTCTCAAAAGAGAACTTATTACAATAAATATGGCTTGAAGGCCATCTAATACGATAACAACGGAAGACTTGGAAGATAAAGTGAGTCCATCAACTCCAACGGCATCATTGAGTGAAAGACCATAACCTAAGGCACCTTACTCGTCGTCTGAAAAGTCTGCAACATGAACATTGCAGCCCGAAAACGGGCGAGCACATGGAATATGCTGGCAATGTAACACAAGAGAGTAATGAACAGAATAATGCTATCACTACATGCATATTTGGCTAGTGGAGGCTGTATGGTTAATATGTTTTGCGGAAAGCCAATTTTTCCCTACAACAAAGGATTAAATTTTATTTAACTATGATGGTGGTTGTTAAACATTGAGAAGGTTCACCCAACTCAATCCCAATTAAGCATCATCATTAAACCTAATCAAATTATATTAAGAGTGATGAGATCCACATGATAATCCAAGAACTAGATACTCAAGATGTCCATAACCGGGGACACGGCTAACCATGATTAGTTTGTACACTCTGCAGAGGTTTGTGCACTTTTCCCCACAAGACTTGATCTCCTCCATTGGATTTCTTGCACTACATAATGTTTGAGAAACGGATGATTGAGACACAGTCTTTCCGAAGAGGTCCCCTTAACTGATAGATAGGCCTGTACACCTATAATCCCCTACATCTGCTAGCCCATCATGGAAAGGTTTCCCACAACTTACTCAACTATGCCAGAGCCCATAATGGCATGTGGCTGCACATGGAAGTTTCTAGCATGAATAATCTTATGATCCCTTTGAGCCTGGGTGGGGTTGTTTTATTTTCTTTTTTCGTTTCTGTTTTCTTCAGAATAGTTTTGTTCTTGTAAAATCTGTATCTTTTAGGTTATTTATTATTTTTAGTTGATTCTTTTTTGTTAGTTTACAAATTTCTTGTAGCTTCTATAGAAATTTTATTCGGCCATGTTTAAGTTTATGAAAAATAGTTTTATATTAGTTTTAGTCAGGTTAGTATTTCTGCTATAATTTGAGCTAGGATTATTATTTTTAGGTGATTCTTTTTGCCATTGCTTAGTTTTGACCTAGCCTAGCAGTAGGAACTTGTTGGGGGTATTTGTAGACTATTAAATTTTGTTTTAGTCAAATCTAGCTTTTCTAGTTTTATTTTAGCTTGCTGCTGTTTCCTATTGTTCTAGTTATTATAGAGTTTTAGTTTACCTTTGTTATATTTTATTTTAGATTAGTTTCTGTAGTTACAGAGGGTGAACATTTATTTATAGCAAAATAAAAGGTTTTATTTTATTTTTGTTTTAGGTATAACATGAGTTCTATAATAGATATTGATGTGATTCTTTTTGTACCTAGTTTGTATGCTGTTTTCCTTTATGTTAGTTAGAAAAACCATTGTTTTGGATCTGTTAAGAAAAGTGTTAGTAGGTTAAAACTATTTTCTTGTTGTTGTTTGATGTGATCAAAACCTTGATTTTGTTTTCCTTGAGTTTTCTTTGATTTTGGTTTGAGTGCTTGTGCGTTTTCCTTTAGCTTGCTGATATGTTATTGGTGAAATACTTATTTGTGATATTGTTTGACTCGATAGAATTTACGGAGTGCGAAGCTTGCTATCTCGAGTCACTAGCATTCGAAGACCGTCAGCCAGGCAAGTCATTTGATCATGTTTTACAATACCTATGATTTTGTCGCATTAGAATTATTCCTCCCCACCATGCATGCAGTAGGAGAATTTTAAGTTATGTCTTGAGTAGTATCATGAGGTAGGATGAACCCATTTCCCCTTGCTACTATTGCCCGGGACGATGTAGTTTATCTTGCTATGCTCGTAGACGGGGTTGGTTGAGAGATTCATAAGGGAGATGTGAGAGTCTAGATGATGACAACCCCATGACTTCAAGCTCAAGATGGACTTCAATTCACTACTGGGTGGAGGACGGTTGACGGGCACCTTGGAGAAACCAGCAGATGGCCGGGATGCTTGGAGAAGCGCCATGACATCTTGCGGAAAGCTTCACCCATCCACGAAGATACGGATGGATACCCCTTGACCGGAAGCTTACCTGTGCAGCCGCAAGCCATTATGGGCTCTGGCTAGGTTGACCGTAGGCGTGACTCTGGACGGACGGTGCCAGCAGATGTAGAAGAACGGTAGGACATGGATGGGTATCGGCAGTGCTCAGAGAAACTCTATGGAAGACCCTGTTTCATTCATCCCGTCTTCAAACACCAGGCAGTGTGAGGACATAAAGGAGGGAACAATTCTTGCGGGTAAAGTGCACAAGACTCTGCAGAGTAACAACCTAATCGATTAGCCGTGTCCCCGGTTACGGACAAATAGAGTCTCTGGAAACTGGAGTATTTCTGAAATCTCAACACCGAACAAATAAATTAATTGAGGGGTTGATTAATAATTGGGAATGAGACATTGGTTGGCGGAACCATCTCAATAACTACCAACATTTTGTAGTAATTGTAAGCAAGTCCTTTGTTGTAGGGAAAAAACTGGCTTTTTCGCAAAAAAACATAAAACTTAGAGCCCCACAGCCAAATTGCATATAGTGTTAGCATTATTATTGTTGTTATCTCCATGACTTACTGGCATATTCTAAATGCTGACCTACACAGCTGCAATGTCTCATGTTGTAGAGGAGTTTTCCGACCAGGAGTGAGGCTACGATCTACGTTTGGCGATTGCCCTATGGAGTCGGATGGACTCGCTACTCATCTACGCTTCCGCAACTTTATTTAGTTTATTTCTCATGAGTTGGCCTTCGGCCGAATTTATTATGATGTAATAAAGACTCGATATGTGAATTGTGTAATAAATTCAGGTGTGATTAAACTTTGAATCTTTTCATCAATGTACTGTGTGTGCCATCATGATCTTGGGATGGTACAGCTACACAGAGACTTGACCGATTTTGGGTTGGGTCATTACAGAGATGGTATCAGAGCACACACTGACCGTAGGATGTAACCCCTAGGATCAGAAAGCCATAGGAAGAAACTATTTTATTTTATGTCCTTATCATTCCGTAATACTCCCCTATTCATTTCTGACTTCTTTCTGATTTCAACATTCTAGATGGCCGTCAAGTTCATCCCAGTTCTGCTCCCAGAGTTTTGCCAGCCAGATGAGACAATGCTTTTCGGCAGGAGGCTGGTCCAGATCACCAAGGAATTGAAGATTTCTCTACCGTCTATCTCCGGGACCCCTATCATGGCATTTCCAGAAGACCATCGTTATAGGATTAAGGTGCACATACCAGGGAGGACTTTTGGAAGTCTCTCGGCGCCCGTTGACTTCAGGTTCACTACTCCCACTTCAGGTTCATAGTGCACTTGGAGGCATCCAGGAGGAATACAGGACCGAGCTTGTTGGATCAGACCACACCATGATTTCTCGCAGGACTTCAGATGGAGAGATTATCCGCACCATAGATGACGACTCCATTCACTCATATGTCCAAGACTTGGAGGCTCACTTCAAGGCTCTAGAGATTCAGATGCGTAGGAGCTTAAAGAAGGTCCAAAAGTTGCATCTTCGTGAAATTGAACTGGAGGATGCAGCACGTGAAGCCCACTATGAGCATGAGGATGAAGTCAAGGATTTTATGGAAAGACTCGAGGACCGGAAGAAATATATTGCCACACTGGAGGAGAAGATGGATCTGGGAGAAGACCTTTTCCCGAGTGGAGATGATGGACCTCTCGTCAGCAATGACCAGGATTATGAAGAGAGCTCCACCGAAGGAAGCCGCAAGAGGAGGCGCTGCACCAAAGGACGACGCACCAGAGGACGCATAGATAATTGATGAAGACATTTGGTCGACCACCATGTTATTTTATTTTCATCGATCAGTTAGGCCGTTATTTCTCGATTAGTCGTGAGATTTTGTAATCCGAGTTTGAACCTTGTTTGAGATGAATGAATAAATGATTGGTGTGATTATGTTTGTGCATTCATTTGGGTAGTGCTATTTTCTCATTAGACCCTTATTCTATTCTAATTTCTCATCCACTCCATAACAGCAGATGCCTCCGAGACGTGACCCTGGTTTCACTTTCCCTCCAGAGCTCACCCAGCTAATCCAACAGCAGAATGCCTTAATGCAGATGCTCATCCAAAACCAAGGCAACAACAACAATCCACCGCCACCACCCCCTGTCGATAACCTGACCCGGTTCCTAAAGCTGAATCCGCCGGTGTTCTCTAGTAGCACCGAGCCGATTGTAGCCGATGATTGGCTCTACAAGATCGGAAGGGATCTAACAACTGCTGGATGCACAGATGCTGAGAAGGTGCATTTTGCCGCACATCAACTGAATGGACCTGCAGCCTCTTGGTGGGAAAACTAAACCACCACTTATCCGGTCGCCACCATGACATGGGATCAGTTCCAGCGGGCTTTCCGCACCGCGCATGTCTCAGCTGGAGCCATGAGTTTGAAGAAGCATGAGTTCCGCAACTTACGCCAGGGGAACCGTACCGTGGGGCAGTATGTGGATGAGTTCAACAAACTATCTCGATATGCCCCAGATGATGTGGCCACAGATGCCGCAAAACAGGAGAAGTTTCTTGAGGGACTCAATGATGAGCTGGGAATGCAGCTAATGGTGGCTATCTTCAACAACTACCAGGAGCTGGTAGACAAGACCACTATACTTGAAGGCAAGCAGCAGCAGATTGAAAGCCGCAAGCGGAAATATGGCCAGGGAAAGTACAACTCCGGAGCTCAGCAGAAGCCTCGCTATGCCCCATACTCGGGAGGACATAACCATCACACCCATGGAGGACATAATCACGGAGGACATAACCATGGAGGGAATGGGAACAATCGCAACCACGACAACAACCCCAAGTCAGGCAATGGAGGCAACGGCAACCAGCACCGTCCTGCTCCAACTCAGAAGGATCTGAGTCATATCACCTGCTTCAAGTGCCAGAAGACAGGACACTATGCCACCGATTGTCCGGATGCCAAGCAGAGGAATCGAAACGACAACGGCAATGGGAGCTCAACAAAGAAGCCCAATCCTTTTCCTCGTGCTCAAGTGAATCACATTGACGTGGAGGACGTCTATGAATAGCCAGACACTGTGGTTGGTAAGTTTTTATTAAATTCACGTCCAGTATTGGTACTCTTTGATTCCGATGCAACGCATTCATTCATATCAAGGGTAGTTGTGGAAAAGTATGGGTTGCCCACTAGGACCCTTAGAACCCCGCTCCAAGTCACTTCCCCAGAAGAAGAGATGATGGCAGGCTTAGGCTGTCATTCAACCCTCAGCATCAGAAATCATGATTTTCCCGTCGACCTCATAGTCTTAGAATCCCAGGGATTGGACGTGATCCTAGGCATGGACTGGTTGACGAAGTTTGAAGGGAACATCGACTGTGCCCGCAAGACGATTTTGCTCACCACCCCGGAGCAGAAGAGGATCAAGTATGTATCCAGATGCACACCGATAAAGAAGCAGGTGAATTCCCTCATGGGAGTGGCTCAGGAGGAAGTACCTATAGTACAAGATTTTCTGGATGTATTTCCGGAGGAATTACCAGGAATGCCACCGGATAGAGAAATAGAATTTTTGATCGAGTTATTACCTGGCACAGCCCCAATATCCAAGAGACCTTATCGGATGCCCCCGAATGATTTGGAAGAGATCAAGCAGCAGATCAAGGAATTATTGGAGAAAGGATATATTCGCCCAAGTTCGTCACCTTGGGGAGCCCCAGTTCTTTTGGTAGAGAAGAAGGATGGAACCCTGAGAATGGTTGTAGATTATCGTTCATTGAACGACGTGACCATCAAGAATAAGTACCCTCTAGCGATGATTAATGATTTATTTGATCAGCTAGTCGGAGCCAAAGTATTTCCCAAGATCGATCTTCGATCAGGGTATCACCAGCTGAAGATTCGTGAACAGGATATACCCAAAACAGCTTTCACCACAAGGTATGGTTTATATGAGTATACTGTCATGTCATTCAGATTGACTAATGCCCCTGCGTATTTCATGAGCATGATGAACAAGGTATTTATGGAATATCTGGACAAGTTTGTCATGGTGTTCATCGATGACATATTGGTTTTCTCCAAGAGCGAGGAAGAGCACAAGGAACATCTGCGTCTAGTCCTGGAGAAACTCCGAGAACATCAGTTATATGCCAAGTTCAGCAAATGTGAATTTTGGTTGAAGGAAGTCGGGTTCCTCGGGCATGTTATTTCAGGAGAAGGAATAGCAGTCGACCCCACCAAGGTTGAATCGATCACCAAGTGGCAATCCCCCACCTCAGTCAAGGAGATTCGCAGTTTTCTCGGACTTGCAGGATATTATCAGAGATTTATTGAGAATTTCTCCAAGATTACTAAACCCATGACCGAGCTGTTGAAGAAGGAAACCAAGTACATTTGGACCGAGGATTGTGAAGCCAGTTTTCAGGAGTTGAAGAAATGTCTAGTTACAGCCTCAGTACTCATTTTGCCGGACATACACAAGGATTACCAGGTGTATTGTGACGCTTCTCGTCAAGGACTCAGAGGAGTGCTCATGCAGGAAGTAAAAGTTGTAGCTTATACCTCCAGACAGCTATGACCTCACGAGATGAATTATGCCACACACGATTTGGAGTTAGCAGCCGTAGTGCATGCACTCAAGATGTGGAGACATTTCCTTGTCGGAAATAGTTGTGATGTGTACATGGATCATAAGAGCTTGAAGTACATTTTGATGCAGAAGGAGTTGAACCTCAGACAAAGGAGATGGCTTGAATTGATCAAGGACTATGATATGAGATTGCATTATCACCCAGGGAAAGCAAATGTTGTAGCAGATGCCTTGAGCCGTAAAAGCCATGTGAACACCCTTATAGCTGGAAGATTACCTCAGAATTTAGCCAATGATCTCAGAGATCTCCGATTGAAGATAGTACCAAGAGGATTTGTCGCCACCTTGGATATTCAGCCCACTCTGAATGAAAAGATCCGTGAAGCGCAGAAGACGGACAAGGAAATTGCAGACATAAAGGAAAAGATGAGTAACGGAAAGGCTAAAGGTTTTCGTGAGGATGAACACAGAACTTTATGGTTTGAGGATCGTATCTATGTGCCTAATGACCTAGAGGTCCAGGAAGTTAATTCTTCAGGAGGCCCATGATTGACCGTACTCGATTCACCCAGGCAAGCCCAAGATGTATCTGGATTTGAAGGAAAGTTTCTGGTGGACAGGTATGAAGAAGGATATTGCCGAGTACGTACCAGTATGCGATGTTTGTCAGTGAGTAAAGGCGGAACATCATAAGCCGATAGGGTTACTTCAACCACTGCCGATTCCCGAGTGGAAATGGGAAAAACTTGGAATGGATTTTATCACAAGATAACCCAGGACCCGTTCAGGTTATGATTCTATGTGGGTAGTGGTTGATCGCTTGACCAAGGTAGCTCATTTCATTCCCGTGAAGACCACATATACTAGTGCTAAGTTAGCCAAGATATA
This sequence comes from Triticum dicoccoides, assembly GCF_002162155.2. Taxonomy (NCBI): domain Eukaryota; kingdom Viridiplantae; phylum Streptophyta; class Magnoliopsida; order Poales; family Poaceae; genus Triticum; species Triticum dicoccoides. The sequence continues at coordinate 274,861,795 of NC_041390.1, read as the reverse complement.
CATGACCAGGATCGTATGTCTGCATGGAGTTCCAAGGAGTATCGTGTCAGATAGAGGAACACAATTTACCTCAAAGTTTTGGAATCAGTTGCATGAAACCTTGGGTACGAGGCTGGAGTTCAGTACAACTTTTCATCCGCAGACAGATGGACAGACCGAGAGAGTCAACCAGATTCTGGAGGACATGTTGAGAGCTTGTGCGCTAGACTATGGGTCTAGCTGGGATGACAATTTGCCGTACGCAGAGTTCTCGTACAACAACAGCTATCAGACCAGTCTGAAGATGGCCCCTTTCGAAGCTCTATACGGAAGGAGGTGCAGAACACCATTGTTGTGGGATGGTGTCGGAGACCGAAAACTTTTTGGTCCCGATCTTATCAGAGACTCCGAAGAGAAAGTCAAGCTGATTCGAGATAGACTCAAGATAGCCCAGTCGATATAGAAGAGTTATGCCGACAGTAAACGCAAGGAGATAACGTATGAAGTTGGAGATTGAGCATATCTTCGTGTGTCCCCACTTCATGGAATCAAGAGATTTGGGGTTAAAGGAAAATTAGCACCGGGTTCATTGGCCCCTACAAAATCCTCGAACGCAGAGGAGAAGTTGTGTATAAGCTGGAATTGCTAGAAGGATTGTCAGGAGTTCATCATGTCTTTCACGTATCCCAGCTAAAGAAATGCCATGCCGAGATGGCCGATATTCCATTGAGAGACACAGTGCCCCTAGATGCCATACAGATGGATAGTGATCTAACTTATGAGGAGAAACCCGTCAGAATTCTCGAGACTGTGAACAGAGTTACCCGTAGCTAGATCATCAAGTTTTGCAAGGTTTTGTGGAGCCACCACTCCGAGTAGGAAGTCACCTGGGAGCGAGAAGAAGATCTCCGCCGAGACCACCCCCACCTATTTGCTAACCAACCCGAATCTCGAGGGCGAGATTCATCTTAAGGTGGGTAGGTTTGTAACATCCCAAATTTTCAATTTGGAATGTTTTACAATTATTAGCTAAGCATCTATGCATTTTGTTTGAATTTAGTGATATTTGGATATTTTCAGAGGCATTTGAGTTTGGTTGAATTTGGATTCAACTTGGCATTTGAAAATCTACTTCAATATCCCTGACAAATACTTGAGAAAAAGTATGAGAGGAGCTAACATGACACTCCAAAAATGTCAGAAGAAAATATTGCCAAAAGGTTTGAATTGAAATTTGAATTTTATTTGGAGTTTGCAAAATGTTTTTTTAGTTTCTGTTTTGCCTCTGGAAAAATGTCCACGTTGTAGGGTAAATCCCCCTGAGAATTTTGATATATATATGTCCTATATAAAAATATTATAGTTTTCTCTTAGTTTAGCTTTTTCTCTCTGCCTTTATTCAAAAAAAGGAACTAAATACTCAGGCGCGAGCTAGGCCAACCGGCCCAGCCGACACCCGAGCCGCAGCCCACCAATGACTGAGCCGGCCTGCCTCAGCGCCCGCACCCGAATCCCCTCGCGACCGGTCGCCCGACCAAACCCTCCCCTCTCTCTCACTGACCGAGGGGCCCGCCCTCATCCCTAACCCCTCGCCCACGTCACGCCGCACCAGAGCGCGACCACCGCCGCCCGTCACCGCGATCTTCTCGGGATCGCAATCCCGCGTTGCCCCCTCGCCCACGAAGGTACCCTATAAATAGACCTAGCTCTCCTCCCCCGATCCCCCTAAAACCCTAGCCCAAAACCCACCGCAGCTCACGCCCTCCTCCTTTGGATCTCGCCGTCGACCGCCGCAGTCCGCCGTCTGTTTCGACTCCGATGAGGATCCCCCTGCCCTCAAATCTTGTCAGCCGAAACCCCTCAACCGCGCACACCTCCCTGACATCCTCTCTCCGTCCAGGGATCGCCGGAGCCGCCGCCTTGAGCATCACCGCCCGTCGCCGGAGTTGCAGAGCACCAGGAGCCTCGCCGAGCTCGTCCCACTCGTCTCCGTCGTCCCCGACCGCAGCAACCGCCACCCTCGACCTCACCTCGCTCTGCCGCATCACCCTGACCTCGCCGCCGCCGCCCCGGACCACCGGAGCACCACCGCCACCAACGCCCCAGCCCTCCTCGCCGTCGACCGCCGCGGTAAGCCGCCGGACCCCAACCCACCGTTCGATCGGCAACCTACGGTGCATATTATAAATAGCGAATGGGTAGGTTTTTTTATTAGACCGGTTTTATTTTACGGTTTGTTTCCGGTTTAGTTACTAGGTTTAGTTAGACTAAACGGATCGGTTTATTTGTGTTAGCCCATGGATGTAGTGGTTTATTAATCGCTCGCACGTTAGATAGTTTTAGAGTGCCACTATTTCGGCCCGTTAGCACGTTGGTTTGTTTTCTTTTCTTTTTTCGTTTCTGTTTTCTTCAGAATAGTGATGTTCTTGTAAAATCTGTATCTTTTAGGTTATTTATTATTTTTAGTTGATTCGTTTTTTGTTAGTTTACAAATTTCTTGTAGCTTCTGTAGAAATTTGATTCAGCCATGTTTAAGTTTATAAAAAATAGTTTTATATTAGTTTTAGTCAGGTTAGTATTTCTGCTATAATTTGAGCTAGGATTATTATTTTTAGGTGATTCTTTTTGCCACTGCTTAGTTTTGACCTAGCCTAGCAGTAGGAACTTGTTGGGGGTATTTTTAGATTATATTAAAATTTGTTTTAGTCAAATCTAGCTTTTCTAGTTTTATTTTAGCTTGCTGCTGTTCCTGATGTTCTACTTATTACAAAATTTTAGTTTACCCCTGTTATATTTTATTTTAGATTAATTTCTGTAGTTACAGAGGGTGAACATTTATTTACAGCAAAATAAAAAGGTTTATTTTATTTTTGTTTTAGGTATAACAGGAGCTCTATAATAGATATTGATGTGATTCTTTTTGCACATAGTTTGTATGTTGTTTTCCGTTATGTTAGTTAGCAAAACCCTTGTTTTGGATCTGTTAAGAAAAGTTTTAGTAGGTTAAAACTATTTTCTTGTTGTTGCTTGAAGTGATGAAAACCTTGATTTTGTTTTCCTCGAGTTTTCTTTGATTTTGGTTTGAGTGCTTGTGTGTTTTCCTTTAGCTTGCTGATATGTTATTAGTGAAATACTTATTTGTGCTATTGTTTGACTCGATAGAATTTCCAGTGCGAAGGTTGCTATCTCGAGTCACTAGCGTTTGAAGACCATCAGCCAGGCAAGTCATTTGATCATGTTTTACAATACCTATGATTTTGTTGCATTAGAATTTTAAGTTATGTCTTGAGTAGTATCATGAGGTAGGATGAACCCATTTCCCCTTGCTACTATTGCCCGGGACGATGTAGTTTATCTTGCTATGCTCATAGACGGGGTTGGTTGAGAGATTCATAAGGGAGATGTGAGAGTCTAGATGATGACAACCCCATGACTTCAAGCTCAAGATGGACTTCAAATTCACTACTGGGTGGAGGACGGTTGACGGGCACCCTGGAGAAACCAGCGGATGGCGGGGATGCATGGAGAAGCGCCATGACATCTTGCGAAAAGCTTCACCCAGCCACGAAGAGACAGATGGATACCCCTTGGTCGGAATCTTATCTGTGCAGCCGCAAGCAATTTTGTGCTCTGGCTGGGTTGACCGTAGGCATGACTCTGGACGGACGGTGCCAGCAGATGTAGAAGAACGGTAGGACATGGATGGGTACCGGCAGTGCTCAAAGAAACTCTACGGAAGACCCTGTTTCGTTCAACCCGTCTTCAAACACCAGGCAGTGCGAGGACATAAAGGAGGGAACGATTCTTGTGGGTAAAGTGCACAAGACTCTGCAAAGTAACAACCTAATCGATTAGCCGTGTCCCCGGTTACGGACAAATGAGTCTCTGGAAACTGTAGTATTTGGAAATCTCAACATCGAACAAATAAATTAATTGAGGGGTTGATTAATAATTGGGAATGAGACATTGGTTGGCGGAACCATCTCAATAACTACCAACATTTTGTAGTAATTGTAAGCAAGTCCTTTGTTGTAGGGAAAAAACTGGCTTTTTCGCAAAAACATAAAACATAGAGCCCCACAGCCAAATTGCATATAGTGTTAGCATTATTATTGTTGTCCTCTCTGTGACTTGCCGGCATATTCTAAATGCTGACCCACATGGCTGCAACGTCTCATGTTGCAGAGGAGTTTTCCGACCAGGAGTTAGGCTACGATATACGTTTGGCGATTGCCCTATGGAGTCGGATGGACTCGCTATTCATCTACGCTTCCGCAGCTTTATTTAGTTTATTTCTCATGAGTTGGCCTTCGGCCGAATTTATTATGATGTAACAAAGACTCGATATGAGAATCGTGTAATAAATTCAGGTGTGATTGAACTTTGAATCTTTTCATCAATGTACTGTGTGTGCCAACATGATCTTGGGATGGTACAGCTACACAGAGACTTGACCGATTTTGGTCCGGGTCGTTACAAACTCAGTGATGTCGTTGGAGTTGATGGACTCACTTTATCTTCCAAGTGTTCCAATGTTATCGTATTAGATGGCCTTAAGCCATACTTATTGTAATAAGTTCTCTTTTGAGACATTCGATGTAATGAGTGTGTGATTGCTACTCTGTTATAAATCCTCAAGTACTGTGCGTGTCAGCATTACCGATCCAGGGATGACACTGATGAACAGAGATCAGACTGTTTGAGGTCTGGTCGCTACAAGATGGTATTAGAGCACACGCTGACTGTAGGACATGACCACTAAGCTAAATCCCTAGATCATTACTCTCTTCTCATTTCTGACTCCTCTCCATTTTCTAATCTTTAGGATGGCGGACGCAAGGAACAAGTTTGCACAACCAGATGAAGACACACCTTTTGGATGCCACTTGAAGGAAGTCACTAGATACCTGAACATCGGAATACCAAGCTTCACTGGGACTTACAATGCCACTTTACCAGAAGAGGAGCGATGGATGATTCAAGTTCAAGTTCTAGGAAGGACATTCACGCCAGTAACTGAGCCCATAGAGTTTTCTTTTGATGCACCAACCTGGAGTCTAGGGAAGAGTATGGCAGCCCACATCACCACGGACGCATTGTAGAAGTTTACCACAAGGATCTCAAGGATACTATCTACCAGATTTGTGGGTGCCGAGATGAGCAATGGGAGATGATCAGCACCAGGAAGGATAGATCCATTGCAGCTTTCATCCAGGAGTTAAACCAGCACATTCGTTGCCAGGAGAACTAGATGTGCGCAGGCATGATAGATTTGAAGAAGGCAATGACAAGGATCACCGAGCTTGAAGAAGAACTCAAGGCAACTCGCGAAGATTATGAGGAGGAAATCGTCGTACTACTGGAGTAGAATGATGACCTGACAAGGAAGCTAGGAGTCTTCATGGGAGACCCCGCGCCAGGAGGAGAAGATGATGATTCTACTTGCCCAGAGAACTACATCATCATCGACGACACTGACTCGGGCCCCGACGATAACGATGATGACTATATTGATGAAGCTCGAGCGGATATTATGGAGTCTTGCACCGATCAATTTTTCTAGTCGACCACCATATCAGTAGTAGTATTCCCCCATGTATATAGATTAGTCCGACCACTTTGTAACGATAGTTACACCGATTGTATGCCCTTGTTTGAATTGATTGAAGTGATATGATTGTGTTTGTCTCATGTGCATATGGGTAGTGTTTTCTCACTAGACCTCATTCTATTCTATTCTCTTCCCTCTAAACCCTCAGATGCCTCCGAGATGTGACCCCGGATTTACCTTCCCACCGGAGCTCACTCAGTTGATCCAGCAGCAGAACGCCCTGATGCAGTTGTTAGTTCAGAACCAAGGCAACAACAACAACAACCCACCACCACCCCCCCAGTTGACAACTTAGCCCAGTTTCTGAGGTTGCAGCCGTCGGCATTTTCCAGTAGCATAGAGCCGATAGTTGCATATGATTGGCTCCGCAAGATTAGAAGGGAGTTGACCACTACAGGATGCACAGATGTTGAGAAGGTGCGTTTTTTCGCGCACCAATTGGATGGACTAGCAGCCTCATGGTGGGAGAATTACACATCCACTTTTCCTATAGCCAATGTTACATGGGACCAGTTTCAGCAGGCCTTTCGCACTATCCATGTATCAGCAGGAGCTATGGCCATGAAGAAGCGTGAGTTTCACAACTTACGCCAGGGAGGACACACCGTTGGCCAGTATGTGGATGACTTTAGTAAGCTAGCACATTATGCCCCAGATGATGTCGCTACAGATGCAAAAAAGCAAGAGAAGTTTCTGGAAGGACTTAATGATGAGCTGAGCATGCAGTTGATGGTGGCAAATTTCAATAACTACCGGGAGTTGTTAGATAGAGCTCTCATGATTGAAGGGAAGCAGCAGCAGATTGACAACCGCAAGAGGAAGTATAGACAAGGGAAGTATAATTCTGGAGCTCATCAAAGACCCCGTTTTACCCCGAACTCGGGAGGACTTGTCCATAACCATGGAGGCCACACTCACAATGGAGGAAGTTCACACAACCATAGTAGCTCCAAGAATAGGAATGGTAATGGAGGAAGCAACGGACAGAACCGTTCCAACCCAGCAATGCCCGCCAAGAAAGATCTAAGCCATGTTACTTGCTACAAGTGCCAGAAGACTGGACATTACTCCAATGAATGTCCTGAAGCTAAAGACTGGAAACGGCAATGGAAGTTCTGGAAAGAAGCCCAACCCTTTCAACAGGGGACAAGTGAACCACATTAACGTGGAGGAGGTTGAAGCCCGGCCAGATGCAGTAATAGGTAAGTTTTTGGTTAAGTCATTTACTGCAGTCGTTCTTTTGATACTGGTGCATCGCATTCATACATATCAAGGGGATTTGTGGATAAGTATAAACTGCCCACCAAAGTTCTTAGTACACCTATGTTAGTGAGCTCGCCAGGAGCAGAGAATATGGCAAGCCAAGGATGTTTTCAGATGCCATTGACCATAGGTAGGCATGTTTTCCCCTCAGACTGGATAATTTTGGAGTCGCAAGGTTTGGATGTGATTCTGGGTATGGATTGGCTATCGATGTATGGAGGAAACATCGATTGTGCCAGTAAGACGATTTTGCTCACCACCCCAAAAGGAAGAAGGATCAAGTATGTATCCCAGCATGTGCCGAATAGGACGCAAGTAAATTCCTGATCAGGAGTTGTATAGGAGGAAGTACCAGTGGTTAAGGATTTCACGGATGTATTTCCAGAAGAATTGCCAGGCTTGCCACCAGATAGAGACATCGAGTTTTTGATTGAGCTTTTGCCAGACACAGGGCAAATATCTAAGAGACCGTACAAAATGCCTGCACAGGATTTAGAGGAAATTTAGAAGCAGATTAAGGAGTTACTGGATAAAGGTTATATTCGCCCAAGATCGTCACCTTGGGGATCCCCAGTGCTTCTAGTGGAGAAGAAGGATGGATCATTGAGGATGGTTGTTGATTATCGAGGATTGAATGAAGTAACGATCAAGAACAAGTACCCACTGCCGATGATCAATGATTTGTTTGATCAACTACAAGGAGATAAAGTGTTTTGCAAGATCAATCTGCAATCAGGGTACCACCAACTGAAGATTCGAGAGCAGGATATACCTAAGACAACTTTTACCACGAGGTACGAGCTATATGAGTATACCGTTATGTCATTTGTCCTGACTAACGCACTTGCCTATTTTATGAACTTGATGAACAAGGTGTTTATGGAGTTTTTGGATAAGTTCGTCGTGGTGTTCATTGATGATATTTTGGTCTACTCGAAAAATGAAGAGGAGCATAAGGAGCATTTGCATTTAGTACTTGGGAAGCTCAGAGAACATCAGCTATATGCAGGTTCAGCAAGTGTGAGTTTTGGTTGAAGGAAGTTGGATTCCTTGGACATGTTATATCCGGAGAAGGAATAGCCGTAGACCCTACCAAGGTCATCACCGTGACAAATTGGGAAGCACCCACGTCAGTTGGAGAGATCTAGAGTTTCCTTGGACTCGCAGGATACTACCGGAGGTTCATTGAGAATTTCTCGAAGATTGCAAAGCCTATGATGGAGTTGTTAAAGAAGGACACCAAGTTCAAATGGACTGAGGAATGTGAGGCCAATTTTCAGGAGTTGAAGAAACGCTTGGTTACATCACTAGTGTTGATTCTGCCAGATCAACGCAAGGATTATGAAGTGTATTGTGATGCTTCTCGTCGAGGACTTGGAGACATTTTCTCATCGGAAACCATTGTGAGGTATACACGGATCACAAGAGTTTGAAGTATATCTTCACGCAGAAGGAGTTGAATCTCAGGCAGAGGAGATGGTTGGAGCTCATTAAGGATTATGACATGAAGTTGCATTATCATTCCGGAAAGGATAACGTAGTAGCCGATGCATTGAGCCATAAGAGTCATGTCAATACACTCATGACCGGAGAGTTACCCAAGGAGTTAGCAGAGGATCTTCGCGAGCTATGTTTGGAGATAGTTTCGAGAGGCTATGTAGCAGCATTGGAGATTCAATCTACTTTGATGGATAAGATTAGAGAAGCTCAGAAGACGGACAAGGAGGTTGCCGAGATAAAGGAAGGGCTAAAGGATTTCATGAGGATGAGCATGATACCTTATGGTTTGAGGACCGCGTTTATGTGCCAAATGATCAGGAGATCAGGAAGCTGATTTCGTAGGAGGCCCATGATTCACCATATTCGATTCACCCAAGAAATACTAAAATGTACCTGGATTTGAAGGATAGTTTCTGGTGGACCAGAATGAAGAAGGATATTGCGGAGTATGTAGCAGTTTGTGATGTATGTTAGAGAGTGAAGGCAGAGCATCAGAAGCCAGCAGGATTGCTACAACCATTGCCGATACCCGAATGGAAGTGAGACAAGCTAGGTATGGATTTTATCATGGGATTGCCTAAGACTCGTTCAGGCTATGACTCGATATGGGTTGTAGTCGACCGTTTGACGAAAGTAGCTCATTTCATCCCAGTGAAGACCACTTACACCAGTGCTAAGTTGGCAAAGATATACATGACCAGGATCGTATGTTTGCATGGAGTTTCGAGGACCATTGTATCAGATAGAGGAACCCAGTTTACCTCAAAATTTTGGAATCAGTTGCATGAAACTTTGGGAACCAGGCTAGAGTTCAGAACAGCTTTTCACCTTCAGATAGATGGACAGACTGAGAGAGTCAATCAGATTTTGGAGGACATGTTGAGAGCTTGTGTACTAGACTATGGATCTAGTTGGGACAATAATTTTCCGTACATAGAGTTCTCTTACAACAACAGCTATCAAGCCAGTTTGAAGATGGCCCCTTTCGAAGCATTGTACGGAAGGAGGTGCAGGACACCGTTGTTGTGGGACGAAGTTGGAGACCGACAGTTGTTTGGACCAGATTTGATTAAAGAGTCTGAAGAGAAGGTTAAGCTGATTCGCGATAGACTCAATGTAGCCTAGTCCAGGCAGAAGAGTTATGCGGATTCTAAATGCAAGGAGACAGTTTACGAAGTCGGAGACAGAGTGTATCTTCGTGTATCACCACTCCGAGGAGTGAAGCGTTTTGGAGTTAAGGGAAAGTTAGCACCATGTTTTGTGGGACCATACAAAGTTTTGGAACGTACGGGAGAAGTTGCTTACAAGTTGGAATTGCATGAAGGATTGTTAGGAGTTCACGATGTGTTCCACATTTCTCAGTTGAAGAAGTGCCACGCAGAGATGGCTGATATTCCTCTGAGAGATACAATGCCACTAGAAGCGATTCAGTTGGATACCGATTTGACCTATGAGGAGAAGCCAGTCAAGATTCTCAAGTTTGCCAGCCGAGTCACACGCAGTAAGGTTATCAAGTTCTGTAAAGTTTAGTGGAGCCACCATACTAAAGATGAAGCCACCTGGGAACGAGAGGAAGACCTACGGAAAGATCACCCTCACCTATTTTCTAGCCAACCCGAATCTCAAGGGTGAGATTCATCTTAAGGGGGGTAGGTTTGTACCATCCCAGATTTTCAATTTGGAATGGTATACATTAGGTCATCATTAGATATCATATTTTATTGCATTTTGGCTTGATCCTAGAAATTCTCCGCAACTCAAGGACCCACGGAGAGAGTTGGGAATTTCGTTATTTCCATATTTGAGTTTTCTCGAATTTAGAAAAGAGGATCGTTTGATTTTAATTATCTTATCTTTGAATATTTCTTTTATAAAAATAAAATAGAGAGGATAAAATGACTTACTCAAAATAAAGAAAGATTGGAGATTTAATATTAAAATCAAATAAGAATTTCATTCGGAGTTTTATCGCTATTTTATTTGAATTAGGAAAATATGCGTTTTTCAAAATTACATTATAGGCCCAAATAAATGTTCACCTTGTCCGGCATATTTTTAGAGGACGGGGAAAATTTATTTTAGGATTTTTGGAGTCCGTTTAGCATTTATTTTCTCTGTTTATCTGTGCGGAATTATTATTTTTAAAGTCAACCGACTTACCGGGCCGTGTCCAACCGGGACACTGCGCCCGGGCGGCTTTATAAGCCGAGCCCGCGACCCTGCCAAGGCCCAAGTCACCTGCCCCGCCGAAACCCTAGCCCCGCCGCCCGCCAGCCGCCGCGAGTGCCGCGCGCCGCCGCCGCCGCCCGCCGCCGCCACGCCTCGTCGCCCAGCCGTCGACCCACCGGAGCCGCGCCGCCGCCCCACCACCCCGCCGTCGTCGCCGGAGTTCGCCGCTGCCACCGGTTTTCTTTCCCGGTTCGGTTTTTTTCTAGCAAAACCCTAGATGCGTTTTTTAATTAGACCGGTTTTATTTTTTTCTCGGGTTTAGTTATTTAGTGAATGCCCGTTCGTTCGTTCATTTTAACGAACGACTCTCACCGTTTAGCCCGCAGACAGCGAACGTTCGTTCGTTAGCCTGTTCGTCAGTTTTTCTTTTTCTCGGGATTTTCACGATTATTTTCGATCGCGATTTCTGATCCGATTTTCGTTTTAGTTTATCTTTTTGCTCGTTTATCGGAATCAGGCGATTCTAGCGCCTAGAGTTTTGTCTCGAAGCCCTCTTTCTGTTTAATCAACTTAAATAAGTTTTTGCTACTGTAAAAGTTGACTTTAGTCCAGATTAGTAATCGAAGCTTGTTTCTTTCACAGTTTGAGTTTCGTTGCTTCGTTTGATTTGAATCTTTTTGCAAACCGGAGTTCTTAAGTTGAACTTTCTGGTTAGATCTTCTTATTTGAGTTTTACCCATGCATCTTTGCTTGATTGCTTATTGTATGCTTGTTTGATTGCGATAGAGTACCCGGAGTGCGAAGCGTGCTAGTACGAGTCTCTAGGTTTCACGGATCATCAGCAAGGCAAGTAACACGTTGATCATACCTCGTTACTACCTAGTTTTATCGCATTAGATCAATCCTCAAACAATTGCATGGTTAGGATCTGATTTAAATTGTGGAGTTGGGAAGTAGATGAGGTAGTACCTATTCACCTGTTTATTATCAAACCTATGGGAGCTACTTCTACGTTGCTTATATTGCTATGTTATGCTCGTAGACGTGGTTTGGGTGAGCATATCCATGACAGATGTGAGTATTTTTAATTAATGGTTAACTTAAGGTGGCTACTTTAATACACACCTGGGTGGATTGGGGCACCTGGGGAACCCAGTGTTGCCTGTATTTTTGGAAATCCCGGGGTACCGTGTGATTCTCCTATGGACTGCCACCCAGGCTCAAAGGGATCATAAGATTATTCATGCTAGAAACTTTCGTGTGCAGCCACATGCCATTATGGTCTCTGGCATAGTTGAGTAAGTTATGGGAAACCTTTCCATGATGGGCTAGTAGATGTAGGGGATTGTAGGTGTACATGCCTATCTATCGGTTAAGGGGACCTCTTTGGAAAGTGTGTGTCTCGGTCTTCCGTTTCTGAAACATTATGTAGTGCGAGAAATCCAACGGAGGAGATCGAGTCTTGTGGCGAAAAGTGCACAAACCTCTGTAGAGTGTATAGACTAATCATGGTTAGCCGTATCCCCGGTTATGGACATCTTGAGTATCTAGTTATTGGATTATCATGTGGATCTCATCACTCTTAATATAATTTGATTGGGTTTAATGATGATGCTTAATTGGGATTGAGTTGGGTGAACCTTCTCAATGTTTAACAACGACCATGATAGTTAAATAAAATTTAATCCTTTGTTGTAGGAAAAAATTGGCGTTCCGCAAAACATATTAACCATACAGCCTCCACCAGCCAAATATGCATGTAGTGATAGCATTATTCTGTTCATTACTCTCTTGTGTTACATTGCCAGCATATTCCATGTGCTGACCCGTTTTCGGGCTGCAATGTTCATGTTGCAGACTTTTCAGACGACGAGTAAGGTGCCTTAGGTCGTCGTCTTTCACTCAGTGATGTCGTTCGAGTTGATGGACTCACTTTATCTTCCAAGTCTTCCGCTGTTATCGTATTAGATGGCCTTAAGCCATATTTATTGTAATAAGTTCTCTTTTGAGACATTCGATGTAATAAGTGTGTGATTGCTACTCTATTATAAATCCTCAAGTATTGTGCATGTCAGCATTACCGATCCAGGGATGATACTGATGCACAGAGATCATACTGTTTGAGGTCTGGTCGCTACAACACTAAAGGTAGATTGTGAGAGGTGTTAGTTTTTGGTGCCTCGTCCTTGCACAAAAGGACATAGTGCAGAACACTTGATGGGTTCTCACACGCTTCTCTCATCTCACTTTTGGTGGCAAATAGGACTAAGTTCTTTATGTCGCTCATCGTGGAGGCACTCAATTTGGGCTTGTGGCGCTCACTTTCTTTTGGGTCGTTTGCTCGCTCACTATTCTCTCCACGACGGGTGGCTTGCTTGTCGGCGATCACTTGGCTTGGAGACATAGGTCTTAGAACATACTTCTTTCCTTTCATCTTGAAGCTATAGTGATTTGTACGCCCGTTGTGGATGACGCCTCGGTCAAATTACCATGGCTATCCAAGAAGGAGCTGGCAAACGAAGATTGGAACGACATCACACTCCAAAGTGTCTTCATAAGCTCCGATCTTGAAGGAAACTTTCACCGTATGCTTGACTTGGATAGTGCCGGAGTCGCTTGGCCATTGAACCTTGTAGGGGTGCGAGTGCTTCATGTTGACCAATTGGAGTTTGGAGAATAGTTCTTCACTAGCCAAGTTATGGCAACTCCCTCCGTCGATGATGACCTTGGCGGACCTTCCATTGATGTTGTCCTTGGTGTGGAAGATATGGCATCTTTGGTATTCATCTTGTTGATGTTGAAGAGTCAAGACCTTGGAGACAACAAGAGCGGAGCTCGGATCTCCATCACAAAAGACTTGATCATCTTCTTCTTTGTTCACTTGCCAGTGCATGGCCACTTGCTCAAGGGCTTCCATTTCTCCTTCACTCATGGAGTCATATGTACCATCGTCATTGAATATCATGGTGTGCTTGTTTGTACATTCGAAGGACTTGTGGCCTCGGCCGTCGCATGTGAAGCATTTGAAGGAGCTTGTCTTGATGGTCTCATCGGTTTGGGTAGATGATGATGAAGCTCTCGGCTTGAAGTTGCTTGTAGTAGGAGGTCGACTTGAGGTTGTCGAAGTTTTCTTGTAACTTGACTTGTCGTCGTTGCTTGTAGATGGCTTGGTTGAGGTAGAAGGTGTTGTAGTCGTTGAAGCTTGAGAGTTGGAGAAACCATAGGAATTGGATGAGAACTTGGCATATTTGAAGTCATCTTGCACTTGACGTTCCGCCTTTGTAGCTTGATGCACTAGATTGATGAGGTTCGAGTATGGTTGGAAGTCGGCGATCTTCTTGATAGGATGATTGAGTCCATTCAAGAAACGTGCCATAGTTTGCTCATCATCTTCCATGACATTATCTCGTATCATGGCAATCTCCATTTCCTTGTAGTACTCTTCAACGATCTTTGTTCCTTGCTTGAGGAGTTGGAGTTTCTTGAAGAGGTCACGGTTGTAGTAGGTTGGGATGAAACGTGCTCTCGTGACATCCTTCATTTGCGCCCATGTAGTTACAGGTGGTTCACCTCTTGACTCATGGCGCTCATTGACTTGTTCCCACCAAATGAGGACGTAGTCTTGGAACTCAAGGGATGCCATTGCGATCTTCTTTTCTTCCTCATAGTTGTGCAAGCGGAAGATTTTGTCAACCTTTAATGCCCATGAAAGGTACTCTTCGGGATCATTGCGTTCATTGAACTTGGGCATGGTGAACTTTAGCTTGTCATATCGTTGCTCTTCATTGTGTTGGGGTCGGGGATGATGACGTCCTTGACGAGGAGGATTGTCTCCCTCAACTTGCTCTTGTCTTGGAGGATTTCCATTGTTTTCTTGCTCTTGGTAAACTTGAGGTTCTTTTCGAGCTTATGGAGGAGCTTGAGAAACTTGGCGACGCACTATTGGTTGATAAATCCTCTTTTGAACTTCATCCCGAAGCACTTCTTGTTGCTCATGAGCTTGCTGGTTGCGCGTGGCTACAGCTCGACTTGAATCTCGGAGGACACGTCGCGCCTCAAGTGCTTGAGCTTCATGTAATTGTTGTTCTTGACGTTGTGCCTCGGCATCTTGTGCATCTTGGTGTTGTCACACTCTCTCTTCCTCTTCTTGATGGCGTTGGCGTTGCCATTCTCGTTCTTGTGCAAAAGTATCTTGGTTTTCACGGTGTTGTTGCTCTTGAGAGTCGTTGTCGTGTGGTTTTCTTGATGGTCTTGGTGTGCGGAACGTCGAAGAGTATTCGATGTCGGAGTACTTGAGCCGGAGATGGTGTCGTTGGAGTGTCGACTTGAGCGGCTCCGTCTTGAGTAGGACGAAGTGGAAGAAGAGCGGTTGAGCAACAAAGCATGAATCTCGTCCATTATTGCGGTATTCTCTTGTTTGTGGTCGTCAAGCTTGTTGTCAAAGTAGTCTCTTGTACGTTGCTCGGAGAGTCGCAAGTCGGTGGCGAGGTTGTCGATGTGTTCATTCATTGCTTGTTGCTCTTGATGCAAATCTCGTTGTGCGCCAAAGAGGTGGCTCTTTGTGACGTAGGAGGACATGTCGTTGTCTTGCTCGATGAAGAGTGGGTTGGTAGAAGTACTTGGCCTATCCATCATTCCAAGCAAATATGTGAGTTGTAGAAAGAGAAGAACTTATACCAAATGTACCTTGACCGATGTTGAAGATGGATCAATGATCACTCAAATGTGGAACAAGGAAATAGCACGATTGGTACCAATTCTTGTCGGTTCCTCACACCTACACAAGTAAAAGCTTATAGTGGAGCTCGGTTAGGATGGTGGCACTTGATGCAAGTCTTAGTGAGCTTCAATAATGTTGGAAAAGATTCACGAATTTGTAAATGCAACAAGTAGACCAATAGCAAGATATGGTACATGGGTACTCACACACACAGAGATAAATGGGGTCGTGCAACCAACGAATGAGCCAAAACATGGAATCCATGAAAATGATCTTGTTGCACAACACTAGAGAGATGCTAGCACGATTGCACAATAGGCGGATACGAAGACTTGTGCACAACCTACTAAGCAAAATGCAACAACTTCTACCCCAAGTATGCTATATGTATGGTATTCCGATGATATGATCCAATATGATCGAGTATGACAATCTTAATGTAGTATGATGCTATGGTTCTTGCTTATAAGCTCTTTGCTTATCTTTCCCTTTTGCTTAAAATCTTGTTTGGCTCTTTCTCTTTTGAGCTCTTTTCTCACGCAAAACTTGATGAACCAAGATAGCAATTGTGTATATGCAATGACAACCTTGTGACACAAGATATGATACCAAGATATGCACCATGATGATATGGTGTGTATGCTGTGGGAAGTATGATCACTAATGTGCACGAGTCACATTGCCGGCAATACTCAAAGGCTAGTCTCGATAGGCAAGATACGCAAAATTGGGCTATGCTGGTTATCAATGTAATGGCAATGCGTAGACAAAGATGTCGTCGAGATTACCGTCCTTGCTTACGGTTGAGGGTGTCACAATTGTCGAAGTGGTCGACATAAAGTCCTTGGCGAAGATGAGCGGCGGTGATGTTGATGTCGAACCGTTCCGAGTTAGTCGAAACACCCTAGGAAACGATGAACCACAACTCAAATGTGAAAACCAAATGTGTCAAAATTGTGTCGTAGTGTGTAGTGGATGAGCTATGGTGGTTGCGGAAGGCGATGGTGGTATCGGGGTGCATATGCGGAGGTGGAGGTGGTGAGGTGGTTGCGGCTGCACTGAACTTTTTTAGTTTCGTCAGGAAACAGCGGACGTCCGGTCGTCAGACATCCGGTAGCTAGCGGACGTCCGGTGCTTGGGCGATTTCAGGCACAGGATGAACAACTAGGGTTCGTGGTGGAGGTGGCAAAATTGGTCAAATCCAAGAGTTTTGTGGATGGGAATGGTGGAGATGATGGGGGAAAGCTAGATCCAATCATGGCAAAGCAAATCCATGGAGCAAATCCAACAAAACTTCAACACAACGGCAAATCACAAAAAAAAATTGGGGCTATTTTTGGTGGAGATTTTCGAAATTGGGGAAGAAGACAACAAAATCAAGAAAACAAACAAAGGGTAGGGGCTCCAAATACGTGGTCAACGTGGCTCATGATACCAAGATGATGTAGGGTAGAACCTAACGGCCCGATCTTTCACGATTGGAGGGGATCCTACGAAGAACATGGATAACTCAAGGGGAACATGAGGGAAAACGTGAGAGAAATCACTCAACCAACAAGATTCGGTCACACATATGCTAGATCCCTGAAACACCAGGAGATACATGATCTGAATCCAACAAGGGATGATACATAGGTAACCGGTTCTTTTGCATGAGGAGATCTTGAGGTCTTCCCGTGAGGGGTCTTGAATCCAAGTGGATCTTCTCCGAAGAGATGACGGTCTCTCTCGTGGAGTAGATCCGGATGGATGAGCGAGGCTCTGTCTCACATATGAGCCATCACAACGCTAACCCTAACTAGGAGGAGGAGGTCTATTTATAGTCTTAGTGCAAATGGGGTCAAAGTGAAGGGGTACATGGGCTTCGGGCCCGAAACAGTGCGCAGACAGGTACCAGATGTCTAGTGGCTCGTGGGCTTACGGACGTCACCGGACTTCCGCTTACTTTGGCTCGGTTGAAGTGGCACCGGATTTCCGGAGATGGCTGGTCGTCCGGTCGCCAGTCGTCCGGTTTCTTCGGACATCCGTTGTTTTGGCTCGGGTGTGGAGGCACCGGTCGTCCGGTCCTGGCCAAACGTCCGCTTGTTGTAGCTTGCGTTGGCTGGTGTAAGTGCATCTAGTGCAACCCCTAGTTGGTTTTGGAGTATTGATGACAAACTTGGTTAAGGGACTAATGTGTTTGTGAGAATTGCAGGATAACACATGCATTAGTCCCTCATTGATTCGGTTTACCTACCGGAGATGACCCCTAAAAATTTGTGAAGACATTAAAGACAATGGTGGTCTGTGAAGAGATTCACATTGAAGACTATGACATCAGAAGACATCGCGTGAAGACTATGGATTGCGAAGGCATAGTTGTTTCGTAGTTTCCTTTTCTTCTTTGTTGAGTCATAGGAACCACAGTACTGTTAAGTGGGGTCCAAGTGAACAAAGTCAGAGTGAATAAAGTGATGCTCAACCAAATCCTATGTCTTCGAACGAAGACAATGAGAGCAAATCTTAGCCAGAGCTGGATAAGTCAGCTTTACTTGTAGCCCAAGTCAAGCTGCCGCGTGTGTTTGAAATCTGACCATTGGACACGTGTCAGTTCCATAGTGGCCCAGGGTCATTTCGGACAAATCAGGTCGGGTTGCCTCTTGGCTATAAAGAGCCCACCCCCTACACCATAAATTGGTGGCTGCTCAGAGTTAGTGCACGGCTTTTGTCATTTGAGAGCAACCCACCTCCGAAGCTTTTGAGAGAGAAATCCTTGCGAGGACAAAGCCTAAACACCCAAAGCCAAAGAGTGTTAGGCATCACTGAAATCTCTCTGTCTGGGTGATCCAAAGACTTGTTACACTTGAGGACTATGAATCCTCCTGCCGGTTAGGCGTCGCGTTCTGAGCATCCAAGAGTCATTGTGGATCGCCAGTGAATGAAGTCTGTGAAGGTTTGGAAGTCTCCGTTGAAGACTTACCAGAGTGATTGGGCGAGGACTGTGTGTCCTTAGCTCAAGGGGAATAAGGTGAAGACGCAGTCTTCTGATTTGAATCTCAGCCTCCCTAACCAGATGTACTGTTGTCACTACAACTGGAACTGGTCCAACAAATCCTTGTCCTCACCAAGCAACTGGTTCTATCCTTTACCTCTCTTTACTTATTATTTTCTTCATGAAGTCATTTCCTACTTGCATGATTTGATTGACTTCATTGTGTGAAGACTGTTGTTGTTTGGCTTCATACTATCTTCCATCATGATCCATTCTACCTAGCTGCTGATAGTCTTTGTGCTTTCACTTCATTGCTTACTTGACTATGGCTTGTCTAGTGTAGTCTACCTTCCGCTGCATATCAATAGGTTCATTTCTACTATTTGTCTTCAAAGCCCCCGTGTTTTGAAGACTTTCTAAAAATCACCTATTCACCCCCTCTAGTCGATAACTAGCACTTTCAATTGGTATCATAGCAAGGTGCTCCCTTATTCTGTGTGATTCGGTTTAACCACTTGGAGTTTTAGCTATGTCGATTGCAGGGATAATCAAATTCTCTGCTGCGTGCCCTGTCTTCGATGGCACTGATTACCCCTACTGGCGCAGGCAGGCACCGGATGTCCGGGCTGCAGGCCGGATGTCTGGTTGTTCGCGAGACGCCAGATGTCCGGGGCATTGGCCGGATGTCCGGCCTGGCGGTGACCGAATCTGTTCTTCTCTGGATAGGTGTTGCCGGATTTCTGGGTTTGGTCGTCGGATGTCTGGGCGTTGCTGAGGCGCTGGATGTCCGGGCTGTCGCCGGATGTCCGGCTGGTGAAGCTCTTGGCCTTCTGTTGGTGCAGATCCTGGGCGGCTGCATAGGCGCCGGATGTCCGGCCGTTGTAGCATCAGCAGCTCCGTCTTCTTCCGTCGTCACTTGCAGGCTTCCCTCGCGGATGGTGTGGTTGTACCTTGGTGCATGCACTCCTCCTCGTCATCTATAGTGTACCGACAATACCTATGCATGCACACGAGTGGAGTGTCAAGTAGTATACCATCCTCGAAGGGGTCAAGTGAGCGCGTGTAAAGGAGATGATTCACCTTTGGGTATGTGAAGTAGATGTCGCATGTGTCACGCGCCAAACGGACTCTTGACATGGTGATGTCCATAGGATGCTCCGCATTATCTCCCCTCCCTTGGGAAAGATCCGACCTCGGATCGAAAACCAAATCACCATGGGTAAGAGATGGCTTCACCGTGTATAAGTGGACGTTCACCAAGTAGTTGTCATCTTGAAGCTTGAAATGGGCACTCTCCAATGTCGCACCGTCTTGTGATTCCTTCAAAAGGAGTAAGGACAACAAATACTTGGAAAAACAAATGTGGTTAGCGTTAGTGCAAAACCAAGCATTCAAGAGGTGAGTCACCAAACAAGTGTCGTCATCATGCAAAGCATATGGTGTGACAAAGGATTGTGACATGGCATGTAAGCATATCAATCAAGCACAATCAAAGATATCATGGGGACAAGCATGTAAATGTGAGGTAGTGATGCAAATATATGCAAACATGTAAGCATATCAAGCATGGGCAAAGCGCTCAATGAAAGGTCTATGGTAGGCATAAGAAGCATTCACAACACCAAATAAAATGAAGTGTCTAAACACATGGGTCAAGTGCAAGACAATCCAAGCATAATGTGCATGTGGTGTAGTGAATATTGTTTGGCACTCAACACAATGGAAAGAGAAATTGTTCATCATGTGTGAGGCAATCAAGGCAAGCATGTAGCAATCAACGGGACATGGCATATGTGAGGTGATGACATTGTTGCAACCAAACATATGATAGGAGCAAGTAATCCAAGAATTGGATGCAACACACAAGGCATATATATCATGATGCATGTAATGGTGAAAATGACAAGTCGAAGCAAGATCTCTAACATGTGTGCAATCAAGTGGTCCAAGATGAACAATAAGTCTCATGGTGCAAGCAACACAAGTAGTATGATCTGTCATATCCACGCTCAAGAAAGATGTCACCTTGTAGGTGTGTCCTTGTGCGTCCTTCACAATGCCGAAGTACAAGCAAGTGCATTGTAGAATCGTCATGGTAGAAGGTGGTTCGCTCTCAAGAGCTCGGATGCTCAAGTCATGTGAAGTGGAAGTTGACACGAAGTCCAAGTATCCTACACATGCACACAACAAAAGAAAGAACGTATGTGCATGGTAGATAAACACATCATCCATCATGATGGTTCTCTTCTCTTGCACATAACCATTAGAAGCACAAGTGCATGGATAATATGTCAAGTGCATGAATAATATAGTGCAACAACGGCAATATTCATGGCACTAGGTATATGGTGCAAAGAGGTAAGACAAGCATGCTTCACAAGAGAAATGTCAAAATCTCCAAATATACATGAGAATGCTATGGGGAAATCTCATCATCAAGACTAAAAAGGCATTGTTGCACTCAATACATGTCAAATCATATAGCATGAGGGAGGCAACATATGGAGAGATATGACAAGAAGCAATAACAATCATGTGCAAAGCCTGTAGATGGTTGTCATCAACCGCATGAAGTGAGCAAGTATGAATCATTGGTGATGCAACATAAGCAAGCATAGTAATCAAGTCGTGCAAGCTAGTAGTGCGAAGATGCAACATACTAGAGGAAATCATGGCAATCATGTCATGTGAGCAAATAATAGGAATAGATAATGCACATGACATATCGCAAGCACGAGCACAAAGCAAGATCATAGTATCATCATAGGCATAGGCACAAAGCAAACATGGCAATAACAAGCAATATCTCCACCAAGCTTGCAAATACACATACAAGTACTAGAATCAATCATCATGTGTAATCCAAAGCAAGGGTCACAAATGCATGGCAAAGGCGTAGGAGTGAGCATATCATGCAAAGTGAACATGGCAAGATGGGCATATAATATATAACGGACAATAACCCATAGCCAAGTGAGAGCCAAGTAGAAGAAATGTGCGAAGTCTTTGCGCGAAGAGAGCGGTGGGAAAGACAATCCATGGAATCCCAAGTCATCATTGCTCTCTAGAGCTCGTTTTGTCAACTCGTGGGATTGCGATGTTGACAAGAATTCATGGGTACCTACACAAAAGAGACCCAAATGAAAGAGATTGTGTGTGTGGTAAATGTACACATCATCCATCATGATGTGTATGTGCACGTGAGAGTTAGCACAAGATAAGCATCGCTCAAAGAAATTTGATGCATGGTATAAGAACATGTCATCCATCATGAAAGAATAGTTATTGTGTATAACACGATGGGGACACAAATTGAGAATGCAATTATATGGCACATCAATAGCATGTTTATTCATGGGAAGCATATGGTGCACACAAGTATTGGGATCATGCAATGAATGGGATGAATCAAAATATCCTAAAATGTATGAGAAACTATGGGGGTCTCCTTATGAGCAATATTGGAAAGATCACATGGAGAAAATGGACAACATCCAAAACAATGCATATCCGAAGCTAGGTGTTCATGGCATGGCATATGAGATAAATGATGCAAAGGGAGCATATCAATATCATCACAAGAAAAACAAATGCCAATAACCATGGGCTTGTCATCTATGCCATATGTGCAAATTGGGTTTATTTTAATAGCATATGCATAGTTACTATCAAGAGATTGCAAATATGACATATGATTGATCTCATGCATAGCATATGACAAGTCAAGCGGATTGGAAAACATGATGTGACCGAGAGAATTAGCACAAGAAATCCTATGTAACATGGCATCACAACTAATAGACTCCACATGGCAATCATCATACTCATCATAAATGGGTAAATCATCGCATGGGGAAGTCACACTAGCATGAAGCATGGAAATAGGTTGATCAACATCATGCAAGCAATTAATGTCATGATAGTCCACTAGTGGGACAAGAGCATCACCTTCACCTATGTTATCTTTGTCATTCCACTCATGTGGTGTAGGTGAGGTGGGTAAGGACAAATGCTGGTCAAGATCATCATTGTGATGGAACCATGTGGGGGGGGTGCATCATATTCCACCATGGCCATCGTCTTGTTCAAAGGTAGGACGTAGTCGTCGCGAATCGGCGCGTCATCATATATGGGACATAGCACCAAATGAGAAGACACAATAGAGGTAGAGGTCAAGTCGTTAGTGTTGGAAGTGGCCTCACATGACCTATCAACTATCTCACTCTCTCTATGTGGTGGTTCACTCACTTCCTCAAAATAGGTGCGCTCAAACTCACATATGGTGGAGTCACTCATCTCACTCAAGAGGTGGGGTTGTGGCTCTCCTCACATAGGAATTGTGGAAACACATCATATATGGGGCTAGTGGTAAAGTCACTCTCACTCTCAATATGGTGGCAAAAGTCACTTAAGTCATCATACGTCGCCGTGGTCGAAGGGAAAATCCCATGCTCAACCATCTCGTCATCGTCGCCGTGGATGAAGGCCGAAGATGGCACATCATCACTCTCGCCTCCAAAAATGGAAGCATCATCCTTGCTTGCCACCTCGCCACTTACCTCCAAAGCTTGGTCCTTGAGGGTCTCCGTAGTCATACTTGTCGACACACCATCTTGAAAAAGAGTCAAAGTAGACTCGGCATCATTAATGCCACAAAGAGGGATGGCGGTGAAGTCGAACTTGGGAGCATCATCTTGGAGCTTGTCGGGCTTGGACATCTTGGTGGTACTATCCTCATGCTCGCCTTCTTAGAGCTTGGTCTTCGAGAAGTGTGCTTGGGGTCGAGAAGCCTTGGCCTTCATGAGTTCTTGTTCCGCCTTGAGAGCACCAATGTAGTTGTCATCGAGGGACTTCTAGTTCTCGAGGAAGATCGTCTTGGAGATGTCGTTGTGTAATCCCATCATGAAGTGGAACTTCATCGAAATGGGGTCGTCCACTCCAGCTTGTCACAAGGCAATCTTCATCTCCTTGAAGTACTCGTCGACGGACTTGGATCCTTGGATGGTGT
The DNA here is from genome assembly GCF_002162155.2 of Triticum dicoccoides. Classification (NCBI taxonomy): domain Eukaryota; kingdom Viridiplantae; phylum Streptophyta; class Magnoliopsida; order Poales; family Poaceae; genus Triticum; species Triticum dicoccoides. Next base: position 274,838,574 of record NC_041390.1, on the reverse strand, counting down.
TCTCCAATTGGCATTGAAGTTGTTCCATGTAGGTTGGGGGCACAAACTCTCGCCGCAAAGCTCTCTTTGTCTTGGGCCAACTCATGTTGTAGCTCTCCGAAGGTGTGTGAAGCCACCATGTCGTGGAAGTTCGTTGTGGCGCACTTCACTTGATCTTCGGGAGGAACTTGATGTAGCTGGAGGTAGTCGTCCATTAGGCGCTCCCACTCGAGATACTCCTCGGGTTCTTGAGTCCCATAGAAAGGAATCTTGTGGTCGGTGTCGAGGTCGTAGTAGCTCGTGGAAGTCGCGGACTTGAGCTTGGGGAGCTTCTCTAGAAGTGCTTGTGGGCGAAGATGTCATATGTCCGTAGACGAAGATGCCTTGAAGTCGCTTGGCGAAGATGCCAAGGGCGATGGTGAAGTCGTTGAGCGGTTGTTGGTGTTGAGCTCTTGACCTTCACGTTCATGGTGGTGATGGTGTCGATGCCGATGTGACCTTACCGGAGATGGTAGCTCGGAGGCATGTGCTCTTGAGCGTCTTCTCGAAGATGAGGAAGATCGCTTGTACGACTTGATGAGGGCTTTGATCTCCTCCATTTGAGCTTGCATCTTGGCGTCATTGGAGTTGTTCGTGGCATCGAACTCGTCGTTGTTGTTGTAGACCGAAGATGAAATGCCCTACCTATCCATCACAATACTCGAGCAAATATGAGTGGAGAAAGGAGAAGAACTATACCAAATGTACCTTGACCGATGTTGAAGATGGATCAATTATCACTCAATGATGTAACAAGGAAATAGCATAATTGGTACCAATTCTTGTCGGTTTCTCACACCTACACAAATAAGGCTTATGGTGGAGCTCGGTGAGGATAGTGGCACAAAAAATGTTAGCAACAGTCAATAATGTTGAAAGAGATTCACAAATTCACAAGTGAAACAAGTAGACCAATAGCAATATGTGGCACACGGAAACGCACACACGGATAGAGAAATGGGGTCATGCAACCAAGGATGAGCACAAAATGTGGAATCCACGGAAAACGCTCGTGTTGCACAACTCAAGAGAGACGCTAGCATGATTGCTTTATAGGAGGATACGACACTTGTGCACAACCTATAGGATGCAAAAATGGATAACTTTCTATCCAAAGTATGCTATATATGTATGATATTCCGGTGGTATGATCCAAGATGATCGGATATGACAATCTTATATGCAATGTGGTATGATGCTATGGCACTTTCTTACAAGCTTCTTTGCTCTTTATCTTTTGCTTAAAAGCTTATTATTTCTTTTTTTCTTTGTATGACCACTTTTGCACAATGCACAAACCAAGATAGCTATTGTGTATATGTGGGAACAAACTTGAGGCACACGAGATGCTATGATACCAATATGATATTTTATGGCATGCAATGTATGGTGTAGATCACTAATGTGCACAAGTAACATTGCCGGCAATACTCAAATGGCTAGTCTCGATAGGCAAGTGACGCAAAATGGGCTAGGGGTTATCAATGCAATGGCAAGGGAATGTACAATGGAGGGATGCCACGATACCAAGATGATATGGAGGTTACCGTCCGTGTCGATGATGACTGGCGGTGATCTTGATGGAGATACCAAGATGATGGAGACTCGTCCCTAAGTAGCCGAAACACCTTAGGAAACGGAAAAACAGCGAACTCAAAATCTCAAATGTCAAATGTCAAATGGTGGTAGCGGGATGCGATGGTGGTTGCGGAAGCTCAATGGGATTGCAGAAATGCAATGATGGGTTTTGCGAGTAGGCAATGCGGAAGTGGAGGGTAAGGTGGTGTACTATACACGGTGTCGTAGTTGAAAGCACGGTCCCTAAGTAGCCTAAACACCTTAGGAGACACAACTCACAACACTAACAAAATTGGGTTAAGTTGGGATGGTGGAAGTGTATGGTGATCAAGCCTATGCGGAAGTTATGGTGGTGGCGGTGGTTGATGAGGAAGCAACCATCCCTAAGTAGCCTAGACACCCTAGGAGACTCAAATCACTCCTCAAGCAACCACTAATGCGATGGGGAACAAAATTGGTTAGGTTGCGTAAGTCGGTGGTGGTTATGCGGAGGTTGTGGTGGAAGCCCTAGGCAAAGATTCCAAAGTTCCAAAATTTGATGGAGTCAAATGCTGATGGTAGTATTTTTGCGGGAAGGGGGATGTCAAGAGCTTTTCAACGAGCTAAAGAACGTCAAAAACAGACTCCGGATGAATTAGTTATGGACAAAACGGTGAAACGGGAAAGGCTGAAATCCCAGGGGCCGGATGTCCGGGGTGGAGCCCGGATTTCCGGGCCTGTCTGTCCAGAACCGAGCAGATTTAGTGCTCCAGGAGCCGGATGTCCGGCCGGGGACCCGGATGTCCGGCCCGATGGCCCAGATGTCCGGCTCGACGAATCCAGATCTAGTTTAGAGCGGAAATTTTTGAATTGGGGGCGGAAATTGATGATTCCAAGGGCAAAATTTGATGGATTTTGTAGATGGAAGGTGGGAAAAATTGGGATATGCTAGATCCACTCGAAACCAAGCAAATCCATGGATCAAAATCAACAAAACTTCGTCAAACCAACAAATCACAAAAAAAAATTGGGGCTATTTTTGGTGGGGATTTTCAAAATTGGGGAAGAACACAACAAAATTAGGCTAGAAAACTATGAGGGAGGCTCTGAAATCGTGATCAACGTGGCTCATGATACCAAGATGATGTAGGGTGGAACCCTAGATGGACGATCTATCATGAAAGGAGCGGATCCCGTGATGAACACGAAGAACACGAGGGGAAAACAGTAGGGGAAATCACAAGGGGGCACAAAGAGGAACACTCAAACCAACAAGTATGATCACACATGTGCTAGATCCTCGAAACACAAAGAGATACAAGATCCAGAGTCAACAACGGATGATACATAGGTAGCTGGTCTTCTCCGTGAGGAGGTCTTGATGTTGAATCCAAAGTGGATCTTCTCCGTAGAGGGGACGCGCTCTCTCTCGTGGAGTAGATCCGATATGGATGAGCGAACCTCTATCTCTCAAATGGGCTATCACAACCCTGATCCTAACTAGGAGGAGGGGGAGTAGTATATATAGTCTAAGCCACGAAGGGGTAAGTGGGAAAGAGGGATACATGGGCCTTTGGCCCAACTCTGCGCGCAGGCAGGCACCGGATGTCTGGGCTGGGGGCCGGATATCCGGCTGTTCATGAGACGCCGGATGTCCGGGGCATTGGCCGGATGTTCGGCCTGGCGGTGACCGAATCTGTTCTTCTCTGGATAGGCGTCGCCGGATTTTCGGGGTTGGTTGCCAGATGTCCGGGCGTTGCTGAGGCGCCGGATGTCCGGGCTGTCGCCGGATGTCCGGCCGCTGAAGCTATTGGCCTTCTGTTGGTGCAGATCCTAGGCCGCTGCACAGGCGCCGGATGTCCGGCCGCTGTAGCATCAGCAGCTCCGTCTTCTTCCGTCGTCGTTTCCAGGCTTCCCTCGCGGATGGTGTAGTTGTACCTTGGTGCATGCACTCCTCCTCGTCGTCCGTAGTGTTCCGACAATACCTATGCATGCACACGAGTGGAGTGTCAAGTAGTATACCATCCTCGAAGGGGTCAAGTGAGCACGTGTAAAGGAGATGATTCACCTTTGGGTATGTGAAGTAGATGTCGCACGTGTCACTCGCCAAACAGACTCTTGACATGGTGATGTCCATAGGATGCTCCGCATCACCACATCAGGCACATGTCACTTTCTTGGACGATCTCTTGTCTGTTGGTCTTCAAAGAAGCAGAACTACGTGTCTCTCTCCACTTCCGAATCTGAATACATTGCTGATGGATCTTGCTGCGCTCAGCTTCTATGGATGAAGCAGACTCTCAAGGACTATGGTATCCATCTGAAGCAAGTACCACTTTACTGCGACAATGAAAGCACCATCAAGATTGCCAACAACCCAGTTCAGCACTCAAAGACAAAGCACATTGAAATTCATCATCACTTTCTCAAAGATCATGTCATGAAGGAAGATATTGATATCATTCACGTCAGCACTGAAGAGCAATTGGCAGATATCTTCACAAAGCCCATGGATGAGAAAAGGTTTTGCAAGTTACGGTGTGAGTTAAATATCTTAGAATCCTCGAATGTCCTGTGATTGGACACACATCCTAACGCTTATGCATGTGATGACTTAGATGCGCAACACACGAAGTAAAGTATATCTTCAATCAATGAAGACATACACTCTGAGTGTGAATACATTAATGCAGAATATGACTTCAGAGTGCCACGATAATTGTGCACCGTGTCTAGGTCTAATACTTCCTATATGTGGGTAACGCCACCACCAAATTCTGGTTTAAAGTGTTTCATTTGACGTCGCATTTGCAAAGTCATCGCATTTGTTTTGTCTTCAACATTGATTTGACTTCATGTTTATCTTCTCAATGTTGATTTGGTCTTATATATACATACTAGCACAAATGCCCGTGCATTGCAATGGGAGACATTTTTACATGTCTCATGCCTCGGTCAGTCTCCTCGTCTCATCATCTCAGTATGCACTCCTTGTCCTCGTCTTCGTCTCCTCGTCTCAGTCTGTACTCCATATTATTTTGTGTTAATTAGAGAGTTTTTGTTCTTTATTTCTCTGACTGATTTATGTCCATATTCCTAACACCTATTCCGTATTTTGTCTCAATTCCTTTCCTTCCCTTTATTATTGTCCCTCAATTCCTTTCCTTCCTCTTTCCTTGCACATAGGGAATTAGCAAGATCCAGACCATTCCTCATAGCTATCACTTCTAAGGTGATCACGTCTGCTGCAAATGGAATGAATTTACACCGAGCCGCCAGAAAATTAGCTCTATAATCCTTGAGTATGGCCGCCGTAACTCGACTCTTTTGTCTGTGAAAAATATTGCATCAACATTTGGTTTAGTGATACTCAGGTTTGGCTTACACCACCTGGCTTCAGGTATACTTGGTGAACGGGGTGATGAATTCTGATGATTGCTTGCAATTGACAAGACCAAAATTGACCATCTCCATGCTGCCAGAACTGCTTCGTTGTGCATAATTTGTCTGTGGATCCGCCACAAGTACCAACCCCCGGTTGCTATCTCTTGTTTGAAATTCAAAGTTGGATGTATAGCTAGGTGTTCCTATGGAAGAGCTAAGATGTGTTCGAATATAACAGAACCCGATCTATCCCAAGGCGGGTCCACATGACTCACGCATTTGTGCACATGAATAGTAGATGTCAGATGTCCTCCACCCATTGATGACAAATAGGGAAGGATCCGTATGACCCGACATGCCTATTGGTTAAGATAGCTTAGAGAGGAATAGTTTCTCGCAAAACTCTCAATCCAAAAATCTATACCTTACATGGAATCTGAAGTTTGCAAAAAGTATTCCAGACAGTCAAAGGGGTAGAGGCACGAGGTCACTCTTTCATGTTTACATGCACCAGGAAAGTATGTATCTAGTAAATATGGTAAGTACTTTGGATTGAACAAATTTCGATTCTATTTGGGTGCCATGCTATCAAGTCTTCAAAGCATGCCAAGAATGAATCTGAATTTGCATAACCCTATGAATTCGTGCACATGCAGGCGTGGTAGTCTTATGCACGCAGGCACTCGGGCGTTTAGTTAGTCTAATAAGTAGAGGTCACGGGATCCTCTTAGGAGTTTCATAGTGATGGGCTCCTCCGCAGCCTCGGTGCTGGCTCGTTCGCAGAGCTTAAATGGAGAGTTTTCTTTCCTTATTTCCTCATTTCCTTCCATTTTCCTTGCACGTCTTTCTTATTCTTTGTCTTATTTTCTTTCCTTTCGTATTCCTCTCGTTATATATAGGTCTATGTGTTCCTTCTTTCTTTCCCTAATTTTTTTCTTTCCTCTTTGCATATTAGTAATTCTTTAATACGGCTCCTTGATACAAGGAATCTCAAAAACATATATAAATTAGAAGAATTTTACGCAAGGGGCCGAGGTGGGATTTTGTATAATGTCAGGGTTGTGTAGTGTTGATGGGCCGACCCATAGTCTGAGATTTTCTATAAGTGGGCGAGATGGGACTTCAGATAAACCAACCTTTTTTGTACCACAAGTTAGCCCAGCCAGGTTGGCTGTGGTCCGTAGGAACTTAACTTAAGGTCGTGTGTTCAAATCCCAGCAGCCACAAGGAATGACTCTATTAAATCTCAGCGGTAAATATTTGTTGGTTATCATAAAATCAACGGTTATAAATAGATGACGTATGGAGAACTATGAAAGCCTTCGTCCTTTATTATTAGGTAAAGATACTTGTGTTCTGTCCTCTTGTTGTGGTATTTCTCACGGGGGGGGGGGGCTTGCGAGTCGACAGATGCCACAAGGGCTTAGTGTGTGGGTAAGACTGCTGCTGATAGGCCCGGGAGAGGGTATGCGAGTAGCACGCGGTGGTTTACCCAGCTTCGGAGCTCTCCCTAGAGATAATACTCCTACTGCTGCATGTCTGAGTGTATCTATCTGGGTGTACATCGGGCAGTACAAAGTGCTCCTGGAGCTGTATCTGGGATCAGTGACCAGTGCATCTGATCTGGTATATGCCTATTCGAGGCATGCTAGTGGCCGACCATGTATGGCCATGGCTTGTGGCCGTGAGTGTATGTGTGTGTCCCTGGATGGATTGATAGATGCGTGCCTTATATAGGCATGGTGGTAGCTTACTACCTAAGCTAGGTAGTGGCGTGGGGGGCAAGTGGGCATGGGGCACCATGCCCATGTACATGATGTGCATGTCTCTTTGTCCCTGGTGCACTTTATAAAACAACGCCCAGGGACAGATACACTATAGATGATATCATCGATGTACGGTTGTCTCGTCCAATGTATGGCCGTCTCGTCGGTGTCTTGTCGATGTCGCTTCGGGCTGCAGTCGGTAGCCGGCTGGTTGGTGCAGTCGGCAGCCGGTTGGTTGGCGTAGTCGGCAGCCGGCAGTCGGCAGCCGGCCGGGCATAGCAGTCGGACGGGGAGCCGGCAGGAGCGGCTGGACAGTCGGACTGAGGGGCTTTGCTAGCCCCGATGTCTTGAAATATCGTCTTGCCGTCCTCGGGGTGCCTGTGGTCGATTACTCCGACAGTAGCCCCCAAGCCTCCGGGCAACTTGGCAAAGTTGGGCGGAGGTTTTTTGGCGAGTGTTCATGGAAATGATCATGAAAAAAGACAAAGTTAGTCCATGCAGATATATCAAATGTTTGCTTTTAGCATTGCAAGTTTTATGCGGAGGGTGCCGACTCGGTTTCGTCCGAACCCCCTTAATCTTTTTCATGTTCCCTCCACTCTTTGGCTTGTGCTCTCGCTTGACGGACAGCCGCTCTGCGGTCTGTGGCTGAGAGTGGACCGCGGAGTGTAGTGTACAATACTCAGACTTTGGGAGCGAATTTAGCCGAGTAGATACTCATAAAAGAAACGACCGGGTCGCCCGAACCGTTTTACTTCCCGGACGTTTTTCGCGTGGGTGGCCTCCAGCATTCACCTTGCTAGTCGGACGGTCGCTCTGCGGTCTGTGACTAAGAGTGGGCCTTTGGTACCGCGCACGGTACTAAGCCGTCTGTGGGAACTAACATCTCAGGCCAAGCGGCCAGCCCTCGGGCCAACTCTGGCTGGCGCCGGGGCGAACAGTGATGCTACTGTAATAAAAAATGCGGAGATAGCACCCGAGCATAGCTCGGGGTTATCCGTGCTTGCGTGATGCAAAAATATGCGGGCGAGGAGCTCACATTGATTTTTTTGTAGTCGCGGTCGTCGGAGATAGCCGGCGCGACTCGGCGCTCGCAGAGCACGTCGGCGCACCCGCTGGGTGCAGCCTTCGAGCCCCCGGGTGCTCGAAGGGGGGTCCCGGCCGGTCAGGCTCGACCGGCCAGGCGGCGAGGCGTCTTGCAACGCCCTTTTTCTTCTTTTCCTTATCTGCCGGCTGCTGGAAGCCGGACAGAACTTTTCTCTTGTCTGCAATCTTCGGGGGGCGCGCCAGCGCACCCGCTGGGTGTAGCCCCCGAGATTCAGGACTACTGCTGAGCAGTCGGGCCGGATCTTCCGGCGACTACTTTGTCTTTTTCTCTCTCGCGGGGGCGCGTCAGCGCACCCGCTGGATGTAGCCCCCGAGATTCGGGCCTACTACTGAGCAGTCGGGCCGGATCTCCCGGCGACTACTTTGTCTTCTTCTTCGCGGGGGCGTGTCAGCGCACCCACTGGGTGTAGCCCCCGAGATTCGGGCCGACTGCTGAGCAGTCGGGTCGGATCTCCCGGCGACTACTTTGTCTTCTTCTTCGCGGGGGCGCATCAGCGCACCCGCTGGGTGTAGCCCCCGAGATTCGGGCCGACTGCTGAGCAGTCGGGCCGGATCTCCCGGCAACTACTTTGTCTTCTTCTTCGCGGGGGCGCATCAGCGCACCCGCTGGGTGTAGCCCCCGAGATTCGGGCCGACTACTGAGCAGTCGGGCCGGATCTCCCAGCAACTACTTTGTCTTCTTCTTCGTGGGGGCGCGTCGGCGCATCTGCTGGGTGTGTCGTCGGAGCAGGAGGCAGTCCAACCGGCTTGGCACAGCCGGCAGTACGGGTCACGACTGATCGTCCAAGTGGCGAAGCAGGCGGACGGGTCATCCGGACGGGTCTTTCTTTCCTTCTCTTTGTCCCAGCCGACCTCTTTCTCTCTCTCTCTCTCTTCTTCTTCTTCTTCTTTTTTTTCACATGGCCAGCCGGCCTCTGACTTTTCTCCAGCCGGCATCCCACTCCTTCTTTTCTTTCTTTGATGGGGAGCCGGCCTTGACTTTTCTAGCCAGCCCATCCACGCGCAGCTGGCCTCCACCTCTTTTCAAGCCGCCCTTGTCTTTCTCTTCCAGTCGGATCTCTCTCTTTTCTTAGTCCCACCCGGACTTGGGCAGCCGTGCCACCTCTTACGGCAGTCGGCCGCGACGGGCAGCTGGCTACGGCGGGAGCCGGCAAGCGTGAAGCCGGCGCGAAGCAGGCGGAGGCCGCATCGGGCGCAGCGGCGAGGCGGAGAACCCGGCCTGCTGGCGGAGCCGGCGGGCGAGACCCAAGCCAGACAGGCGGCAGGCGGCCAGGCGGGGAGTCGGCCACCCGGGGCAAGGATGCGGCCACAGCAGAGGAGGGGAGCGCGACGACCCGGCGGCCGGGTGCTGGCGAAGCCGACCGCGCGGACAGCCGGCAGGTCGACGCGGGAGGGGGCCGGCAGCCGGCAGCGAAGCAGGCAGCCACGGGCGCACCGGCGGGCATGACGCGCGGAGGCGGACTCGGACGGGGAGCGGACGTGGTGCTGCTGGAGGAAAGGCGACCAGAGCGGCGCGGAGTCGGTGAGCTCGGGCGCGGACGGAGGAGCGGCGACGACCGCGCGAGGCAGCCAGGTGCGGGGTCACAACACGGGCGGAGGCGGCCGAGCACGACGCCGGACGGGCCGTCGGCGGGCGCGTGCTGACGGGGCCTGCTTGCAGCCAGCAGGGGGCGGAGGAGCCGGCTCGGGAGCCCGGCGAGCTGGCGGCGACGAGGGACCGCGGCGGACGACCACGGGGAGGCGGACGAGCCGGTCGGGCAGCGGAGCAAGCCGGATGGCTGTGCGCGCGGAGCAGGCCGCGGGCAGCAGCACAGCAGCAATAGGCGGAGCAGCGCATGAGGGAGGGAAGGCAGGGAGCAGCGCAGGCGAGCAACGCGCACAGGCACACGGAGGCCGAGCGACGTGCGAGCTGGCCCCGCAGGCGTGCGCGTGCGCTGACAGTTTCGTCCGGCCACTGTACGAGTTTGCGTGGGCAGTGTATGGTTTTGCGGCCATTGACTACCAACGATGCATGGGTTGTGTACAGCACAGGGCATATGCGGCCTATGTATGGTTTGACCATTGCATGACTTACATCTAGCTAGCTTACATAGATAATATGGGGAGGAGCGAACGCACGTGTCGGCCGGAGCAAGGCGCAATCGCGGAGGAAAGTAGACGCGAGCGGCGCGTGGACGGACACGGCCGACCGAGGAGAGGCCCCGCGCGCGGCGCGTGCGCGGACGGACGGCCGGCATTGAGGTGGTGGTGAAGAAGGCGAGGCCGACGGCGAGGACGCGCCACCCCTCGCGGCCGCTCCGGGGGCGGTTCGATGTCGAGCCCCCGAGCGCTACCGGAGAAACGGCGCAACGCCGCGGCGGAGGCGATGAAAAAAAGGGTCCCGCCCGGACAGCGAAACCAGCAGCAGCGTGGTAGCATAGTAGTAGTACCGCCCCACGGTGGGCGCCAACTGTCGTGGTATTTCTCACGGGGGCTTGCGAGTCGACAGATGCCACAAGGGCTTAGTGTGTGGGTAAGACTGCTGCTGATAGACCCGGGAGCGGGTATGCGAGTAGCACGCGGTGGTTTACCCAGATTCGGAGCTCTCCGTAGAGATAATACTCCTACTGCTGCATGTCTGAGTGTATCTATCTGGGTGTACATCGGGCAGTACAAAGTGCTCCTGGAGCTGTATCTGGGATCAATGACCAGTGCATCTGATCTGGTATATGCCTATTCGAGGCATGCTAGTGGCCAGCCATGTATGGCCATGGCTTGTGGCCGTGAGTGTGTGTGTGTGTCCCTGGATGGATTGATGGATGCGTGCCTTATATAGGCATGGTGGTAGCTTACTACCTAAGCTAGGTAGTGGCGTGGGGGGCAAGTGGGCATGGGGCACCATGCCCATGTACATGATGTGCATGTCTCTTTGTCCCTGGTGCACTTTATAAAACAGCACCCAGGGACAGATACACTGTAGATGATATCGTCGTTGTACGGTTGTCTCGTCCAAGGTATGGCCATCTCATCGGTGTCTTGTCGATGTCGCTTCGGGCTGCAGTCGGCAGCCGGCTGGTTGGCGTAGTCGGCAGCCGGCAGTCGGCAGCTGGCCGGGCAGAGCAGTTGGACGGGGAGCCGGCAGGAGCGGCCGGACAGTCGGACTGAGGGGCTTTGCTAGCCCCGATGTCTTGAAATATCGTCTTGCCGTCCTCGGGGTACCCGTGGTCGATTACTCCGACACCTCTACAACATTCACTTATAGCTATGTCTTCTTGTTTGAATCTTTTCATCTAAGTGAGTGTGCTCGGACCCTAACCCCTTCTATGCTTCTACCTCAAATTCTATCTATCCAAATCATATGCATTCTGTTGAAACTGTTGAAAGTCTTCTCTGCGTCCTTGTTAGCAGAAGATACAGAGACAAAAGTTGAATCTGTTTTAATGCTATATCCTTATTGCCTGAAACCCGGAGAAGCCGGAATGACCACCCAACAATCCAGGCGTGCGTGGGAACATGGAACAACTTCCAATGTGTTGCATGCATGCCACGTGTCCTTCAGATGTGAACCGCCAGGGGCACCTGCGTAATTAGGTTGTGTTGTCCCTTTCCTTATAAATACACAACTCACCACGGTCATTATCTCTTCTTCCACCTCGCCACCTCGTACAAACCCTAGCACCTCCGCTAGCTCGCGACGACGCCGGAGACGAAGCGCTTAGCTGCCGTGACTTCTTCGACGCCGTCCTCACACCGGCCGCGGACCTCATCCTCTCTGCCGCCGCTGTAGGTGTCTTCCGCCGCCAAGTTAGGGTGCAAGAGATTGAACTGCTCGGCCTCCCTCTCAACTTCGTCTAGCAGTTCTTCGTGTGGTAATTAAATCTTACTTTTACTACCCTTTTTGATCCGTCAAATCCATCCACTTCAACCAAAAGTAGTTTCTTCACTTTCATATCTGGATCTATCCATGTCTGCATCTCATATCATGCCAAGTATATTCACTTATGCTTCACAACTAGTTAGATTCCTCACTTGTACTTATTCATGGATTCGTACAAATCTGGAACCGACTCTCTTCAAATAAGTGAATATCTTCGCACTATGAGGTCAATGTCTTCGAACTGATTTATCTTCAAAATCTTCTGAGAATGCATATGACCTCTTCCCCTTCCCTCACACCTCTAATGTTGTCACAGGTACATGTCCGTGGGAGAATCCCTTTGTTCTCACAGTCTGCATTCGTTTGCAGAATTCTTACAGCGACACATCAGTTCTCCTGAAGCCAATTCCTGTCTGACCAGCAGACGGAAGCCATTCACAGTCTTGAAGCCTTTCAGCTTGAATACTATGGCCACTGAGAAATCAGCTAGAAAGGGTGGCAGGCAACGCCGTGGGGATACAGCCAAGGACCTGCAACCAGATCTCTTTGAAATGTACAAGACAGATCCTGAGGAAACCTATGGAGAACGCAAGAACCGAATCCAATGGATTCAAAGATATTGGGCAAAGGAATGGTACAAATACAGATTTGTAACTGCCGAATATGCTGAAAAGAACGCCATCAAGGGCCCCTGGGGATATATTGTATACAGAGGTCTTCAGCCCAAGTCCAATCCCGAAGCCATTGCTCAAGGTTTCTATCCGTGCATGCTCCGAGGGCCATAGCCCGAAAATGCTGACCCATCATCTTTGTTGTGGTGTCGTGAATACAACCTCTTCAAGCGCAATTTCCAGTTTGCAAAGGAGTCTGCTACAAAGAACAAGAAGGACCTGGGACTCGATTTCAACCCTGGTCCGTCTACTCCAAGGGCTGATGGCACACATGATGCCAATCCCAATGAAATCGGCCCCTTCTACAACCTCGAAGGCCTCATCACTCATATTGTTGTACGGGGGCCTACGGTGGATCACACAGCTGACGACGTAGATTCTGATGAAGCGCCAGCTCCACCTAAGTCGCAGAAGCCAAAGAAGTCAAAAGCTTCAAAGCCCTTTGATGCACCAAAAGTGTGACGCCCGGATAATTAGGCTACAATAATCCCGCGTTAACGATGCCACGTCACCTCGGTTACTGTTGATAAACTCGAGTTAGTTCAAAAACGATTCAAATTAAAATTTAAAATATAGGCAAACAATAAAAGTTTTCAAATATTAAAATTTAAATGTTCGGAGTGAACCAAATAATACATAGGTAATTATGGTGGAGGAACCACACTCTTATAAAATGTGTAATTATTCTAAAATGAATAAAACAGTAGCAAAACCGATATTTAAATGCTTTTATAAATAAATAAAATACTAAACTAAATTGTTTTGGGATAAAACCTTTTGTGGCAGTGGTTTCATGGTATTACTAATTTAGGGGTCATTTTAATATTAAATAAAAAAGTAAACTTAAAAGAAAGTAAAATAAAAACAAAAAGAAAATAAATAGAAAGAAAAGAAAACACAAAACCAGAAAAGAAAACTAAAAAAAAAGAAGAAAGACCCCCCCCCCTGCTGGGCCAAGTGGCCCAGCTGGCCTCCACCGGCCCAGCCGGCCGGCCCACTCCCTCCCCTTAACCCCCGAACCCTAGCCCGCACGCACCCCACTCCCCCCCCTGCTCGCTCCACTCCCCCTCCCCA